>NC_134836.1:77574245-77894925 GCF_004210375.1 Tachypleus tridentatus | reverse complement strand
TATCAACAAAGCGTTCTCCCGTTTAATTCAATATCTAACAATATGACACTCTATCAACAAAGCGTTCTCCCGTTTAATTCAATATCTAACAATATGACACTCTATCAACAAAGCGTTCTCCCGTTTAATTCAATATCTAACAATATGACACTCTATCAACAAAGCGTTCTCCCGTTTAATTCAATATCTAACAATATGACACTCTATCAACAAAGCGTTCTCCGTTTAATTCAATATCTAACAATATGACACTCTATCAACAAAGCGTTCTCCCGTTTAATTCAATATCTAACAATATGACACTCTATCAACAAAGCGTTCATCCGTTTAATTCAATATCTAACAATATGACACTCTATCAACAAAGCGTTCTCCCGTTTAATTCAATATCTAACAATATGACACTCTATCAACAAAGCGTTCTCCCGTTTAATTCAATATCTAACAATATGACACTCTATCAACAAAGCGTTCTCCCGTTTAATTCAATATCTAACAATATGACACTCTATCAACAAACGTTTAATTCAATATCTAACAATATGACACTCTATCAACAAAGCGTTCTCCCGTTTAATTCAATATCTAACAATATGACACTCTATCAACAAAGCGTTCTCCCGTTTAATTCAATATCTAACAATATGACACTCTATCAACAAAGCGTTCTCCCGTTTAATTCAATATCTAACAATATGACACTCTATCAACAAAGCGTTCTCCCGTTTAATTCAATATCTAACAATATGACACTCTATCAACAAAGCGTTCTCCCGTTTAATTCAATATCTAACAATATGACACTCTATCAACAAAGCGTTCTCCCGTTTAATTCAATATCTAACAATATGACACTCTATCAACAAAGCGTTCTCCCGTTTAATTCAATATCTAACAATATGACACTCTATCAACAAAGCGTTCTCCCGTTTAATTCAATATCTAACAATATGACACTCTATCAACAAAGCGTTCTCCCGTTTAATTCAATATCTAACAATATGACACTCTATCAACAAAGCGTTCTCCCGTTTAATTCAATATCTAACAATATGACACTCTATCAACAAAGCGTTCTCCCGTTTAATTCAATATCTAACAATATGACACTCTATCAACAAAGCGTTCTCCCGTTTAATTCAATATCTAACAATATGACACTCTATCAACAAAGCGTTCTCCCGTTTAATTCAATATCTAACAATATGACACTCTATCAACAAAGCGTTCTCCCGTTTAATTCAATATCTAACAATATGACACTCTATCAACAAAGCGTTCTCCCGTTTAATTCAATATCTAACAATATGACACTCTATCAACAAAGCGTTCTCCGTTTAATTCAATATCTAACAATATGACACTCTATCAACAAAGCGTTCTCCGTTTAATTCAATATCTAACAATATGACACTCTATCAACAAAGCGTTCTCCCGTTTAATTCAATATCTAACAATATGACACTCTATCAACAAAGCGTTCTCCCGTTTAATTCAATATCTAACAATATGACACTCTATCAACAAAGCGTTCTCCCGTTTAATTCAATATCTAACAATATGACACTCTATCAACAAAGCGTTCTCCCGTTTAATTCAATATCTAACAATATGACACTCTATCAACAAAGCGTTCTCCCGTTTAATTCAATATCTAACAATATGACACTCTATCAACAAAGCGTTCTCCCGTTTAATTCAATATCTAACAATATGACACTCTATCAACAAAGCGTTCTCCCGTTTAATTCAATATCTAACAATATGACACTCTATCAACAAAGCGTTCTCCCGTTTAATTCAATATCTAACAATATGACACTCTATCAACAAAGCGTTCTCCGTTTAATTCAATATCTAACAATATGACACTCTATCAACAAAGCGTTCTCCCGTTTAATTCAATATCTAACAATATGACACTCTATCAACAAAGCGTTCATCCGTTTAATTCAATATCTAACAATATGACACTCTATCAACAAAGCGTTCATCCGTTTAATTCAATATCTAACAATATGACACTCTATCAACAAAGCGTTCTCCCGTTTAATTCAATATCTAACAATATGACACTCTATCAACAAAGCGTTCTCCCGTTTAATTCAATATCTAACAATATGACACTCTATCAACAAAGCGTTCTAATTCCGTTTAATTCAATATCTAACAATATGACACTCTATCAACAAAGCGTTCTCCCGTTTAATTCAATATCTAACAATATGACACTCTATCAACAAAGCGTTCTCCCGTTTAATTCAATATCTAACAATATGACACTCTATCAACAAAGCGTTCTCCCGTTTAATTCAATATCTAACAATATGACACTCTATCAACAAAGCGTTCTCCCGTTTAATTCAATATCTAACAATATGACACTCTATCAACAAAGCGTTCTCCCGTTTAATTCAATATCTAACAATATGACACTCTATCAACAAAGCGTTCTCCCGTTTAATTCAATATCTAACAATATGACACTCTATCAACAAAGCGTTCTCCCGTTTAATTCAATATCTAACAATATGACACTCTATCAACAAAGCGTTCTCCCGTTTAATTCAATATCTAACAATATGACACTCTATCAACAAAGCGTTCTCCCGTTTAATTCAATATCTAACAATATGACACTCTATCAACAAAGCGTTCTCCCGTTTAATTCAATATCTAACAATATGACACTCTATCAACAAAGCGTTCTCCCGTTTAATTCAATATCTAACAATATGACACTCTATCAACAAAGCGTTCTCCCGTTTAATTCAATATCTAACAATATGACACTCTATCAACAAAGCGTTCTCCCGTTTAATTCAATATCTAACAATATGACACTCTATCAACAAAGCGTTCTCCCGTTTAATTCAATATCTAACAATATGACACTCTATCAACAAAGCGTTCTCCCGTTTAATTCAATATCTAACAATATGACACTCTATCAACAAAGCGTTCTCTCCGTTTAATTCAATATCTAACAATATGACACTCTATCAACAAAGCGTTCTCCCGTTTAATTCAATATCTAACAATATGACACTCTATTAACAAAGCGTTCTCCCGTTTAATTCAATATCTAACAATATGACACTCTCTCAACAAAGCGTTCTCCCGTTTAATTCAATATCTAACAATATGACACTCTATCAACAAAGCGTTCTCCCGTTTAATTCAATATCTAACAATATGACACTCTATCAAGAAAACGATCTCTCGTTTAATTCAATATCTAACAATATGACACTCTATCAACAAAGCGTTCTCCCGTTTAATTCAATATCTAACAATATGACACTCTATCAACAAAGCGTTCTCCGTTTAATTCAATATCTAACAATATGACACTCTATCAACAAAGCGTTCTCCCGTTTAATTCAATATCTAACAATATGACACTCTATCAACAAAGCGTTCTCCCGTTTAATTCAATATCTAACAATATGACACTCTATCAACAAAGCGTTCTCCCGTTTAATTCAATATCTAACAATATGACACTCTATCAACAAAGCGTTCTCCCGTTTAATTCAATATCTAACAATATGACACTCTATCAACAAAGCGTTCTCCCGTTTAATTCAATATCTAACAATATGACACTCTATCAACAAAGCGTTCTCCGTTTAATTCAATATCTAACAATATGACACTCTATCAACAAAGCGTTCTCCGTTTAATTCAATATCTAACAATATGACACTCTATCAACAAAGCGTTCTCCGTTTAATTCAATATCTAACAATATGACACTCTATCAACAAAGCGTTCTCCCGTTTAATTCAATATCTAACAATATGACACTCTATCAACAAAGCGTTCTCCCGTTTAATTCAATATCTAACAATATGACACTCTATCAACAAAGCGTTCTCCCGTTTAATTCAATATCTAACAATATGACACTCTATCAACAAAGCGTTCTCCCGTTTAATTCAATATCTAACAATATGACACTCTATCAACAAAGCGTTCTCCCGTTTAATTCAATATCTAACAATATGACACTCTATCAACAAAGCGTTCTCCCGTTTAATTCAATATCTAACAATATGACACTCTATCAACAAAGCGTTCTCCCGTTTAATTCAATATCTAACAATATGACACTCTATCAACAAAGCGTTCTCCCGTTTAATTCAATATCTAACAATATGACACTCTATCAACAAAGCGTTCTCCCGTTTAATTCAATATCTAACAATATGACACTCTATCAACAAAGCGTTCTCCCGTTTAATTCAATATCTAACAATATGACACTCTATCAACAAAGCGTTCTCCCGTTTAATTCAATATCTAACAATATGACACTCTATCAACAAAGCGTTCTCCCGTTTAATTCAATATCTAACAATATGACACTCTATCAACAAAGCGTTCTCCCGTTTAATTCAATATCTAACAATATGACACTCTATCAACAAAGCGTTCTCCCGTTTAATTCAATATCTAACAATATGACACTCTATCAACAAAGCGTTCTCCCGTTTAATTCAATATCTAACAATATGACACTCTATCAACAAAGCGTTCTCCCGTTTAATTCAATATCTAACAATATGACACTCTATCAACAAAGCGTTCTCCCGTTTAATTCAATATCTAACAATATGACACTCTATCAACAAAGCGTTCTCCCGTTTAATTCAATATCTAACAATATGACACTCTATCAACAAAGCGTTCTCTCCGTTTAATTCAATATCTAACAATATGACACTCTATCAACAAAGCGTTCTCCCGTTTAATTCAATATCTAACAATATGACACTCTATCAACAAAGCGTTCTCCCGTTTAATTCAATATCTAACAATATGACACTCTATCAACAAAGCGTTCTCCCGTTTAATTCAATATCTAACAATATGACACTCTATCAACAAAGCGTTCTCCCGTTTAATTCAATATCTAACAATATGACACTCTATCAACAAAGCGTTCTCCCGTTTAATTCAATATCTAACAATATGACACTCTATCAACAAAGCGTTCTCCCGTTTAATTCAATATCTAACAATATGACACTCTATCAACAAAGCGTTCTCCCGTTTAATTCAATATCTAACAATATGACACTCTATCAACAAAGCGTTCTCCGTTTAATTCAATATCTAACAATATGACACTCTATCAACAAAGCGTTCTCCCGTTTAATTCAATATCTAACAATATGACACTCTATCAACAAAGCGTTCTCCCGTTTAATTCAATATCTAACAATATGACACTCTATCAACAAAGCGTTCTCCCGTTTAATTCAATATCTAACAATATGACACTCTATCAACAAAGCGTTCTCCGTTTAATTCAATATCTAACAATATGTTTAATTCGTTTAATATCTAACAATATGACACTCTATCAACAAAGCGTTCTCCCGTTTAATTCAATATCTAACAATATGACACTCTATCAACAAAGCGTTCTCCCGTTTAATTCAATATCTAACAATATGACACTCTATCAACAAAGCGTTCTCCCGTTTAATTCAATATCTAACAATATGACACTCTATCAACAAAGCGTTCTCCCGTTTAATTCAATATCTAACAATATGACACTCTATCAACAAAGCGTTCATCCGTTTAATTCAATATCTAACAATATGACACTCTATCAACAAAGCGTTCTCCCGTTTAATTCAATATCTAACAATATGACACTCTATCAACAAAGCGTTCTCCCGTTTAATTCAATATCTAACAATATGACACTCTATCAACAAAGCGTTCTCCCGTTTAATTCAATATCTAACAATATGACACTCTATCAACAAAGCGTTCATCCGTTTAATTCAATATCTAACAATATGACACTCTATCAACAAAGCGTTCTCCCGTTTAATTCAATATCTAACAATATGACACTCTATCAACAAAGCGTTCTCCCGTTTAATTCAATATCTAACAATATGACACTCTATCAACAAAGCGTTCTCCCGTTTAATTCAATATCTAACAATATGACACTCTATCAACAAAGCGTTCTCCCGTTTAATTCAATATCTAACAATATGACACTCTATCAACAAAGCGTTCTCAACCGTTTAATTCAATATCTAACAATATGACACTCTATCAACAAAGCGTTCTCCCGTTTAATTCAATATCTAACAATATGACACTCTATCAACAAAGCGTTCTCCCGTTTAATTCAATATCTAACAATATGACACTCTATCAACAAAGCGTTCTCCCGTTTAATTCAATATCTAACAATATGACACTCTATCAACAAAGCGTTCTCCGATTAATTCAATATCTAACAATATGACACTCTATCAACAAAGCGTTCTCCGTTTAATTCAATATCTAACAATATGACACTCTATCAACAAAGCGTTCTCCCGTTTAATTCAATATCTAACAATATGACACTCTATCAACAAAGCGTTCTCCCGTTTAATTCAATATCTAACAATATGACACTCTATCAACAAAGCGTTCTCCCGTTTAATTCAATATCTAACAATATGACACTCTATCAACAAAGCGTTCTCCCGTTTAATTCAATATCTAACAATATGACACTCTATCAACAAAGCGTTCTCCCGTTTAATTCAATATCTAACAATATGACACTCTATCAACAAAGCGTTCTCCCGTTTAATTCAATATCTAACAATATGACACTCTATCAACAAAGCGTTCTACCGTTTAATTCAATATCTAACAATATGACACTCTATCAACAAAGCGTTCTCCCGTTTAATTCAATATCTAACAATATGACACTCTATCAACAAAGCGTTCTCCCGTTTAATTCAATATCTAACAATATGACACTCTATCAACAAAGCGTTCTCCCGTTTAATTCAATATCTAACAATATGACACTCTATCAACAAAGCGTTCTCCCGTTTAATTCAATATCTAACAATATGACACTCTATCAACAAAGCGTTCTCCCGTTTAATTCAATATCTAACAATATGACACTCTATCAACAAAGCGTTCTCCCGTTTAATTCAATATCTAACAATATGACACTCTATCAACAAAGCGTTCTCCCGTTTAATTCAATATCTAACAATATGACACTCTATCAACAAAGCGTTCTCCCGTTTAATTCAATATCTAACAATATGACACTCTATCAACAAAGCGTTCTCCCGTTTAATTCAATATCTAACAATATGACACTCTATCAACAAAGCGTTCTCCCGTTTAATTCAATATCTAACAATATGACACTCTATCAACAAAGCGTTCTCCCGTTTAATTCAATATCTAACAATATGACACTCTATCAACAAAGCGTTCTCCCGTTTAATTCAATATCTAACAATATGACACTCTATCAACAAAGCGTTCTCCCGTTTAATTCAATATCTAACAATATGACACTCTATCAACAAAGCGTTCTCCCGTTTAATTCAATATCTAACAATATGACACTCTATCAACAAAGCGTTCTCCCGTTTAATTCAATATCTAACAATATGACACTCTATCAACAAAGCGTTCTCCCGTTTAATTCAATATCTAACAATATGACACTCTATCAACAAAGCGTTCTCCGTTTAATTCAATATCTAACAATATGACACTCTATCAACAAAGCGTTCTCCCGTTTAATTCAATATCTAACAATATGACACTCTATCAACAAAGCGTTCTCCCGTTTAATTCAATATCTAACAATATGACACTCTATCAACAAAGCGTTCTCCGTTTAATTCAATATCTAACAATATGACACTCTATCAACAAAGCGTTCTCCGTTTAATTCAATATCTAACAATATGACACTCTATCAACAAAGCGTTCTCCCGTTTAATTCAATATCTAACAATATGACACTCTATCAACAAAGCGTTCTCCCGTTTAATTCAATATCTAACAATATGACACTCTATCAACAAAGCGTTCATCCGTTTAATTCAATATCTAACAATATGACACTCTATCAACAAAGCGTTCTCCCGTTTAATTCAATATCTAACAATATGACACTCTATCAACAAAGCGTTCTCCCGTTTAATTCAATATCTAACAATATGACACTCTATCAACAAAGCGTTCTCCCGTTTAATTCAATATCTAACAATATGACACTCTATCAACAAAGCGTTCTCCCGTTTAATTCAATATCTAACAATATGACACTCTATTAACAAAGCGTTCTCCCGTTTAATTCAATATCTAACAATATGACACTCTATCAACAAAGCGTTCTCCCGTTTAATTCAATATCTAACAATATGACACTCTATCAACAAAGCGTTCATCCGTTTAATTCAATATCTAACAATATGACACTCTATCAACAAAGCGTTCTCCCGTTTAATTCAATATCTAACAATATGACACTCTATCAACAAAGCGTTCTCCCGTTTAATTCAATATCTAACAATATGACACTCTATCAACAAAGCGTTCTCCCGTTTAATTCAATATCTAACAATATGACACTCTATCAACAAAGCGTTCTCCCGTTTAATTCAATATCTAACAATATGACACTCTATCAACAAAGCGTTCTCCGTTTAATTCAATATCTAACAATATGACACTCTATCAACAAAGCGTTCTCCCGTTTAATTCAATATCTAACAATATGACACTCTATCAACAAAGCGTTCTCCCGTTTAATTCAATATCTAACAATATGACACTCTATCAACAAAGCGTTCTCCCGTTTAATTCAATATCTAACAATATGACACTCTATCAACAAAGCGTTCTCCCGTTTAATTCAATATCTAACAATATGACACTCTATCAACAAAGCGTTCTCCCGTTTAATTCAATATCTAACAATATGACACTCTATCAACAAAGCGTTCTCCCGTTTAATTCAATATCTAACAATATGACACTCTATCAACAAAGCGTTCTCCCGTTTAATTCAATATCTAACAATATGACACTCTATCAACAAAGCGTTCTCCCGTTTAATTCAATATCTAACAATATGACACTCTATCAACAAAGCGTTCTCCCGTTTAATTCAATATCTAACAATATGACACTCTATCAACAAAGCGTTCTCCCGTTTAATTCAATATCTAACAATATGACACTCTATCAACAAAGCGTTCTCCGATTAATTCAATATCTAACAATATGACACTCTATCAACAAAGCGTTCTCCCGTTTAATTCAATATCTAACAATATGACACTCTATCAACAAAGCGTTCTCCCGTTTAATTCAATATCTAACAATATGACACTCTATCAACAAAGCGTTCTCCCGTTTAATTCAATATCTAACAATATGACACTCTATCAACAAAGCGTTCTCCCGTTTAATTCAATATCTAACAATATGACACTCTATCAACAAAGCGTTCTCCCGTTTAATTCAATATCTAACAATATGACACTCTATCAACAAAGCGTTCTCCCGTTTAATTCAATATCTAACAATATGACACTCTATCAACAAAGCGTTCTCCGTTTAATTCAATATCTAACAATATGACACTCTATCAACAAAGCGTTCTCCCGTTTAATTCAATATCTAACAATATGACACTCTATCAACAAAGCGTTCTCCCGTTTAATTCAATATCTAACAATATGACACTCTATCAACAAAGCGTTCTCCCGTTTAATTCAATATCTAACAATATGACACTCTATCAACAAAGCGTTCTCCCGTTTAATTCAATATCTAACAATATGACACTCTATCAACAAAGCGTTCTCCCGTTTAATTCAATATCTAACAATATGACACTCTATCAACAAAGCGTTCTCCCGTTTAATTCAATATCTAACAATATGACACTCTATCAACAAAGCGTTCTCCCGTTTAATTCAATATCTAACAATATGACACTCTATCAACAAAGCGTTCTCCGTTTAATTCAATATTAATATGACAATAGCGTTCTCGTTTAATTCAATATCTAACAATATGACACTCTATCAACAAAGCGTTCTCCCGTTTAATTCAATATCTAACAATATGACACTCTATCAACAAAGCGTTCTCCCGTTTAATTCAATATCTAACAATATGACACTCTATCAACAAAGCGTTCTCCCGTTTAATTCAATATCTAACAATATGACACTCTATCAACAAAGCGTTCTCCCGTTTAATTCAATATCTAACAATATGACACTCTATCAACAAAGCGTTCTCCCGTTTAATTCAATATCTAACAATATGACACTCTATCAACAAAGCGTTCTCCGTTTAATTCAATATCTAACAATATGACACTCTATCAACAAAGCGTTCTCCCGTTTAATTCAATATCTAACAATATGACACTCTATCAACAAAGCGTTCTCCGTTTAATTCAATATCTAACAATATGACACTCTATCAACAAAGCGTTCTCCCGTTTAATTCAATATCTAACAATATGACACTCTATCAACAAAGCGTTCTCCCGTTTAATTCAATATCTAACAATATGACACTCTATCAACAAAGCATTCTTCCGTTTTATTCAATATCTAACAATATGACACTCTATCAACAAAGCGTTCTCCCGTTTAGTTCAATATCTAACAATATGACATCTATCAACAAACGTTTAATTCAATCTAACAATATGACACTCTATCAACAAAGCGTTCTCCGTTTAATTCAATATCTAACAATATGACACTCTATCAACAAAGCGTTCTCCGTTTAATTCAATATCTAACAATATGACACTCTATCAACAAAGCGTTCTCCCGTTTAATTCAATATCTAACAATATGACACTCTATCAACAAAGCGTTCTCCGTTTAATTCAATATCTAACAATATGACACTCTATCAACAAAGCGTTCTCCCGTTTAATTCAATATCTAACAATATGACACTCTATCAACAAAGCGTTCTCCCGTTTAATTCAATATCTAACAATATGACACTCTATCAACAAAGCGTTCTCCCGTTTAATTCAATATCTAACAATATGACACTCTATCAACAAAGCGTTCTCCCGTTTAATTCAATATCTAACAATATGACACTCTATCAACAAAGCGTTCTCCCGTTTAATTCAATATCTAACAATATGACACTCTATCAACAAAGCGTTCTCCCGTTTAATTCAATATCTAACAATATGACACTCTATCAACAAAGCGTTCTCCCGTTTAATTCAATATCTAACAATATGACACTCTATCAACAAAGCGTTCTCCCGTTTAATTCAATATCTAACAATATGACACTCTATCAACAAAGCGTTCTCCCGTTTAATTCAATATCTAACAATATGACACTCTATCAACAAAGCGTTCTCCCGTTTAATTCAATATCTAACAATATGACACTCTATCAACAAAGCGTTCTCCCGTTTAATTCAATATCTAACAATATGACACTCTATCAACAAAGCGTTCTCCCGTTTAATTCAATATCTAACAATATGACACTCTATCAACAAAGCGTTCTCCGTTTAATTCAATATCTAACAATATGACACTCTATCAACAAAGCGTTCTCCCGTTTAATTCAATATCTAACAATATGACACTCTATCAACAAAGCGTTCTCCCGTTTAATTCAATATCTAACAATATGACACTCTATCAACAAAGCGTTCTCCCGTTTAATTCAATATCTAACAATATGACACTCTATCAACAAAGCGTTCTCCCGTTTAATTCAATATCTAACAATATGACACTCTATCAACAAAGCGTTCTCCCGTTTAATTCAATATCTAACAATATGACACTCTATCAACAAAGCGTTCTCCCGTTTAATTCAATATCTAACAATATGACACTCTATCAACAAAGCGTTCTCCCGTTTAATTCAATATCTAACAATATGACACTCTATCAACAAAGCGTTCTCCCGTTTAATTCAATATCTAACAATATGACACTCTATCAACAAAGCGTTCTCCCGTTTAATTCAATATCTAACAATATGACACTCTATCAACAAAGCGTTCTCCCGTTTAATTCAATATCTAACAATATGACACTCTATCAACAAAGCGTTCTCCGTTTAATTCAATATCTAACAATATGACACTCTATCAACAAAGCGTTCTCCGTTTAATTCAATATCTAACAATATGACACTCTATCAACAAAGCGTTCTCCCGTTTAATTCAATATCTAACAATATGACACTCTATCAACAAAGCGTTCTCCCGTTTAATTCAATATCTAACAATATGACACTCTATCAACAAAGCGTTCTCCCGTTTAATTCAATATCTAACAATATGACACTCTATCAACAAAGCGTTCTCCCGTTTAATTCAATATCTAACAATATGACACTCTATCAACAAAGCGTTCTCCCGTTTAATTCAATATCTAACAAATGACACTCTATCAACAAAGCGTTCTCCCGTTTAATTCAATATCTAACAATATGACACTCTATCAACAAAGCGTTCTCGCGTTTAATTCAATATCTAACAATATGACACTCTATCAACAAAGCGTTCTCCCGTTTAATTCAATATCTAACAATATGACACTCTATCAACAAAGCGTTCTCCCGTTTAATTCAATATCTAACAATATGACACTCTATCAACAAAGCGTTCTCCCGTTTAATTCAATATCTAACAATATGACACTCTATCAACAAAGCGTTCTCCCGTTTAATTCAATATCTAACAATATGACACTCTATCAACAAAGCGTTCTCCCGTTTAATTCAATATCTAACAATATGACACTCTATCAACAAAGCGTTCTCCCGTTTAATTCAATATCTAACAATATGACACTCTATCAACAAAGCGTTCTCCCGTTTAATTCAATATCTAACAATATGACACTCTATCAACAAAGCGTTCTCCCGTTTAATTCAATATCTAACAATATGACACTCTATCAACAAAGCGTTCTCCCGTTTAATTCAATATCTAACAATATGACACTCTATCAACAAAGCGTTCTCCCGTTTAATTCAATATCTAACAATATGACACTCTATCAACAAAGCGTTCTCCCGTTTAATTCAATATCTAACAATATGACACTCTATCAACAAAGCGTTCTCCCGTTTAATTCAATATCTAACAATATGACACTCTATCAACAAAGCGTTCTCCGTTTAATTCAATATCTAACAATATGACACTCTATCAACAAAGCGTTCTCCCGTTTAATTCAATATCTAACAATATGACACTCTATCAACAAAGCGTTCTCCCGTTTAATTCAATATCTAACAATATGACACTCTATCAACAAAGCGTTCTCCCGTTTAATTCAATATCTAACAATATGACACTCTATCAACAAAGCGTTCTCCGTTTAATTCAATATCTAACAATATGACACTCTATCAACAAAGCGTTCTCCCGTTTAATTCAATATCTAACAATATGACACTCTATCAACAAAGCGTTCTCCGTTTAATTCAATATCTAACAATATGACACTCTATCAACAAAGCGTTCTCCCGTTTAATTCAATATCTAACAATATGACACTCTATCAACAAAGCGTTCTCCCGTTTAATTCAATATCTAACAATATGACACTCTATCAACAAAGCGTTCTCCCGTTTAATTCAATATCTAACAATATGACACTCTATCAACAAAGCGTTCATCCGTTTAATTCAATATCTAACAATATGACACTCTATCAACAAAGCGTTCTCCCGTTTAATTCAATATCTAACAATATGACACTCTATCAACAAAGCGTTCTCCCGTTTAATTCAATATCTAACAATATGACACTCTATCAACAAAGCGTTCTCCCGTTTAATTCAATATCTAACAATATGACACTCTATCAACAAAGCGTTCTCCCGTTTAATTCAATATCTAACAATATGACACTCTATCAACAAAGCGTTCTCCCGTTTAATTCAATATCTAACAATATGACACTCTATCAACAAAGCGTTCTCCCGTTTAATTCAATATCTAACAATATGACACTCTATCAACAAAGCGTTCTCCCGTTTAATTCAATATCTAACAATATGACACTCTATCAACAAAGCGTTCTCCCGTTTAATTCAATATCTAACAATATGACACTCTATCAACAAAGCGTTCTCCCGTTTAATTCAATATCTAACAATATGACACTCTATCAACAAAGCGTTCATCCGTTTAATTCAATATCTAACAATATGACACTCTATCAACAAAGCGTTCTCCCGTTTAATTCAATATCTAACAATATGACACTCTATCAACAAAGCGTTCTCCCGTTTAATTCAATATCTAACAATATGACACTCTATCAACAAAGCGTTCTCCCGTTTAATTCAATATCTAACAATATGACACTCTATCAACAAAGCGTTCTCCCGTTTAATTCAATATCTAACAATATGACACTCTATCAACAAAGCGTTCTCCCGTTTAATTCAATATCTAACAATATGACACTCTATCAACAAAGCGTTCTCCCGTTTAATTCAATATCTAACAATATGACACTCTATCAACAAAGCGTTCTCCCGTTTAATTCAATATCTAACAATATGACACTCTATCAACAAAGCGTTCTCCCGTTTAATTCAATATCTAACAATATGACACTCTATCAACAAAGCGTTCTCCCGTTTAATTCAATATCTAACAATATGACACTCTATCAACAAAGCGTTCTCCCGTTTAATTCAATATCTAACAATATGACACTCTATCAACAAAGCGTTCTCCCGTTTAATTCAATATCTAACAATATGACACTCTATCAACAAAGCGTTCTCTCCGTTTAATTCAATATCTAACAATATGACACTCTATCAACAAAGCGTTCTCCCGTTTAATTCAATATCTAACAATATGACACTCTATCAACAAAGCGTTCTCCCGTTTAATTCAATATCTAACAATATGACACTCTATCAACAAAGCGTTCTCCCGTTTAATTCAATATCTAACAATATGACACTCTATCAACAAAGCGTTCTCCCGTTTAATTCAATATCTAACAATATGACACTCTATCAACAAAGCGTTCTCCCGTTTAATTCAATATCTAACAATATGACACTCTATCAACAAAGCGTTCTCCCGTTTAATTCAATATCTAACAATATGACACTCTATCAACAAAGCGTTCTCCCGTTTAATTCAATATCTAACAATATGACACTCTATCAACAAAGCGTTCTCCCGTTTAATTCAATATCTAACAATATGACACTCTATCAACAAAGCGTTCTCCGTTTAATTCAATATCTAACAATATGACACTCTATCAACAAAGCGTTCTCCGTTTAATTCAATATCTAACAATATGACACTCTATCAACAAAGCGTTCTCCCGTTTAATTCAATATCTAACAATATGACACTCTATCAACAAAGCGTTCTCCCGTTTAATTCAATATCTAACAATATGACACTCTATCAACAAAGCGTTCTCCCGTTTAATTCAATATCTAACAATATGACACTCTATCAACAAAGCGTTCTCCCGTTTAATTCAATATCTAACAATATGACACTCTATCAACAAAGCGTTCTCCCGTTTAATTCAATATCTAACAATATGACACTCTATCAACAAAGCGTTCTCCCGTTTAATTCAATATCTAACAATATGACACTCTATCAACAAAGCGTTCTCCCGTTTCAAATTCAATATCTAACAAATATGACATCTCAATATCAACAAAGCGTTCTCCCGTTTAATTCAATATCTAACAATATGACACTCTATCAACAAAGCGTTCTCCCGTTTAATTCAATATCTAACAATATGACACTCTATCAACAAAGCGTTCTCCCGTTTAATTCAATATCTAACAATATGACACTCTATCAACAAAGCGTTCTCCCGTTTAATTCAATATCTAACAATATGACACTCTATCAACAAAGCGTTCTCCCGTTTAATTCAATATCTAACAATATGACACTCTATCAACAAAGCGTTCTCCCGTTTAATTCAATATCTAACAATATGACACTCTATCAACAAAGCGTTCTCCCGTTTAATTCAATATCTAACAATATGACACTATATCAACAATGCGTTGTCGCATTTAATTCAATATCTAACAATATGCTCTATCAACAAAGCGTTCTCCCGTTTAATTCAATATCTAACAATATGACACTCTATCAACAAAGCGTTCTCCCGTTTAATTCAATATCTAACAATATGACACTCTATCAACAAAGTGTTCTCCGTTTAATTCAATATCTAACAATATGACACTCTATCAAGAAAGCGTTGTTCCGTTTAATTCAATATCTAACAATATGACACTCTATCAACAAAGCGCGTTTAATTCAATATCTAACAATATGTTTAAGCGTTCTCCCGTTTAATTCAATATCTAACAATATGACACTCTAATAACAAAGCGTTCTCCCGTTTAATTCAATATCTAACAATATGACATTCTATTAACAAAGCGTTCTTCCGTTTAATTCAATATCTAACAATATGACACTCTATCAACAAAGCGTTCTCCCGTTTAATTCAATATCTAACAATATGACACTCTATCAACACGTTTAATTCAATATCTAACAAAGACGTTCTCAACAAAGCGTTCTCCGTTTAATTCAATATCTAACAATATGACACTCTATCAACAAAGCGTTCTCCCGTTTAATTCAATATCTAACAATATGACACTCTATCAACAAAGCGTTCTCCCGTTTAATTCAATATCTAACAATATGACACTCTATCAACAAAGCGTTCTCCCGTTTAATTCAATATCTAACAATATGACACTCTATCAACAAAGCGTTCTCCCGTTTAATTCAATATCTAACAATATGACACTCTATCAACAAAGCGTTCTCCCGTTTAATTCAATATCTAACAATATGACACTCTATCAACAAAGCGTTCTCCCGTTTAATTCAATATCTAACAATATGACACTCTATCAACAAAGCGTTCTCCCGTTTAATTCAATATCTAACAATATGACACTCTATCAACAAAGCGTTCTCCCGTTTAATTCAATATCTAACAATATGACACTCTATCAACAAAGCGTTCTCCCGTTTAATTCAATATCTAACAATATGACACTCTATCAACAAAGCGTTCTCCCGTTTAATTCAATATCTAACAATATGACACTCTATCAACAAAGCGTTCTCCCGTTTAATTCAATATCTAACAATATGACACTCTATCAACAAAGCGTTCTCCCGTTTAATTCAATATCTAACAATATGACACTCTATCAACAAAGCGTTCTCCCGTTTAATTCAATATCTAACAATATGACACTCTATCAACAAAGCGTTCTCCCGTTTAATTCAATATCTAACAATATGACACTCTATCAACAAAGCGTTCTCCCGTTTAATTCAATATCTAACAATATGACACTCTATCAACAAAGCGTTCTCCCGTTTAATTCAATATCTAACAATATGACACTCTATCAACAAAGCGTTCTCCGTTTAATTCAATATCTAACAATATGACACTCTATCAACAAAGCGTTCTCCCGTTTAATTCAATATCTAACAATATGACACTCTATCAACAAAGCGTTCTCTCGTTTAATTCAATATCTAACAATATGACACTCTATCAACAAAGCGTTCTCCCGTTTAATTCAATATCTAACAATATGACACTCTATCAACAAAGCGTTCTCCCGTTTAATTCAATATCTAACAATATGACACTCTATCAACAAAGCGTTCTCTCCGTTTAATTCAATATCTAACAATATGACACTCTATCAACAAAGCGTTCTCCCGTTTAATTCAATATCTAACAATATGAATCAACAAATGTTTAATTCAATATCTAACAATATGACACTCTATCAACAAAGCGTTCTCCCGTTTAATTCAATATCTAACAATATGACACTCTATCAACAAAGCGTTCTCCCGTTTAATTCAATATCTAACAATATGACACTCTATCAACAAAGCGTTCTCCCGTTTAATTCAATATCTAACAATATGACACTCTATCAACAAAGCGTTCTCCCGTTTAATTCAATATCTAACAATATGACACTCTATCAACAAAGCGTTCTCCCGTTTAATTCAATATCTAACAATATGACACTCTATCAACAAAGCGTTCTCCCGTTTAATTCAATATCTAACAATATGACACTCTATCAACAAAGCGTTCTCCCGTTTAATTCAATATCTAACAATATGACACTCTATCAACAAAGCGTTCTCCCGTTTAATTCAATATCTAACAATATGACACTCTATCAACAAAGCGTTCTCCCGTTTAATTCAATATCTAACAATATGACACTCTATCAACAAAGCGTTCTCCCGTTTAATTCAATATCTAACAATATGACACTCTATCAACAAAGCGTTCTCCCGTTTAATTCAATATCTAACAATATGACACTCTATCAACAAAGCGTTCTCCCGTTTAATTCAATATCTAACAATATGACACTCTATCAACAAAGCGTTCTCCCGTTTAATTCAATATCTAACAATATGACACTCTATCAACAAAGCGTTCTCCCGTTTAATTCAATATCTAACAATATGACACTCTATCAACAAAGCGTTCTCCCGTTTAATTCAATATCTAACAATATGACACTCTATCAACAAAGCGTTCTCCCGTTTAATTCAATATCTAACAATATGACACTCTATCAACAAAGCGTTCTCCCGTTTAATTCAATATCTAACAATATGACACTCTATTAAGAAAGCGTTCTCCCGTTTATTTCAATATCTAACAATATGACACTCTATCAACAAAGCGTTTTTCCGTTTAATTCAATATCTAACAATATGACACTCTATCAACAAAGCGTTCTCCCGTTTAATTCAATATCTAACAATATGACACTCTATCAACAAAGCGTTCTCCCGTTTAATTCAATATCTAACAATATGACACTCTATCAACAAAGCGTTCTCCCGTTTAATTCAATATCTAACAATATGACACTCTATCAACAAAGCGTTCTCCCGTTTAATTCAATATCTAACAATATGACACTCTATCAACAAAGCGTTCTCCCGTTTAATTCAATATCTAACAATATGACACTCTATCAACAAAGCGTTCTCCCGTTTAATTCAATATCTAACAATATGACACTCTATCAACAAAGCGTTCTCCCGTTTAATTCAATATCTAACAATATGACACTCTATCAACAAAGCGTTCTCCCGTTTAATTCAATATCTAACAATATGACACTCTATCAACAAAGCGTTCTCCCGTTTAATTCAATATCTAACAATATGACACTCTATCAACAAAGCGTTCTCCCGTTTAATTCAATATCTAACAATATGACACTCTATCAACAAAGCGTTCTCCCGTTTAATTCAATATCTAACAATATGACACTCTATCAACAAAGCGTTCTCCCGTTTAATTCAATATCTAACAAATGACATATGACACTAACAATATGATCAACAAAGCGTTCTCCCGTTTAATTCAATATCTAACAATACGACATTCTACCAAAAAAGCGTTCTCCCGATTAATTCAATATCTGAAAATATGACACTCTATCAACAAAGCGTTCTCCCGTTTAATTCAATATCTAACAATATGACACTCTATCAACAAAGCGTTCTCCCGTTGAATTCAATATCTAACAATATGACACTCTATCAACAAAGCGTTCTCCGATTAATTCAATATCTAACAATATGACACTCTATCAACAAAGCGTTCTCCCGTTTAATTCAATATCTAACAATATGACACTCTATCAACAAAGCGTTCTCCCGTTTAATTCAATATCTAACAATATGACACTCTATCAACAAAGCGTTCTCCCGTTTAATTCAATATCTAACAATATGACACTCTATCAACAAAGCGTTCTCCCGTTTAATTCAATATCTAACAATATGACACTCTATCAACAAAGCGTTCTCCCGTTTAATTCAATATCTAACAATATGACACTCTATCAACAAAGCGTTCTCCCGTTTAATTCAATATCTAACAATATGACACTCTATCAACAAAGCGTTCTCCCGTTTAATTCAATATCTAACAATATGACACTCTATCAACAAAGCGTTCTCCCGTTTAATTCAATATCTAACAATATGACGTTCTATCAACAAAGCGTTCTCCCGTTTAATTCAATATCTAACAATATGACACTCTATCAACAAAGCGTTCTCCCGTTTAATTCAATATCTAACAATATGACACTCTATCAACAAAGCGTTCTCCCGTTTAATTCAATATCTAACAATATGACACTCTATCAACAAAGCGTTCTCCCGTTTAATTCAATATCTAACAATATGACACTCTATCAACAAAGCGTTCTCCGTTTAATTCAATATCTAACAATATGACACTCTATCAACAAAGCGTTCTCCCGTTTAATTCAATATCTAACAATATGACACTCTATCAACAAAGCGTTCTCCGTTTAATTCAATATCTAACAATATGACACTCTATCAACAAAGCGCGTTATCTAACAATATCTAACAATATGACACTCTATCAACAAAGCGTTCTCCCGTTTAATTCAATATCTAACAATATGACACTCTATCAACAAAGCGTTCTCCCGTTTAATTCAATATCTAACAATATGACACTCTATCAACAAAGCGTTCTCCGTTTAATTCAATATCTAACAATATGACACTCTATCAACAAAGCGTTCTCTCCGTTTAATTCAATATCTAACAATATGACACTCTATCAACAAAGCGTTCTCCCGTTTAATTCAATATCTAACAAATGACATATGACACTCTATCAACAAAGCGTTCTCCCGTTTAATTCAATATCTAACAATATGACACTCTATCAACAAAGCGTTCTCCCGTTTAATTCAATATCTAACAATATGACACTCTATCAACAAAGCGTTCTCCCGTTTAATTCAATATCTAACAATATGACACTCTATCAACAAAGCGTTCTCCCGTTTAATTCAATATCTAACAATATGACACTCTATCAACAAAGCGTTCTCCCGTTTAATTCAATATCTAACAATATGACACTCTATCAACAAAGCGTTCTCCCGTTTAATTCAATATCTAACAATATGACACTCTATCAACAAAGCGTTCTCCCGTTTAATTCAATATCTAACAATATGACACTCTATCAACAAAGCGTTCTCCCGTTTAATTCAATATCTAACAATATGACACTCTATCAACAAAGCGTTCTCCGTTTAATTCAATATCTAACAATATGACACTCTATCAACAAAGCGTTCTCCCGTTTAATTCAATATCTAACAATATGACACTCTATCAACAAAGCGTTCTCCCGTTTAATTCAATATCTAACAATATGACACTCTATCAACAAAGCGTTCTCCCGTTTAATTCAATATCTAACAATATGACACTCTATCAACAAAGCGTTCTCCCGTTTAATTCAATATCTAACAATATGACACTCTATCAACAAAGCGTTCTCCCGTTTAATTCAATATCTAACAATATGACACTCTATCAACAAAGCGTTCTCCCGTTTAATTCAATATCTAACAATATGACACTCTATCAACAAAGCGTTCTCCCGTTTAATTCAATATCTAACAATATGACACTCTATCAACAAAGCGTTCTCCGTTTAATTCAATATCTAACAATATGACACTACTCTAACAAAGCGTTCTCCCGTTTAATTCAATATCTAACAATATGACACTCTATCAACAAAGCGTTCTCCCGTTTAATTCAATATCTAACAATATGACACTCTATCAACAAAGCGTTCTCCCGTTTAATTCAATATCTAACAATATGACACTCTATCAACAAAGCGTTCTCCCGTTTAATTCAATATCTAACAATATGACACTCTATCAACAAAGCGTTCTCCCGTTTAATTCAATATCTAACAATATGACACTCTATCAACAAAGCGTTCTCCCGTTTAATTCAATATCTAACAATATGACACTCTATCAACAAAGCGTTCTCCCGTTTAATTCAATATCTAACAATATGACACTCTATCAACAAAGCGTTCTCCCGTTTAATTCAATATCTAACAATATGACACTCTATCAACAAAGCGTTCTCCCGTTTAATTCAATATCTAACAATATGACACTCTATCAACAAAGCGTTCTCCCGTTTAATTCAATATCTAACAATATGACACTCTATCAACAAAGCGTTCTCCCGTTTAATTCAATATCTAACAATATGACACTCTATCAACAAAGCGTTCTCCCGTTTAATTCAATATCTAACAATATGACACTCTATCAACAAAGCGTTCTCCCGTTTAATTCAATATCTAACAATATGACACTCTATCAACAAAGCGTTCTCCCGTTTAATTCAATATCTAACAATATGACACTCTATCAACAAAGCGTTCTCCCGTTTAATTCAATATCTAACAATATGACACTCTATCAACAAAGCGTTCTCCCGTTTAATTCAATATCTAACAATATGACACTCTATCAACAAAGCGTTCTCCCGTTTAATTCAATATCTAACAATATGACACTCTATCAACAAAGCGTTCTCCCGTTTAATTCAATATCTAACAATATGACACTCTATCAACAAAGCGTTCTCCGTTTAATTCAATATCTAACAATATGACACTCTATCAACAAAGCGTTCTCCCGTTTAATTCAATATCTAACAATATGACACTCTATCAACAAAGCGTTCATCCGTTTAATTCAATATCTAACAATATGACACTCTATCAACAAAGCGTTCTCCCGTTTAATTCAATATCTAACAATATGACACTCTATCAACAAAGCGTTCTCCCGTTTAATTCAATATCTAACAATATGACACTCTATCAACAAAGCGTTCTCCCGTTTAATTCAATATCTAACAATATGACACTCTATCAACAAAGCGTTCTCCCGTTTAATTCAATATCTAACAATATGACACTCTATCAACAAAGCGTTCTCCCGTTTAATTCAATATCTAACAATATGACACTCTATCAACAAATCCCGTTTAATTCAATACTCTATTCAATATCTAACAATATCAACAAAGCGTTCTCCCGTTTAATTCAATATCTAACAATATGACACTCTATCAACAAAGCGTTCTCCCGTTTAATTCAATATCTAACAATATGACACTCTATCAACAAAGCGTTCTCCCGTTTAATTCAATATCTAACAATATGACACTCTATCAACAAAGCGTTCTCCCGTTTAATTCAATATCTAACAATATGACACTCTATCAACAAAGCGTTCTCCCGTTTAATTCAATATCTAACAATATGACACTCTATCAACAAAGCGTTCTCCCGTTTAATTCAATATCTAACAATATGACACTCTATCAACAAAGCGTTCTCCCGTTTAATTCAATATCTAACAATATGACACTCTATCAACAAAGCGTTCTCCCGTTTAATTCAATATCTAACAATATGACACTCTATCAACAAAGCGTTCTCCCGTTTAATTCAATATCTAACAATATGACACTCTATCAACAAAGCGTTCTCCCGTTTAATTCAATATCTAACAATATGACACTCTATCAACAAAG
Source organism: Tachypleus tridentatus (assembly GCF_004210375.1). Taxonomy (NCBI): domain Eukaryota; kingdom Metazoa; phylum Arthropoda; class Merostomata; order Xiphosura; family Limulidae; genus Tachypleus; species Tachypleus tridentatus. Next base: position 77,871,581 of record NC_134836.1, on the reverse strand, counting down.
CGTTCTCCCGTTTAATTCAATATCTAACAATATGACACTCTATCAACAAAGCGTTCTCCCGTTTAATTCAATATCTAACAATATGACACTCTATCAACAAAGCGTTCTCCCGTTTAATTCAATATCTAACAATATGACACTCTATCAACAAAGCGTTCTCCGTTTAATTCAATATCTAACAATATGACACTCTATCAACAAAGCGTTCTCCCGTTTAATTCAATATCTAACAATATGACACTCTATCAACAAAGCGTTCATCCGTTTAATTCAATATCTAACAATATGACACTCTATCAACAAAGCGTTCTCCCGTTTAATTCAATATCTAACAATATGACACTCTATCAACAAAGCGTTCTCCCGTTTAATTCAATATCTAACAATATGACACTCTATCAACAAAGCGTTCTGACACTCTATCCGTTTAATTCAATATCTAACAATATGACACTCTATCAACAAAGCGTTCTCCCGTTTAATTCAATATCTAACAATATGACACTCTATCAACAAAGCGTTCTCCGTTTAATTCAATATCTAACAATATGACACTCTATCAACAAAGCGTTCTCCCGTTTAATTCAATATCTAACAATATGACACTCTATCAACAAAGCGTTCTCCCGTTTAATTCAATATCTAACAATATGACACTCTATCAACAAAGCGTTCTCCCGTTTAATTCAATATCTAACAATATGACACTCTATCAACAAAGCGTTCTCCCGTTTAATTCAATATCTAACAATATGACACTCTATTAACAAAGCGTTCTCCCGTTTAATTCAATATCTAACAATATGACACAATATCTAACAAACAAAACGTTTTCCCGTTTAATTCAATATCTAACAATATGACACTCTATCAACAAAGCGTTCTCCCGTTTAATTCAATATCTAACAATATGACACTCTATCAACAAAGCGTTCTCCCGTTTAATTCAATATCTAACAATATGACACTCTATCAACAAAGCGTTCTCCCGTTTAATTCAATATCTAACAATATGACACTCTATCAACAAAGCGTTCTCCCGTTTAATTCAATATCTAACAATATGACACTCTATCAACAAAGCGTTCTCCCGTTTAATTCAATATCTAACAATATGACACTCTATCAACAAAGCGTTCTCCCGTTTAATTCAATATCTAACAATATGACACTCTTCAACAAAGCGTTTCAATATCTAACAATATGACACTCTATCAACAAAGCGTTCTCCCGTTTAATTCAATATCTAACAATATGACACTCTATCAACAAAGCGTTCTCCCGTTTAATTCAATATCTAACAATATGACACTCTATCAACAAAGCGTTCTCCCGTTTAATTCAATATCTAACAATATGACACTCTATCAACAAAGCGTTCTCCCGTTTAATTCAATATCTAACAATATGACACTCTATCAACAAAGCGTTCTCCCGTTTAATTCAATATCTAACAATATGACACTCTATCAACAAAGCGTTCTCCCGTTTAATTCAATATCTAAGAATATGACACTCTATCAACACTCTATCAAAAGCGTTCTCCCGTTTAATTCAATATCTAACAATATGACACTCTATCAACAAAGCGTTCTCCCGTTTAATTCAATATCTAACAATATGACACTCTATCAACAAAGCGTTCTCCCGTTTAATTCAATATCTAACAATATGACACTCTATCAACAAAGCGTTCTCCCGTTTAATTCAATATCTAACAATATGACACTCTATCAACAAAGCGTTCTCCCGTTTAATTCAATATCTAACAATATGACACTCTATCAACAAAGCGTTCTCCCGTTTAATTCAATATCTAACAATATGACACTCTATCAACAAAGCGTTCTCCCGTTTAATTCAATATCTAACAATATGACACTCTATCAACAAAGCGTTCTCCCGTTTAATTCAATATCTAACAATATGACACTCTATCAACAAAGCGTTCTCCCGTTTAATTCAATATCTAACAATATGACACTCTATCAACAAAGCGTTCTCCCGTTTAATTCAATATCTAACAATATGACACTCTATCAACAAAGCGTTCTCCCGTTTAATTCAATATCTAACAATATGACACTCTATCAACAAAGCGTTCTCCCGTTTAATTCAATATCTAACAATATGACACTCTATCAACAAAGCGTTCTCCCGTTTAATTCAATATCTAACAATATGACACTCTATCAACAAAGCGTTCTCCGTTTAATTCAATATCTAACAATATGACACTCTATCAACAAAGCGTTCTCCCGTTTAATTCAATATCTAACAATATGACACTCTATCAACAAAGCGTTCTCCCGTTTAATTCAATATCTAACAATATGACACTCTATCAACAAAGCGTTCTCCCGTTTAATTCAATATCTAACAATATGACACTCTATCAACAAAGCGTTCTCCCGTTTAATTCAATATCTAACAATATGACACTCTATCAACAAAGCGTTCTCCCGTTTAATTCAATATCTAACAATATGACACTCTATCAACAAAGCGTTCTCCCGTTTAATTCAATATCTAACAATATGACACTCTATCAACAAAGCGTTCTCCCGTTTAATTCAATATCTAACAATATGACACTCTATCAACAAAGCGTTCTCCCGTTTAATTCAATATCTAACAATATGACACTCTATCAACAAAGCGTTCTCCCGTTTAATTCAATATCTAACAATATGACACTCTATCAACAAAGCGTTCTCCCGTTTAATTCAATATCTAACAATATGACACTCTATCAACAAAGCGTTCTCCCGTTTAATTCAATATCTAACAATATGACACTCTATCAACAAAGCGTTCTCCCGTTTAATTCAATATCTAACAATATGACACTCTATCAACAAAGCGTTCTCCCGTTTAATTCAATATCTAACAATATGACACTCTATCAACAAAGCGTTCTCCCGTTTAATTCAATATCTAACAATATGACACTCTATCAACAAAGCGTTCTCCCGTTTAATTCAATATCTAACAATATGACACTCTATCAACAAAGCGTTCTCCCGTTTAATTCAATATCTAACAATATGACACTCTATCAACAAAGCGTTCTCCGTTTAATTCAATATCTAACAATATGACACTCTATCAACAAAGCGTTCTCCCGTTTAATTCAATATCTAACAATATGACACTCTATCAACAAAGCGTTCTCCCGTTTAATTCAATATCTAACAATATGACACTCTATCAACAAAGCGTTCTCCGTTTAATTCAATATCTAACAATATGACACTCTATCAACAAAGCGTTCTCCCGTTTAATTCAATATCTAACAATATGACACTCTATCAACAAAGCGTTCTCCCGTTTAATTCAATATCTAACAATATGACACTCTATCAACAAAGCGTTCTCCCGTTTAATTCAATATCTAACAATATGACACTCTATCAACAAAGCGTTCTCCCGTTTAATTCAATATCTAACAATATGACACTCTATCAACAAAGCGTTTAATTCAATATCTAACAATATTCAACAAAGCGTTCCCGTTTAATTCAATATCTAACAATATGACAGTCTCTCAACAAAGCGTTCTTGCGTTTTATTCAATATCTAAAAATATGACACTCGATCAACAAAGCGTTCTCCGTTTAATTCAATATCTAACAATATGACACTCTATCAACAAAGCGTTCTCCGTTTAATTCAATATCTAACAATATGACACTCTATCAACAAAGCGTTCTCCCGTTTAATTCAATATCTAACAATATGACACTCTATCAACAAAGCGTTCTCTCCGTTTAATTCAATATCTAACAATATGACACTCTATCAACAAAGCGTTCTCCCGTTTAATTCAATATCTAACAATATGACACTCTATCAACAAAGCGTTCTCCCGTTTAATTCAATATCTAACAAATATGACAATATCTCAATATGACACTCTATCAAAAGCGTTCTCCCGTTTAATTCAATATCTAACAATATGACACTCTATCAACAAAGCGTTCTCCCGTTTAATTCAATATCTAACAATATGACACTCTATCAACAAAGCGTTCTCCCGTTTAATTCAATATCTAACAATATGACACTCTATCAACAAAGCGTTCTCCGTTTAATTCAATATCTAACAATATGACACTCTATCAACAAAGCGTTCTCCCGTTTAATTCAATATCTAACAATATGACACTCTACAAAGCGTTCTCCCGTTTAATTAAATATCTAACAATATGACACGTTCGTTCCCGTTTAATTCAATATCTAACAATATGACACTCTATCAACAAAGCGTTCTCCCGTTTAATTCAATATCTAACAATATGACACTCTATCAACAAAGCGTTCTCCCGTTTAATTCAATATCTAACAATATGACACTCTATCAACAAAGCGTTCTCCCGTTTAATTCAATATCTAACAATATGACACTCTATCAACAAAGCGTTCTCCCGTTTAATTCAATATCTAACAATATGACACTCTATCAACAAAGCGTTCTCCCGTTTAATTCAATATCTAACAATATGACACTCTATCAACAAAGCGTTCTCCCGTTTAATTCAATATCTAACAATATGACACTCTATCAACAAAGCGTTCTCCCGTTTAATTCAATATCTAACAATATGACACTCTATCAACAAAGCGTTCTCCCGTTTAATTCAATATCTAACAATATGACACTCTATCAACAAAGCGTTCTCCCGTTTAATTCAATATCTAACAATATGACACTCTATCAACAAAGCGTTCTCCCGTTTAATTCAATATCTAACAATATGACACTCTATCAACAAAGCGTTCTCCCGTTTAATTCAATATCTAACAATATGACACTCTATCAACAAAGCGTTCTCCGTTTAATTCAATATCTAACAATATGACACTCTATCAACAAAGCGTTCTCCCGTTTAATTCAATATCTAACAATATGACACTCTATCAACAAAGCGTTCTCCCGTTTAATTCAATATCTAACAATATGACACTCTATCAACAAAGCGTTCTCCCGTTTAATTCAATATCTAACAATATGACACTCTATCAACAAAGCGTTCTCCCGTTTAATTCAATATCTAACAATATGACACTCTATCAACAAAGCGTTCTCCCGTTTAATTCAATATCTAACAATATGACACTCTATCAACAAAGCGTTCTCCCGTTTAATTCAATATCTAACAATATGACACTCTATCAACAAAGCGTTCTCCCGTTTAATTCAATATCTAACAATATGACACTCTATCAACAAAGCGTTCGTTCTCCGTTTAATTCAATATCTAACAATATGACACTCTATCAACAAAGCGTTCTCCCGTTTAATTCAATATCTAACAATATGACACTCTATCAACAAAGCGTTCTCCCGTTTAATTCAATATCTAACAATATGACACTCTATCAACAAAGCGTTCTCCCGTTTAATTCAATATCTAACAATATGACACTCTATCAACAAAGCGTTCTCCCGTTTAATTCAATATCTAACAATATGACACTCTATCAACAAAGCGTTCTCCCGTTTAATTCAATATCTAACAATATGACACTCTATCAACAAAGCGTTCTCCCGTTTAATTCAATATCTAACAATATGACACTCTATCAACAAAGCGTTCTCCCGTTTAATTCAATATCTAACAATATGACACTCTATCAACAAAGCGTTCTCCCGTTTAATTCAATATCTAACAATATGACACTCTATCAACAAAGCGTTCTCCCGTTTAATTCAATATCTAACAATATGACACTCTATCAACAAAGCGTTCTCCCGTTTAATTCAATATCTAACAATATGACACTCTATCAACAAAGCGTTCTCCCGTTTAATTCAATATCTAACAATATGACACTCTATCAACAAAGCGTTCTCCCGTTTAATTCAATATCTAACAATATGACACAAAGCGTTCTCCCGTTTAATTCAATATCTAACAATATGACACTCTATCAACAAAGCGTTCTCCGTTTAATTCAATATCTAACAATATGACACTCTATCAACAAAGCGTTCTCCGTTTAATTCAATATCTAACAATATGACACTCTATCAACAAAGCGTTCTCCCGTTTAATTCAATATCTAACAAATATGACACTCCGTTTAATTCAATATCAACAAAGCACTCTATCAACAAAGCGTTCTCCCGTTAATTCAATATCTAACAATATGACACTCTATCAACAAAGCGTTCTCCCGTTTAATTCAATATCTAACAATATGACACTCTATCAACAAAGCGTTCTCCCGTTTAATTATATCTTCAATCAACAAATCCCGTTTAATTCAATATGACATTTTATCAACAAAGCGTTCTCCCGTTTAATTCAATATCTAACAATATGACACTCTATCAACAAAGCGTTCTCCCGTTTAATTCAATATCTAACAATATGACACTCTATCAACAAAGCGTTCTCCCGTTTAATTCAATATCTAACAATATGACACTCTATCAACAAAGCGTTCTCCCGTTTAATTCAATATCTAACAATATGACACTCTATCAACAAAGCGTTCTCCCGTTTAATTCAATATCTAACAATATGACACTCTATCAACAAAGCGTTCTCCCGTTTAATTCAATATCTAACAATATGACACTCTATCAACAAAGCGTTCTCCCGTTTAATTCAATATCTAACAATATGACACTCTATCAACAAAGCGTTCTCCGTTTAATTCAATATCTAACAATATGACACTCTATCAACAAAGCGTTCTCCCGTTTAATTCAATATCTAACAATATGACACTCTATCAACAAAGCGTTCTCCCGTTTAATTCAATATCTAACAATATGACACTCTATCAACAAAGCGTTCTCCCGTTTAATTCAATATCTAACAATATGACACTCTATCAACAAAGCGTTCTCCCGTTTAATTCAATATCTAACAATATGACACTCTATCAACAAAGCGTTCTCCCGTTTAATTCAATATCTAACAATATGACACTCTATCAACAAAGCGTTCTCCCGTTTAATTCAATATCTAACAATATGACACTCTATCAACAAAGCGTTCTCCCGTTTAATTCAATATCTAACAATATGACACTCTATCAACAAAGCGTTCTCCCGTTTAATTCAATATCTAACAATATGACACTCTATCAACAAAGCGTTCTCCCGTTTAATTCAATATCTAACAATATGACACTCTATCAACAAAGCGTTCTCCCGTTTAATTCAATATCTAACAATATGACACTCTATCTATCTACAAAGCGTTCTCCCGTTTAATTCAATATCTAACAATATGACACTCTATCAACAAAGCGTTCTCCCGTTTAATTCAATATCTAACAATATGACACTCTATCAACAAAGCGTTCTCCCGTTTAATTCAATATCTAACAATATGACACTCTATCAACAAAGCGTTCTCCCGTTTAATTCAATATCTAACAATATGACACTCTATCAACAAAGCGTTCTCCCGTTTAATTCAATATCTAACAATATGACACTCTATCAACAAAGCGTTCTCCCGTTTAATTCAATATCTAACAATATGACACTCTATCAACAAAGCGTTCTCCCGTTTAATTCAATATCTAACAATATGACACTCTATCAACAAAGCGTTCTCCCGTTTAATTCAATATCTAACAATATGACACTCTATCAACAAAGCGTTCTCCCGTTTAATTCAATATCTAACAATATGACACTCTATCAACAAAGCGTTCTCCCGTTTAATTCAATATCTAACAATATGACACTCTATCAACAAAGCGTTCTCCCGTTTAATTCAATATCTAACAATATGACACTCTATCAACAAAGCGTTCTCCGTTTAATTCAATATCTAACAATATGACACTCTATCAACAAAGCGTTCTCCCGTTTAATTCAATATCTAACAATATGACACTCTATCAACAAAGCGTTCTCCCGTTTAATTCAATATCTAACAATATGACACTCTATCAACAAAGCGTTCTCCCGTTTAATTCAATATCTAACAATATGACACTCTATCAACAAAGCGTTCTCCCGTTTAATTCAATATCTAACAATATGACACTCTATCAACAAAGCGTTCTCCCGTTTAATTCAATATCTAACAATATGACACTCTATCAACAAAGCGTTCTCCCGTTTAATTCAATATCTAACAATATGACACTCTATCAACAAAGCGTTCTCCCGTTTAATTCAATATCTAACAATATGACACTCTATCAACAAAGCGTTCTCCCGTTTAATTCAATATCTAACAATATGACACTCTATCAACAAAGCGTTCTCCCGTTTAATTCAATATCTAACAATATGACACTCTATCAACAAAGCGTTCTCCCGTTTAATTCAATATCTAACAATATGACACTCAATATGACAACAACAAAGCGTTCTCCCGTTTAATTCAATATCTAACAATATGACACTCTATCAACAAAGCGTTCTCGTTTAATTCAATATCCGTTTAATTCAATATCTAACAATATGACACTCTATCAACAAAGCGTTCTCCGTTTAATTCAATATCTAACAATATGACACTCTATCAACAAAGCAATATGACACTCTATCAACAAAGCGTTCTCCGTTTAATTCAATATCTAACAATATGACACTCTATCAACAAAGCGTTCTCCCGTTTAATTCAATATCTAACAATATGACACTCTATCAACAAAGCGTTCTCCCGTTTAATTCAATATCTAACAATATGACACTCTATCAACAAAGCGTTCTCCCGTTTAATTCAATATCTAACAATATGACACTCTATCAACAAAGCGTTCTCCCGTTTAATTCAATATCTAACAATATGACACTCTATCAACAAAGCGTTCTCCCGTTTAATTCAATATCTAACAATATGACACTCTATCAACAAAGCGTTCTCCCGTTTAATTCAATATCTAACAATATGACACTCTATCAACAAAGCGTTCTCCCGTTTAATTCAATATCTAACAATATGACACTCTATCAACAAAGCGTTCTCCCGTTTAATTCAATATCTAACAATATGACACTCTATCAACAAAGCGTTCTCCCGTTTAATTCAATATCTAACAATATGACACTCTATCAACAAAGCGTTCTCCGTTTAATTCAATATCTAACAATATGACACTCTATCAACAAAGCGTTCTCCCGTTTAATTCAATATCTAACAATATGACACTCTATCAACAAAGCGTTCTCCCGTTTAATTCAATATCTAACAATATGACACTCTATCAACAAAGCGTTCTCCCGTTTAATTCAATATCTAACAATATGACACTCTATCAACAAAGCGTTCTCCCGTTTAATTCAATATCTAACAATATGACACTCTATCAACAAAGCGTTCTCCCGTTTAATTCAATATCTAACAATATGACACTCTATCAACAAAGCGTTCTCCCGTTTAATTCAATATCTAACAATATGACACTCTATCAACAAAGCGTTCTCCCGTTTAATTCAATATCTAACAATATGACACTCTATCAACAAAGCGTTCTCCCGTTTAATTCAATATCTAACAATATGACACTCTATCAACAAAGCGTTCTCCCGTTTAATTCAATATCTAACAATATGACACTCTATCAACAAAGCGTTCTCCCGTTTAATTCAATATCTAACAATATGACACTCTATCAACAAAGCGTTCTCCCGTTTAATTCAATATCTAACAATATGACACTCTATCAACAAAGCGTTCTCCCGTTTAATTCAATATCTAACAATATGACACTCTATCAACAAAGCGTTCTCCCGTTTAATTCAATATCTAACAATATGACACTCTATCAACAAAGCGTTCTCCCGTTTAATTCAATATCTAACAATATGACACTCTATCAACAAAGCGTTCTCCCGTTTAATTCAATATCTAACAATATGACACTCTATCAACAAAGCGTTCTCCCGTTTAATTCAATATCTAACAATATGACACTCTATCAACAAAGCGTTCTCTCCGTTTAATTCAATATCTAACAATATGACACTCTATCAACAAAGCGTTCTCCCGTTTAATTCAATATCTAACAATATGACACTCTATCAACAAAGCGTTCTCCCGTTTAATTCAATATCTAACAATATGACACTCTATCAACAAAGCGTTTTTCCGTTTAATTCAATTTCTAACAATATGACACTCTATCAACAAAGCGTTCTCCGTTTAATTCAATATCTAACAATATGACACTCTATCAACAAAGCGTTCTCTCCGTTTAATTCAATATCTAACAATATGACACTCTATCAACAAAGCGTTCTCCCGTTTAATTCAATATCTAACAATATGACACTCTATCAACAAAGCGTTCTCCCGTTTAATTCAATATCTAACAATATGACACTCTATCAACAAAGCGTTCTCCCGTTTAATTCAATATCTAACAATATGACACTCTATCAACAAAGCGTTCTCCCGTTTAATTCAATATCTAACAATATGACACTCTATCAACAAAGCGTTCTCCCGTTTAATTCAATATCTAACAATATGACACTCTATCAACAAAGCGTTCTCCCGTTTAATTCAATATCTAACAATATGACACTCTATCAACAAAGCGTTCTCCCGTTTAATTCAATATCTAACAATATGACACTCTATCAACAAAGCGTTCTCCCGTTTAATTCAATATCTAACAATATGACACTCTATCAACAAAGCGTTCTCCGTTTTATTCAATATCTAACAATATGACATTCTATCAACAAAGCGTTCTCCCGTTTAATTCAATATCTAACAATATGACACTCTATCAACAAAGCGTTCTCCGTTTTATTCAATATCTAACAATATGACACTCTATCAACAAAGCGTTCTCCCGTTTAATTCAATATCTAACAATATGACACTCTATCAACAAAGCGTTCTCCCGTTTAATTCAATATCTAACAATATGACACTCTATCAACAAAGCGTTCTCCCGTTTAATTCAATATCTAACAATATGACACTCTATCAACAAAGCGTTCTCCCGTTTAATTCAATATCTAACAATATGACACTCTATCAACAAAGCGTTCTCCCGTTTAATTCAATATCTAACAATATGACACTCTATCAACAAAGCGTTCTCCCGTTTAATTCAATATCTAACAATATGACACTCTATCAACAAAGCGTTCTCCCGTTTAATTCAATATCTAACAATATGACACTCTATCAACAAAGCGTTCTCCCGTTTAATTCAATATCTAACAATATGACACTCTATCAACAAAGCGTTCTCCCGTTTAATTCAATATCTAACAATATGACACTCTATCAACAAAGCGTTCTCCCGTTTAATTCAATATCTAACAATATGACACTCTATCAACAAAGCGTTCTCCCGTTTAATTCAATATCTAACAATATGACACTCTATCAACAAAGCGTTCTCCCGTTTAATTCAATATCTAACAATATGACACTCTATCAACAAAGCGTTCTCCCGTTTAATTCAATATCTAACAATATGACACTCTATCAACAAAGCGTTCTCCCGTTTAATTCAATATCTAACAATATGACACTCTATCAACAAAGCGTTCTCCCGTTTAATTCAATATCTAACAATATGACACTCTATCAACAAAGCGTTCTCCCGTTTAATTCAATATCTAACAATATGACACTCTATCAACAAAGCGTTCTCCCGTTTAATTCAATATCTAACAATATGACACTCTATCAACAAAGCGTTCTCCCGTTTAATTCAATATCTAACAATATGACACTCTATCAACAAAGCGTTCTCCCGTTTAATTCAATATCTAACAATATGACACTCTATCAACAAAGCGTTCTCCCGTTTAATTCAATATCTAACAATATGACACTCTATCAACAAAGCGTTCTCCCGTTTAATTCAATATCTAACAATATGACACTCTATCAACAAAGCGTTCTCCGTTTAATTCAATATCTAACAATATGACACTCTATCAACAAAGCGTTCTCCCGTTTAATTCAATATCTAACAATATGACACTCTATCAACAAAGCGTTCTCCCGTTTAATTCAATATCTAACAATATGACACAATATCAAAAAACAAAACGTTCTCCCGTTTAATTCAATATCGAACGAAATCACACTCTATGAACAAAGCGTTCTCCCGTTTAATTCAATATCTAACAAAATTACACTCTGTCGACAAAGCGTTCTCCGTTTAGTTCAATATCTAACAATATGACACTCTATTAACAAATCGTTCTCGCGTTTAATTTAATACCTAACAATATGACACTCTATCAACAAAGTGTTCTCCCGTTTAATTGAATATCTAACAATATGATACTCAACAATTGCTCTAAATTATACCACAACAGAACTACAACATTTTCAGTATATTTCGATTATGATCCATCGAATCACAGCTCATGTTGATTTTTTATTTGCGTTTTGTTAAGTAACTATAGCGACGGTGTACTCGGCGTAGACTGGCCTACGAAAGTATGGTAGAGCCCTGGATTTTGGAGTTGACCAGCTGGATTCGAATCCATGAGATATCACAAAATATTCCTGTCACTTTAAGGTATGGTACGTTAGAAAAGTGGCAGTCACTCTTAGAGTGTATGGTAAGTGATAGGGTACTGTCTACCATTAATTTGATCAGTAGTTAAAGATTAGAGACAGCGGACAGACAGAATTTGTAGCTCTGCCATAAATTCAAATACTTTTGTAATTTTTACGTTTGGATAAATTCTTTAAAGTTTCAGTTAATACATAGATTTTATTAAAAGACCTTGGAGCGCTGATTTTAGTCTGTTTGCAGTTATAGTTTTGTTTAAATGTTTTATAAGTATTTGTTTTAATATATTATAACCATAAATGTTAAGCCATAAACAAAACACATTAAAATTAAACAAAATACGCTGCATATTTAATATATACGTCTAAGAATATAAAATACTGGAAAACAGATTAGCATAATATCCATGTATATCTCTCTTTTATATATATTTTATTACTAAAATTGCGTTCGATTCGAATTTGAATGTTTGGTGCGTACTTCCCGAGGACTTTGTTAATGTAAGACAAACTTTCTTCATTGTTTAAAACAGAGATAATGTACGATCTATTACTTGTGCTCTCAAGAATGTTCGGAACGTCATAGTTGTTAAAAATATTCTTCCTTGGTGTAAAATTTGTAACTTATAACAAAGTAATACTTGTAATCAACAAGTAAACTGAAAACGAAACTTTTAAACTTGTCTTACGTTTTGTGTGATTAGGTCGACTTATTACGTTTGCAGGTGTGTGTACCTTTATCTCAGGTCAGATAGAAACACTGTGTGTACAAAATATGTAAGTTATACTGACGAGTACTCGGACATATATTAGACCCATCTGTAAATTATACTGGAAATCTGTTATCTAAATCACATAAAGAAATACACGGAGTACCTATTTATAAAAGGAAAGCTCTCGAGTAGTAAGATGCTTAGCCTTTTCGTTCCGCGTGAAGTGTATTCACAATCCGTCTAGTTGGATTATTACTGCTAGTCTCAGCAAACACGAGTCTTCAGATTATTTAAGGAAGGCACGAGAGTTTTCTCCGATGATATTATCAAACAGGATAAAAACAACAACAAAAATACACCAATTTGTTGATTCAGTACAGGCTGGTAAGAAACAGAATGACATGTTAATACTGGTACAAGACGACCTTATAACCCAAAATTTGGTATTTTTCTTTAGTTGGATTTGTGGTGGACAGAGCACAGATAACCTATTGTTCTTAACAAACAGACAACAAATAACAACAACTTTAGTTGGACAGAGTTTCGTCTTAAATTTCTTCAGGGCTGTTCAATTGAAATACAAATCGTACCTGATAGTACATAGTTTAGTACGATAAGTTTCTTACAGTGATTAGCAGTTTGCGTTTTAGTCGAATGTTCTTGAAAAAAACTGTAAAACGAAGCGTTGAAGGTCCAATTAAAGAAAAAATTACAAAACTGGGGTCAGAAGGTCCTTTTTGTATTATTAATGTGTCATTTATACACACCAATATAGAATACAGAAATTAAAGAATTACATAATATTTTAAATCCTTTAGATGTTTTTTGAAATCGTTTCGCCAAAGAGAACAGTTTTCAAAACAAGCGGAGAAAATAAACAACTATTTTTTAATACAATGTTTGTGTTATTTCATGGAATAACCTTCCTACATATATTACCTTAATTCATCATTGACATAGCTCAGTTATTCTCACAATCTGTAACAATTAGATAAAACTTCACCGACATTCATACACTCAACATTTATGGAGAAACTAAAGTACATTATTTGCTATGTGTTTTTGAACGATGTGCTTAAACTATGTAAGTTTTCTTTCACTTAACCTTGACCCTTTCATGTCAGGTAAATTTTGTGTATTCAGCCTTTCTTCCATAGGTACTTTTAATCTCCCTTCTTAAATGATTGTCTGTTTATCTTTCATTTTATTTTTTGCGCTCTTGATATCCTATTTCCCACTCTCGGTTCTTAAACGTTACTGATTAATACAAAGCGTTCGCTTTCAGTATCTTTAAATATTATTGTTTCAGTTACGTGGTCTAGTAAACTACCTAATCCTCGGGAAGACTCCAGAAATCTATAATAATGTTTGTTTGTTAACGCAAAAGTATCATAATCTGATTTTCAGCGTTGTAACAGCTCAAATTTACTCAAAGGGGGAGCTAGTCATGTGGAAAGTTTGCTGCACGAAAAAGACGAAAATGGAAGAGCAGAGATTTAATTTAAGTTGTTAACGTCTCTTAACGAAGTTCAGTAGAAGTGTACTGTAGCAGTTTCAATCGTAAAGAAAAACAGTTCCACGTTTACATAAGAAAATACATTAGATGTGCAAATACTAAATATTTCAGATTTTCCTTTTGCTTCTTGCGTGAAAAAGGAAATTCAGTAAACTTAATGATTTTTAAAAACACAGTGGGAGATGAATATAAACCTTAGAAAACCATCAGCTAAATGATCTTTATTATGTAATATTTTGTTAAATGATTAAAAAACTTTTCTTTTTACTTAGGTTTGACAGGTTTTATTTCTCATATCTCACAGTTAACAAAACCTTGCTGTTTCACCCACCACTCACGACCAGTACTCGTTCAGGTCCGGCATGACTAAGTGGTTAGGGCGACTGGCTCGCAATCTGAAGATCGCGTAATCGTATCTCCGCCACACCAAACACGCTGGCGATTTTAGTCATGAGTACTTTATAATGTGCAGTCAATCCCGTTATTTATTATTAAAAGTGTAGTCCAAGAGGTGGCTCTGGATGGCGACGACCAGTTGCCTTTCATTTAATCTTTCACAGCGAAATTATGGACAGCTATCGCAGATAGCCCTCGCGTAGCTTAGCACGAAATTCAAAACAAACCGAACCGGGTGTTCATTTAGTGGAAAGTTTTATTAATGACGAACATTACGATACTGTTGTTTCAGACATAACAATTGTTCTGGTTTTGATTTAGGATTTTGTTGTTCATCCCTAATCATGGTATGACGTAGATCAACGTGACGTGACGATGTGTAATGAATCAACTTTATTCAGTACATAAATTGTTCAGTCTTGCCATTCATCTTCAGCTGAGGTTTATGGTCTGAGATACTGAATGGACTCCATTTCTGCTGATGTTTTTTGTTTTGTTTTTCAATGGATAGATTTTTGGAACCATTTTTGCTGAAATGAGAAGAAACCTTCAATGATTAATATAAGCTTACTTAAAGATTTACTTGTTCACTCTTACTTAGCTGCAAGATCGAAATAGAGACGTCTTTCAAAGCACAATTTTTTTTCAAAATATTAAGCATTTTATTCATTTCTAGGATTTATTTCTACATTTTTTTATGTTGCACAATTGTTTGTTGCTAAGTGCAAAGCTACACGATAGGCTATCTGTGCTGTACCCTCCTTGGGCATCGAAACCCGGTTTTTTGCGTTATGAGCCTTTAAACGTATTATATAAGAAAGCCCTGTCGCTTTGTGAAGTTCAATAATTATCAGTGATGTCGAGAAACCCACTTGTTGAGAAATTTATATGCAAAACGGCTCGTTTGGGTTGAGAAAATATTTTACATAGAAGAGCGAACAACGTTTAGACCTTCTTCGGTCATCGTCAGGTTCACAAAGAAAGAGGTAACTGACCGGAAGCTGACCACATGTTTGAAAGGGGTTGTGTAACTGAGTGTCGGAATGTAGAGGGCGGTATTAGATGTTTGAATATATAATTTTATTTATTTTATTATATTAATATAGGTATAAAGGCGTTCCTTTATATTGGTTTATTTTGGGTTCAAGTTGTTGTATAAGTAAGGCTTCTTTAATTTTGCGTTTGTTTATGTTTGTTTCTTTCTTTAGTATTTGAGTGTTTTCTATGGTTATGTTGTGTTTATTTGACTTGCAGTGTTCGAAAACGTGTGAAGGTGACTTTTTATGTTCTTTGAATCTGGTTTCCATTTTCTACTTGTTTCTCCAATATAGAAATCGTGGCAGTTATCACATTGTATTTTATAAATAATGTTGGTGTGGTGTTTGTCAGTGTAGTTTTTACATAGTATAGACCTCAGTTTTGTGCCTGGTTTTTGAATAAATTTGGTATTAACTGGAATGTCATATTTTGTTACTAGTTTTTGCCAAATGTTGGTTATTTGTTTGCTGATGTCAGGAATATATGGTATACAGCAGTATATGGTTTCGTGATTTTTTGATTCGTGAGATATATTTACTTTAGTTGGTTGATTTTGCTTAGTTGAATCACAAGCAATTAACACAGCATTACATCCACCACTATACTGGTACAGATATGTAGATGACACGGTTGCGGGATTCATATCTACAGAACACACACTTAATTTTTTCAATCACATTAACTCTATACATCCCAACATTGACTTCACATGTGAACAGAACAAAAGCAATCAAATATCATTTCTTAACCTCAAAATTACAAGAACCAACACAAAATTCAAAACAAAAATCCACCGAAAAATAACCCATACTGGACTATACATTCCTTGGGACTCAGCACATGAAACAAAACAAAAACTCAACATACTAAGAAACCAAATAAACACAGCCATAAAACTATGCTCACCAGATAAAATTAACGATGAATTAGACAAAATAAAACAATACTTCATCAACATCAATAAGTTTCCTCCACAAACCGTAGAAAACATTATACGCACACACCTTGACAGAAAGCAAAATCAACCAACAAAAGTAAATATATCTCACGAATAAAAAAAAATCACAAAACCATATACTGCTGCATACCATATATTCCAGACATCAGCAGACAAATAACCAACATTTGGCAAAAACTAGTAACAAAATATGACATTCCAGTTAATACCAAATTTATTCAAAAACCAGGCACAAAACTGAGGTCTATACTATGTAAAAAACTACACTGACAAACACCACACCAACATTATTTATAAAATACAATGTGATAACTGCCACGACTTCTATATTGGAGAAACAAATAGAAAAATGGAAACCAGATTCAAAGAACATAAAAAGTCACCTTCACACGTTTTCGAACACTGCAAGTTAAATAAACACAACATAACCTTAGAAAACACTCAAATACTAAATAAAGAAACAAACATAAACAAACACAAAATTAAAGAAGCCTTACTTATACAACAACTTAAACCCAAAATAAACCAATATAAAGGAACGCCTTTATACCTATATTAATATAATAAAATAAATAAAATTATATATTCAAACATCTAATACCGCCCTCTACATTCCGACATTCAGTTACACAACCCCTTTCAAACATGTGGTCAGCTTCCGGTCAGTTACCTCTTTCTTTGTGAACCTGACGATAACCGAAGAAGATCGAAACGTTGTTTGCTCTTCTATGTAAAACATTTTCTCAACCCAAACGAGCCGTTTTTGCATATAAAGTTCAATAATTGTGCATGTGTTAAAAGGGATGTTTCTTGAAACAAGTTCAAAACTGCATTGATACAAACCCGGCATGGCCAGGTGGGTTAAGGCATTCAATTCGTAAGCCGAGGGTCGTGGGTTCGAATCCCCGTCGCACCAAACATGCTCGCCATTTCAGCCGTGAGGGCGTTATAATGTGATGGTCAATCCCACTATTCGCTGGTAAAAGAGTAGCCCAAGAGTTGGCGGTGGGTGGTGATGACTAGCTGCCTTCCCTCTAGTCTTCCACTGCAAAATTAGGGATGGCTAGTGCAAATAGCCCTCAACTAGCTTTGCGCGAAATTTCAAAAACAAACAAGTATTGACACAACAATATTAGAGTGTGCTGATTTCTGGTTGCTGTTTTAACAGACTAGAATAAATAGTTTATTTTTATATTTTGTAGATATTTGTACTGACTATAGTGGTAATTTTGAAACGTAATCTATATCTTGCATGGTTTTACCACATATGTAAAAATAGGTGTGTGTGTGTGTTTTTCGTATAGCAAAGCCACAAAGGGCTATCTGCTCAGCCCACCGAGGGGAATCGAACCCCTGATTTTAGCGTTGTAAATCCGGAGACATACCGCTGTATGTAAAAATAGGATTTTTGGTTTTCTCCTTTGTCCCAATGGAAAATCAAAATGATCACATTTGTTTATATTATATTGTTTGTAAGCCTTGTTTTGCTGCGTAACTTGACACATAGCATGATCCTAAGTTTGGGCTTCCAGTTTCTTTTGTTACACACCATCGTACGACAAAACTGTATAAATCACGCAAGCTACAGATTACGGTTTAACATTGCTACTGGGACAAATATATACATAGTTGTTTGAAAAACATAAAGATAAAAAAAAATCCTATTTTTACAGGATTTTTTTTTTCAAACAACTATGTATATATTTGTCCCAGTAGCAATGTTAAACCGTAATCTGTAGCTTGCGTGATTTATACAGAATTTTGTCGTACGAAGGTGTGTAACAAAAGAAACTGGTAGCCCAAACTTAGGATCGTGCTATGTGTCAAGTTACGCAGCAAAACAAGGTTTACAAACAATATGATATAAACAAATGTGATCATTTTGATTTTCCATTGGGACAAAGGAGAAAAAAAAAAAAGACTTCTATGACTTGTATGGACTTCACTACTATATAACACCTGTTGATGAACAGTCATCAAACTGCAGGTGGAACCATTGAGAGAAATTAGGAGATAAACGTGGAATAAATGAACAATAAAGAACATTTAGGGATCGTTTATTACGATTAGTAGGCTTGTGTTTTAGGCTCAGTGCTTAAAGAATATACACTGAAGTTACAAATAAACCTCACTCTTAGAATGGCAGGTGTGGTTCTGAGAAAATTTCTCAGAATGTTCCGATAACGGCTGCTTATCAGGTGCATGCGTCAAGTTTTGTGGTTTAGGAAATATTCTTCAGTAAAATAATGGAAAAAGAAGTGTATAACAATAGTGCTCCAGATCAAATTAACTATATTTTGTTCGCTTCGTAAACTTTCACCAATGGTTAACGTTGAAAGTTTTACACTAATAGAAGTATGTCTGTGCAATCCAGTATACAATCATTACATTTAAATATTATTTTGTATTTTGTTGTATCGAGGATTCTACACGTTTTTCCCGGATAAAATTTAAAAATATTTTAGTTTTTTTTTCTCATGACGTGCTAAAGAGAGTTGAGAATATAGAGACAAAAACTATATTAAATACAAGCTTAAAATTTTTGCCAAAATAAAAAGAAACGTTTGTCACACTTTGTATTACACATTAAACATTATTATCCTGTGTCACGAAACAAAGAACTTTCTGAACCGTGATCCAATATCGTTTATTAGGCTTAATATCGAGTTTTGCAATCCGTTACAAAAATGGCAGGCGATTTCCATTCATCAGGTAGAATGATTTTCATTGTGCTAGTAGGTACGTGTTTAGTTTGTTTGTTTTCCTCTGTAATACAGGGTAGCATACAGCCTTGTTTAAGCTTCCAAATGTACAAGAACTTTGGTAGATAGTATAGAAGAGACACTTTAATCTGGAAAGAAGTGACCAGCAAAGACCAGTAATGAGTAGATCGTGGTCTCTTTTTTTTTTCCACAAATAACAAATAAAGACTTCGTCAGAGAGAAATGTTTACTTAACGATGAAGCGATCGCTATAATGTATTTTAACCTATGGACAACACAATTAAACATTTTGTTACTGTTTCCAGTTGTATCTCTAAATTCTATAGAGCTGTCGAGCTTTAATCCCTTCGATGCAGAAACTATAAGTAATCATAGACTCTATTTACAATATCGTATCATTCCCTTTTTGTTATTTCTTCTGTTGTTGTCAGCTAAAGATTTCTGAGAGTGGAAGATGCTTGAGTTTGCACTTTAAGTAGTTGAATATGTCACATAGTTTGTTTGTTTTTGATTTTCGCGCAAAGCTACACAAGGGCTATCTGCGCTAGCCGTTCCTAATTTAACAGTGTAAGACTACAAGGAAGGCACCTAGATATCACCACCCACCGCCAATTCTTGGACTACTCTTTTATATATCAAAGGATATTGAGATTAAGTGACTCATTATAACGCCCCTACGGCTGAAAGGGCGGCATATTTGGTGGGACATAGATTCGAACCCGCGACCCTCAGAGCGCCTTAACTACATTTTGGCCAAGAATGTACTAACAATGGAGAACAGTTGAGAAACATTATTACTCCTTGGCCAAAATGTTTAAAAATTACTTTTTGTTCATGTTATTGTTTACTTGCATGGATTAGTCATCGAATTAATACCCGAGTAGTAACAGAAAAGGTAGCGTTTGATTGGACAAACATGTACGAGTTGTTATCTTGGTCTGTACAAGTTGTTTTAAGCATTTGTTCGTCAAAATATGTCTCCTGCCGGTACAGCGGTAAGTCGACGAATTTACAACACAAAAAGCAAGGGTTAGATTAGCCTCGGTGGACTCAGCAGTTAGCCCGATGTGGTTTTGCTACAAGAAACACACACACTCGTCAAAACACACAAACACCTGTTGTGTATAATCTCTTTTTCTTCTCGAAACAGATCAATGTTCTGTTCAGATAATTTCTCTGCACTTGGTAAGTATCATGCTTCGTCACGTGTCAGAAGTTATGGTTGTGATTGTTTTGAATTAAGCACAAAGCTACACAATGGGCTATCTGTGCTCTGCCCACCACAGGTATCGAAAACCGCTTTTTAGCGTCAAAAGTTACAAGACGTCAAATTGTTAGATTGTACAGAAGCGATATGAAGCAAACGGATGTTGCAGGGACAGTAGGGTTCTTGTCTGTTGCAGTAGAAGTAGCGAATCAAAGAATATATTAATCGTTCACATAATATTTCCTTTATTGAAATTCATGTTTTGATGAAAAGAAATCAACAAATAAATCACAGAAACATTGCCAATGAAATGAAATGTTACGTTTGTTATTCTATATAAAGAATTTTTGAAAGTTAGGAAATCTGATAACTTGTAGCTTTTAATTAAAAAGTGATGTTGGCAATGCTCAAATACCCCTTTTTGTACCCTTGTGTGAAACTAATACCCCTTTTTGTACTCTTGTGTGAAACTAATACCCCTTTTTGTACCCTTGTGTGAAACTAATACCCCTTTTTGTACCCTTGTGTGAAACTAATACCCCTTTTTGTACCCTTGTGTGAAACTAATACCCCTTTTGTACCCTTGTGTGAAACTAATTTCGGCTGTGCTCAGATAGCCTGTTGTGTAGCCTTGTGTGGAATTCTAAAGAAACAAATTATTTCCCTTTGAAGTTACATTGAATGCATTCAAGTTCATAGATATAAGTGACAATGTGTTTAAACGTGTCCTTATATTACCGAATGAAATGCTTTCGTATCGTGTGTTTGTTTCCCATCAGTTTAACATTACCCCAGCCAAACTTGCATTTCTTTGCTGATGTTGAAAATTTCGCATTATTAATATTTATTTAAAAATAATAGCTATAAACAAGTAAGATCCAATGGTTTGTTTGAAGTTAAGCACAAAGGTACACAAAGTGCTATCTCTAATCTGCCAACCACGGGTATCGAAACCCGCCTTGCCGTGTTTCAAGTCCGCGGACATGCCGCTGTGCCACTAGGGGTTAAGATCCGATGTATTAATTTCAGTGTAAATTACTTCTTTCTGTATGACTGCGACTTCTTTAAATTATTTGATAATGACGTTTACATTACTGTTTGTTAGGTATTGTAACTTATCTCGGATGAGTCTCCGATTTATCATGCTACGTACGTTATGTACTATGATTTCAAGTGGCCGGAAATATTAATTTTAATTTAGAAGTTAATTGAATATCGATACACAATTTTCTTTCCTAACACAAATATGTGTTGATATACAAACAACATATCATTTATAATACAGGTTATTACAAATAGTGATTTATCTACAAAAGATTTGCAAACTTACAAACAATACTGAGCCTTGTACCTGGTCTGGAATTGAATCTCTTATCAACGATTCACGATGAGTGAATTAATTTTATATTGATACATAGGTGCAATTCACTTGACGAGAAGCTAGTTAGCTGTGTTCTTGACTAACCTCACGCGATATATAGCCTAACTTTTCATTAAAGAAGATATATAATATTCTCGTAGAAATAACAATGTTCAAAGTTAATTCTCTCTTGCTGAACGGCTTGTAATGTTCGAAAACTACAAACGTCCTGGTCAAATATTTGAAGTTTTCCGATTAATAAGCGTTTATCACAGTTGTAGCTTTCGAGGTGCACAGTACAATAACTACAGCAATATAAAACTGTCTCCGCTTTGCATTGGTTACCTTTTATAAGCTTGAGAATAGATTTTTTTGCAGAAATTTCAACTAAAAGAACAATACTGATATTTTGCATATACACATCGTATATTGTTGATTTTTCGCTCAAGAATCTTCTAAAATGTAGATAATAAGCGGGACTTTTACAATACACATTTAATAATATACGTTACATGCATATCTAGATATATTTTAAACTAAAACAAACACAGATGTTAAAATAAATATATAATAGTAAATCGGTTACTCTTGAATGCTACCCTTGCCAAATAGACTTCCGATTTTAGAACTACGTAATAAGACGCACCAGTGTCATGGCAACAGGTGTTCGATACAGTGCACGTATTTAAAATAAATAAGAATAAACTTATTTAAACTGTGCTAGTTATACCATACCCAAATGCATTAAAAACAAGCAATAAACACAAAAACAAATAATTACAAATAGTTATTGAGTCTGAATAGAGTCCAGGAAATAAAAATATTCGCACTAAGTCTCCTCAGCGCATGTTTACTGTATTCAGATTTTTATCGCTTTCGTTTTGTACGTGATGTACTTATGGCCCTCTCTTCTGTGAGAGAGCAAGGACATTTCTTTCTTTTTTCAAAAAGATTTTACCGGTTAAAAAAATAAACCAAATTTTTGGAGTGAAACTAAGTTGTTAGGCCCTAACTAAATTAGGGTATCACTTGCCAATATAGAACAAAAGTAATTGGCCTAACAGGGTCAAGTGGTTAGGGTGATCGACTCGCAATCTGCGGGTTGGAATCCCCGTCCCACCAAACATACTTCCCTTTGCACCAGAGGATGGATGGAGGGGCATTATAATGTTACAGTCAATCCATATTATTTGGTAAAAGAGTAACCCAAGAGCTGACAGTGCGTGATGGTGACTAACTGCCTTCCCTTTAGTTTTTCACTGGCACATTAGAGACGGCTAGAACAGATAGCCCTCGTGTAGCTTTGCGCGAAATTCATAACAAACCAAACGAAAGTGATTTTGTAACAATTATCTTGTATGGGTGAGCTAGATTTTGAGAAGAAGGAAGATTAGAAATGGTTTGGACTTTGTTAGATCTTAGTATAATTTGTCTTCCAGTCAGGGCAGATTATGATTCAGTAGGGCCCTCAGGAAAAGGCAAAATTTGATTATTAATAATAACTAATTCTTGCCTCTATTCTGTTAGTTATATGAATTATAATTATTATGAAAGCACTGCAAGGGTAAGCCTAGGTGGTTATGAGTTAATCTGGTACTGCTTCCAGAATTTCAGATAATTATATTTTTCGTAAGTAGAACTAACGGTTTCCCATCAGAACACTTTATATCCCGGAAGTATTGTGTTATCTTATATCTTTAATTAAAAAGTTTAATAACACAATATTCAACAAGCTTCCACGTGAAGCACCTTTTAGCATGGCCTGTGTGTAGATCATAAACTTGACTTTGAACCTGCAAGGCCTGGCATGGCCAGGTGGTTAAGGCGCTCGACTCGTCCCGTCGCACCAAACATGCTCCCCTTTCAGCCGTGGGAGCATTATAATGTTACGGTCAATCCCTCTATTCGTAGGTGAAATACTAGTCCAAGAGTTAGCGGTGGGTAATGATGACTAACTGCCTCCCATCTAGGCTTACACTGCAAAATTAGGGGCGACAAGCGCAGATAACTCTCGTGTAGCTTTGCACGAAATTAAAACAAAACAAACGTAACCTGCAAGAAACGGAACAGAAACCTGACGCTGAACATGTTCACTCTTTCAGTCAGGTTTATGTTGTAATGTCACGGTCAATTTCACCATTAGTTGTTAAGAAGAGTAACCAAGAACTGGCAAATGAGAGCCGCCAACCGATTACCTTCCCACTGGTTATTAGTTCAAAATTAGTGGTGGCGGTAGATGACACTAACAGCGTTTTCTTAAACAATATTGTCCGCTAACGTGTAAGTAGCACATATTTTATCTCCATTATTTTGCTGGTAAGATATTTAGGCAGACATAACAAGCCACGTGTTTATGAAAGTTATTAGTATTGTTAAGTTTCTCCAAATTTTATTGGAAGAAAAATGAATTGAAAAAAAAATTCCATTGTAAATATACTATTACACTTTACTTATCACTTTTTGTTTCAAGTTTGCACATCAAGGTAGTAGTCATGGATACGTATTGTGTACTTTATTTATTCTTCATAGTTAATAAAGATTTGACACTTGAAATTTGGTTTGAATTTCGCGCAAAGCTAAACTAGAGGTATCTGCGTAAGCCATTCTTAATTTATCAGTGATGGATCAGTTAATCAATCTCACCCACCGTCACTTCTTGGGCTACTCTTTTACCAATGAATAGTGGGAGCGGAAGACAAAAATATTTAGTGACAGGGATTCGAACCTACAACCCGTACTAAACTTGTTTTATTGTCTAAAACGTTTCACTTAGATTTACTTTTTCTGTCGTTCAGTAATATATATATATTCTTTGCATGATTATTTTGTATTTTAGCCCATGGCATTTTTGTAGAAGTTTAAAATTTTAAAATACATATAAGGAGATTGCCGATGCTAACAGCGGGCGCCACAGATTAGGTTAGGTGTCTTGATTTTAGGATATGATGCCTTTCGTGATAATCATTCGACAGGTTAGTAAACACTTTATACATTTTAAAATGCTTTATTAAAGGTGGTTTGTAAATTCAAGAAGATGTATCGTTTCTTCAAAACTTTATTTTATTTCCTTTATTATCATCAAGAAACAAAAGTAATTGTAAGCAAATGACCAATAAACGGAGTGAAATCACCCATGGTTAGTGTAGAATGCAGAATAACTAGAGGAATTCTTTGTAATTCTGACACTGTAACATATGGGACCTGTAACCTATAAAATAATGGATTCACAAGCAAATTGGTCAATAAATAGTTTATAAAAATACCTTTAAAAAACTTAAATCGATCCATCCCTCTACCGGCTGGTCTAATACTAAACTTTGTTGTTCATCTTTAGTTAAAGGTGAATTTCACAGAGAAAAGAAAACTTTGCAGTCAAAAGAACTACTCATACTGATTAATTTTTAAGGTTCACATTTTTGTAAAACATATGTGCTAATAAATAAAACATAGAACTTGGTGCAGAAAGAGCCCTTTCCAAGCGACAATCAGAACGTTTTAGATTTTACGTTTGCCGCTAGGAAAAGTACTGTGACGTAATAGTTGCCAAACAAACCTCCAACGCCAGCGCGTTGAATGTAAATAAACATGGCCAGTGCATACGGAGAAACAGAGGCGGAGTCTGTTTTGACTTTGTGTTCTGAACAGTGTCGAGTAGCACCATATCAATTCGAACCTACTTTGAACGAACCTAGAACAGTTACTTTTGACACAGATCTGACAAGCTCTAGTGATGAGGACAGTTCCACGAGCAAAAGTAGCGGAACTGTGAGTGATACTGATAGCGTCCAGGCCGGTTGCGAGTCGGTCATACCTCCAGAGGAAGAATGGTAAGCATAAGTCATGATAACAAATATGGTCTGTATTATTTCACGTGCAATTTTAAGCATCTCGAAACCTGTCTGATGTTTATAAATTATTGGTATCACAGACTGGGGTTTATTTGTTTATACTTTGCCGACTATGGTAACTAATACTCGGCCCTTCCATAATCATTGTACGAGTATTTATAATCGTAACAAAATGAATTTTAATTATACGTCATAATTCTGTCTATAAAATCAAACTTGATGTAGCAGTTTGAATAGTTAGTTTAATATGTACCATAAAGCGTGTTTAGCAACTATTACATCATAGTTGTAAAACGTCACGGAAACAGCCGAACGACCGAGAGGAACTTGAGTTCGACGACCGGCATATTTTGTTTCATTTTTTACTCAAAAACTAAAGTGTTTAAAAATATGGCAACCACACAGGAATTATACCTAACTAAAGTACAGTTTCTAAGGCAATTATTAAATTTGTTGAAAATTCACCTTTTAGAACACACATGTATCCCTCACTCCTCCGCCTCGTGGGAAAGCGGTAAATCTACAGATTTATAATTTGGGGCTGAATAACAACGCAGATTTGCTTCGAAACAAAAGTTGTTAAATGTTATCAGGTGGAAGTTTTGCCAGTTTAACTTTTGTAGTCATAACACATGACTGATAAATGTGTTTTCATTTTATTTTCGAAGTAGTTACTTATTATGAAATAAATTTCTGTGTACGACGTAATAGATATATATTACTGATTGTGTACGGGTCAGAGGTTAGAGTACCGGAAGTGTTTCCGTCCCGTTAGTGCCCGTTATGGCTAGATGGTTAGGGCGCTTGACTCATAATCCGTGGGTCGCGGGTTTGAATCCATGTTCTACCAAACATGCTCGCTCTTTCAGCCGTGGAGGCGTTATAATGTGATGGACAATCTCACTATTCGTTGGTAAAAGAGTAGCTGAAGAATTGGCGGTAAGCGGTAATGACTAAGCCGCTTTCCTTTTAGACTTACACTGCTAAATTAGGGACAGCTATCGCAGATAACCCTCGCGTAACTTTGAGCGAAATTCAAAACAACACATACACGTCTTTTTATTGTTATAAAAACGCAAATTCGTGTGAAGTTCAACACCAAACGAATCGTTTTCTCAACTCTTAAAAAGACTAATCATTAAGCCACGCAAATCACATAATGTGAAAGCTGTCTATAGACAAAAAAATAAAAATTTATAAATTAAAAGAACGACAAAAGAAGCATCTTTTTTCAAACACCTGTTATTTAAAAATTTACACAATTGTCTTTATCTTAAAGTCTGACGTTTGTGTTAACTGAAGTTTCAAGAAGTTTCAGGTTATTTTTCATTTTATTTCTTTTTTAAAAAAAGAGATTTAAGTTTTATTTGTAAAATATCGCCAAAAATAAACATTTTTTAGTCTGAATGTATAACATTGTCTTTATAGCAGCAGATTCCAGACGAGTCTAGGGAAATGGGGCTCCAGGCTGGCGAGAGGTTTTGCCAAAAGGACAGATTTCCATTGATCAAGTACGATTATTTAATTGATGATACGATCCGGTTGCCGGTTTCTTATGATATTTGGTTTCTTATGATATTTAAAAATACAAGGTTTTAGTTTTTTCCTACCCCGTTATTTCTTCTTTTGACACAAGCTCCGAGTAAGTTAGACTTTATTAGAAGTTATTATTTTATTTAATTAGTTTTTATTAATAAAAAAGCTATTTAATAGGTTATCTGTGCTGTGCGTATCACAGGTATCGAATCCCGATTTTTAACGTTATAACTTCTCAAAATTGGCACTGAGCCACTAGTAGTATTTTTTATGTTCAAGATATTTCACAACGGCATGCCTACAGATTCACACCGCTATAAACTGAGTTTCGATACCCGTGGTGGGCAGACCACAGATAGTCCATTGTGTAGAGTTGTGTTTCATTATAAACAAACAAGATATTTATATTCTAAGTTAATTTTATTCTCGAAAAATACAAAGATAAAATTTAAATAACAATTTAAAAAACAAAACCTAACTGTTACGTAAGTTAAAGGTGATTAAACTGTACAGGGACCGTCTAAGTCATATATATCCGAAAGTACACGTAGAAATTAAGATGCTACTGTTATTATTTTCCCATGGTCGTCAAACTGTGTTTAGCTTGCACCGTTTAGATAAATTATATACACGAGATTTAAAATCTAGAACATGCGTTCAGTACGTGCAACTCGAGCTGTACTACTCGAAATACTGAACCATATATACATTTATTTATTTATAAGACATTTGGTTATTAAATTAGTATTTGGTTTACTAGGCGAATAACGATTCTTTTTTTTTTTATGAAGCTGACAGTGAAAGAGAGTATAGGATGCGGACGGTTAGGTTTTTTTTTTTTTTCAATTTGCATTAAGAGTTTCATTTTCTCGACACTAAATACACAGAGAGGCCTTCAGCACTGATGTAATTCATTACTTTCAAACCCTGAGTGAAACAACGGGTGGAATTATAAAGTCGAACATTGGTTGTGCGTATGTTTTTGTTATAGCAAAACCACTTCGGGCTAAGTGCTGTGTCCACCGAGGGGAATCGAACCTTTGGATTTTAACGTTGTAAATATGTAGAAGGAGACTAAAGTAGAAAGCTGTGTTTACTGACAGTTTCACTGTCTTATAAAACTAGAAGTAATTAGATTATTATACATTTTAAGTGTAATTTTGTAGACACTGAAAAAAATGTGTACTGTTACCAAGTGTTAGATTAAATAAATTTATTTTTGACAATACTGCTTTTGCTACGTTGACTGAACACTTTATTACAACTAACTGAGGGTATCTGTCAAGAAGCAAACAAATTGACAAAGGAAAATGTTAGGTAACGTTCTACCCCTTCTTTCTTTTATTATTAAATATCTTATGATTTTATTAGATGGTAATTGCATCGGGAAGCAAATTGATTTTTTTATTTTTTTACTTTAATATGACTCGAGGGCTATCTGCGGTAGACATCCATAATTTAGCAGTGTAAAACTAGAGCAGTAATTCTTAACCTGGGTTCAATCGAACCCCAGTGGTTCGGCGGAGGTCAAGACACACACACTGTGTGTGTGTTTATTCCGTTCACCCCACTCGTATGATTCGTGACGTCATGCTCCACTTGGCCATCATTGGCTGCGGCTGACCACGTCACATCACTTGGCCTTAATATCTCTGCTACAGGGAACTTCGTGCGCTTAGCAGTCGACTTGTGGCTGTAGTAATCGTGCGTCATTTGTGATTTTTTCCTAATCTTTCAATCCCATCATACTAACTATGTCAAGCAAAAACAGAAAGTGGTCGGACAAATACGTACAATATGGATTCACCTGTATAACGGAATATGATGGGAGTCAGCGTCCTCAATGCATGATTTGCAATGCCAAATTGAGCAATTCTAGTCTAGCACCGGCAAAACTAAGAGAACACTCCCTGAAGCTGCATGGATATGGGAAATACAAGAACACAACGCTTACTGAATTCAAGGTAAAGAGAGCCAAGTTAGATGAAAAGGCTACTTTGTCTGTTCTCGGCTTTGTACCCATCGACAAACCGATCCTCACAGCATCGTACGAAGTTGCGTACTTGATTGCAAAGCAGGGCAAACCACACATCATTGGTGAAGCACTCGTTAAACCATCTGCGTTGAAGATAGCGAATATCATGCTGGGAAAAGATGCTGAAAATGAGTTATCCCAAATTCCTTTTTCAAATGACACCATCAGCAGTAGAATAGATGACATGAGTGATGACATCTTGGCTCAAGTAGTTGCAGATCTGATTTCAAGCCAAGCAAAATTCAGCCTTCAACTAGACAAGACCACCGACGTTTCCAATCTAAATCAGCTTGTTGTACTCGTGCACTATGTGAAGAACGACGAGATAAAATGTTTTTTTTTTTATTTTGTAAGCCTCTTAAAACAACAACAACAACTAAGGCAGCCGACGTGAAGAAACTTGTGGATAACTTCTTCAGAGACAACGATCTTTCGTGGAAGCTGGTTTCTGCAGTTTGTTCAGACGAAGCTCTAGTCAAAGTGGTACAAAACTCTGGTTTCGGTGCGCTGGTGAAAGTCATTGTGACGAACTGTTTTCTGCACAGGCATGCGTTGGCAACAAAAACCTTGTCTTCAAAACTGGCAGAAGTATTAAAAATTGTATTGGAATGTGTGAACTTTGTGCGAAATAGTGCCCTGAAGCACCGCATCTTCAAAGAGCTGTGTAATGAAATGGGCTCTGAATTCGAGGTACCTCTGTACCATTCTAATGCTCAATGGTTATCCCGAGGAAAGGTGCTGAATCGTGTTTTTGCCATGCGTGTGGAATTAGCCCTGTTTTTGCGAGAGCACCAACATTGTCATGCAGATTACTTCGAAAAATCTGAGTTCATTCTCATTTTGGCGTACATGGCCATTATCTTCAATGCTCTCAATCATCTCGATGAACAGATGCAGGGCAGTGGAGTCAACATCATCGAAGCGGAAGAAAACCTGAAGGCTTTTTCAAAAAAAGCTACCGTTATGGAAACGACGAACAGAGAATGATAACTTCACAAACTTTCCCCTGCTGGACGACTGTGTAAGTAAGATCGAAGATGTGTCTGAAATCGGAGACATTTCTGTACCTGGGGAATTGAAGCAAGCAATTGTCATGCATTTAGATGAGTTCGCAAAGTCTATCGACGGATACTTCCCCACCAGAGAGTCATATCTAGCATGGGTGAGACAGTCGTTCACGTTTAATGTTGTGACAGCAGATGTCAATGATGAATACCTCGACGAAATCATTGAACTTCAGCAGAGCCAAGTTCAAGAGCAACTTTTCAGAACAACAACGCTCTGAACGTTTTGGTGTCACCAACTCGTAGCGTATCCTCTTATTGCTGAGAAAGTCTTTGAGATACTCATACCGTTTGTTACAACGTATCTTTGCAAGCAATACTTTTCGAGAATGGTAGACATAAAAAACGAAGAAAAGGAACAGACTTTTTGCGAAAATGATATGAGAGTAGCACTTGCCAAGGTGAAGCCGCGCATTTCTGAACTTGTCTCTGAAAGGCAACAGCAAAAGTCATATTGATTTGCAGTAAATATTCATTGAGTTATGTTTTTGTATTTGTGTGAAATTCATGTTTTGTTGGTTTTGTTCTTTAAACACAGTGATATTGTGTGCAACTGATGCATGGTTCATTTTGTGCACTAATAAAATATCTACTTATGTTTTGAATTTGAAAAAATCATATTTTATTTTTCTAATTACGAAGGGTTCAGTGAATGCAAGTACGAAACTTTCGGGGTTCAGTACCTCCAACAAGGTTAAGAACCACTGGACTTGAGGGAAGGCAGCTAGTCATCACCATCCACCTCTACCTCTTGGATTACTCTTTTATCAACGAATAGTGGGATTGCTCATGGCATTATAAGGCTTCCACGTTTGAAAGGGCGAGCATGTTTGGTGTAATGGGGACTCGAACCCGCGATCCTCAGATTACAAGTCGAGCGCCCTAACCACCTGGCCATGTTTCAACTACTATGCTTTCACAGGTTGGCATCGTATAATTGTGTGTGGATGTGACAGTATAAGATTTCACAATGGCTAATATACCTTTCTAAAGGTATTTTTTTACTAATTTGTTTTTTATTATTTCTTCATGTCCAACTGTTGGGAGGCGTATAGATTCACATTCAAAGTTTGAAGTTCTTAGATGAGTTATTTTAGTTACGACACCCGTCAAGATGACTTATTTTCTTGAAAACTCTCCGAAGCTGGAAACAAGATAAGTCAGAAACGGAACAACATTTTCTAACAGAGAAAAATCTTTTATCTGAATAAACCTCTCTTAAATGCAATTTCTAGGAAACAAAATTCACACTTTAATTACGCATGAGACCTATAATAAAACTTCTGACTATTTGAAATCTTTAGATTTTTAAGCATGAAGTTACAAAATGTGCACTGGACTAACCGCAAGGATCGAACCCTTGTTATTAGTGTGAGGAATAATATCCTGATATGTGGATTAAGAACATATAAATCATGGAAAAACAGATAGAGTCAATTTTGATATACAACTAGTGAAACAAAGATTAGATCAGTGTTCTAAGCACTTGATTCAACATTAAATTCTAACATAAAAGAACACTGGTAGCGCCATTTAATTACCTATATCCTTTGCAATGTTTCTTGCATTTATATATTGTATGTTATATTCATAACTAGACGGGATGAAACGATACAATAGTTTCTATCTTTATCGCGAACGAAACGATAAATGAACTTTGATTTTTATCGTGAATGAAACGAGAAATCAACTTTGATCTTCATCGTGAAAAACAAACAACGCCACATCAGTTTTAATATTTATCACGAAAGAAACGACACACCAACTTTGATCATTATCGTAACATTATAACAACCTCTGATCCGAAACATTAAGTTTTACGAAACTCTTGTTCATTTAAATATGTCACATGTTAGAAGAGCACGTGCATAAGGTAAGCTTTATTTAAATAGCAGAACTATACAGAATATAAATTTGGTTAATCGGACATAATTACATTGTTAACAGTGCTTCATCTGCAACTAATAATACATTGTGTTAACTACATCTTTCGTTTAAAGAATGTTTTATTATGTTTCAGTGAATACTTAAGAGCACAATATTGTTTTAGTGTTGGATTATAATTCTCTATAGATAGGTATTAGCGTACGTCCCTTCCTTTCTTATGGTTCTTACCTCATGCATTTTCATTAAGGTAAACTTATATTGTATTACTGAATTTCTGATTAGATTAAAGTCAAACGTTAGATAAAAATGATTCCAGAGAAAGCAGCAGGTATTCTTAAAAACATTCAAACTATGTAACACGGACGCCCCACTGCCTAGAAATGACACACGATGTTATTTTGTGTTCACAACGAAAGCCTGGAAAGCCGCTTAAAAGAAGCTTTCCAACAACACACAGAAAACGGTTTTAATGCTCGAATTCATATTATGTTCTTAAATAGAACGCCTGCATGGAAATTACTTTGAATAGTTTAATGAATATTAAACATCGGTCATGGTAACGCGTACGGTTTTTCATTCAGTCTTTCGTTTATAACGATATTTATAGATTATAAAATAATGCAAGTAAACATCAAACCTTCACTTATTAAAATTCTGAATCGGCAAATCCGTGACGTCACGGTTAATTTACGTTAGCCATGTGAACATGGCGTCTTACAGCTGTGGCGTCACAGAAACTTAACATAAAACTTATAACACAGTGTTTAACACGAAACAATGTTTAATTTTTTTGTGGTGTAGTTGTTAATTATAACATAAGTGTAAAAGATATTATTGGACCTTATGGTTCATCTAGGCTGTCTTATTCTCTCAATTAAACTATTTTAAAATAAAACCAATGCAAGTTCTTAAGATTAAAGTTCCTTAAATTAACTCCATCCATTTCAAACACCAACCACCCTACTGGAAAAATGAAGCTGTCAGAGCTTAAGATGACTTCTTCCCAGTCAAATTTTATATATGTATGTGTGTTTCCTGATTTTAATGTTCTCATCACTAAATAAGGAATAAAAAAATTGCACAAACATTATTAATTCCGTTAAACATCTTAAAAACTTCAATCAGATCCTCTCTAACTATTTTATCAAGATAAAACGATGGATTTGTTCAATTAGGATATTTTACGACATATTTAAATCAAAAGACTTAGAATAAATATACTCCAGACGATTATACCTTAACATATGAATGATGAAAATATTAATAATATTAAATGATAAATGAGCGTCATCTAAATGAAACGTCTTATAAAGATACCAATGTCAGCAACTGCTACAGAGTGTTCGGAAAGTCACTGTGCAGTTTTGTAATCATATTTTATTTAGTCTATTTCAAGTCAGCAACTGATAGCGGTGTTTAGAAACAAAATAAGAAGGATCCAAGCCTGTATTGATACCAATGGTGGTCACTTTCAACATTGTTTATAATTGTCATTCATATTTACCTCCTGTATTCTATATTGAAACATGTCTGTTGATAAATAAATGTATAAATGCACGGTGACTTTCCGAACACCCTGTAGAAGCTTTCTAAAAGACTCGTGTCCAGTATATGATCTTAACTGATCACATTAGATTCATTATCCAGTATATGAGCTAAAGTAACCATCATTCTTTTACTGTCTAGCATATCAGCTAAAGTAACCACCTAGACTTACTGTAAATAAGTGAAATATTGAGTCATGAAGAAGAAAACCAACTACAGGCTGTGATAATGCGAGAACTGTGATGTCATAGTAAAATAAATCTGTTAAAACAGTGTAACCCTAACCACTTTCTAGCTAATCAATCTGATAAAAGTCACAGAATCAACATTCAAACGTACTCAGCTAAAATGCTATTTGCACTATAACCATCATTCCAACATATTTTGAAATATAGAGGTAAAGGTTTTTGTAACCATAGCATAACATCATTGTCATTCTGTCAGGTTCGCGGGTTCGAATCCCCGTCTCACCAAACATGCTCGCCATTTCAGCCGTGAGAGCATTATAATATAATGGTTAATCCCCCTATTCGTTGTAGCTTTGCGCTTAATTAAAAACAAACTAACTAACAGTATTTGAACCATGCAACGTTTGTAGACGGCTAAATCAAATAAAAAATCAATATATTTTATCGAAAAGCCCTGGTTAATGTTTTCAATTACTATTTAAAGTTCAACTTGTAGCACAACAGCAATGATACAGTATAAATGTGTTTTTGTTTTTATTCTTGCCAACGTGTACAAGACTCAAGCTTCTTTCATGCGAGATAAACATCATTGGTATACGTAATTGTTAACTTAGTGGCCTACGTGATAACCATGAAAAATACCAAAAAAAATTACTTAGATAACGTAAGACACGACGTACTCATTAATTCACCAATCACATCGAACTTTGTAGCGGAAACCTATTCACCTGGCTCAATCTTTCTTAATGGATAATTGTTAATCTACTAAATATCCCAGGAGTTAAGAATAAAATTCTGTCATCTAATAAAAACGATGATTCAGGGTTTCGTGAAACTAACTGTCGTTGGTTATGCCCACTGTGACGCCTAACACTACAGTTTTTAAAGTAAATAACAACAGAGAAACTTCTGTGGTAAACTGCGAGGTCAATCGAACTTTCCACAGACTTTCCAGTGTGCGTGAACGATAGCTGCAAAGAACAAAGAAAAAATCCATTGAAGCTGTATCGCAAAACTTAAGGGATATACGGTAGAAATGGGTTGTTGTGATTTCAGTTCGGCTTTCGTGAGAGTAGCAGTTGATTTTGATATGTAGCTAGAAGTTTATGAGCATATGTAACATTTAGTTAACTTGAAATTCAAAACCTAGGGCGATGCGCTCAATTTCATTACAATAGCTTTTTTTTTTTTTTTTGGTGGGAAAAGGGGGGTTCAGAGGGTTCTTTTTCGTAACTGAAACAAATGAGGATGGTGCTCCACATTTACTTGGGGTGTGGTTTTGGAGTCCATTGCTGTCTTATTCGTTAAGTTGTGCGAAACTTTATGTTCCTATAGATATTATACAAATGCTGCGTCAGTTGGCGCCACCTTGCGTAACAATCTTGATCTTTGAATACTCCTCTTTGGATAGTTTTAATTTATTTTTACAGATATGTGCCTGTCCGTAAAATCATAATCTTTTTGTAACTATCGAGATCTCATCCCGAGCCACGTATTGAGATGTTAAATATATCGCCTGTGGCGCTACAGTTACGATTTTTGGCAATACTCCTCTTTATTAATGTATATTTTTTTTAAGTAAAGTACTCATAATCAAACTCTTTATGTAATTAAGTTAGTTATCACGCAGCAGAAGTAGCCCAATAACGTAAGGAAATATTCTTGTAAAAAATAAAAAATTAAGAAGCGAACAATTAAAAGATATGTTCAATTTAACATTCTGATTAGATCTGATTAATATCTATATGTAACACTTTTTTTTATGAAATGTGACAGATGCTTTTTTCTGAATTTTTCATAGACATTCAGATATTTTATTCCCCAACTAAGAGACTTAATAAGGCCTAATAGAAATTCTTAGAGATTTAAAACTTCTAACCGTTTGCTATTAAGAAAGTAAATGGAGGGGAGTTAGTTGTCTTTCTCGACTGATGCGCCCCTAGTGGTAAAGCGGTATAGTTTCGATACCTGTGGTGGACAGAGCACAGATAGTCCATTGCGTATATTTGCGCTTAACTACAAACAAATAAACCTCGATTGATGCACTTACCTTTGTACTAAGATGGGTAAAAATCACTAACTCCAATAATAGATCTAAACTGTAAGTTGAGATGGTTTCGTATCTTTACTGGGTTCCCGGTATATTTATTACAGAGCTTTTTGTTTTATACAGGTTAACACGTATGGCTGGTACGCATTGTAAGTTACTAAGTTTTAATGATCAAGACTTATTGTAGATTTACATTAGTTTATTTGTGGTCTAAACGGCTTGTTGAGTTTTATCAATTGAGTGACCAGTGAACCTGTATATACCATGCTTCTAAGCGAAACCTGAAACAGGACAAAATATTGAAATATTTCTGAAAAAAAACAAAAAGGGACAACTTTGCAACTTATATTTTGCACAAGACATGCAATGGTTTTGTAGTCGATGATAACAGAAGACTTTTTTTTTTTTAAATACACGGACACGTTTGTTGCATCAGAAGTTTCATTTGAATAACTTAAGGAATGCCAAGTAGTCTGTTAATTATGTTTTTATATCTGTTTCCTTACAAGTTCACTCTATGCAAACAGGACGGAGATCCACTAATTCTGTTTAAAACTTGACGATTGTGAAACGAACATTTCCTCGATTTCATGGGAAATATATTGTTAAAGTATAAAGAAATGTGTTAATGTTTTGGTCCGATTTCGTTTTATGAATACATTTTAATGTTTTCGCGTTAAAAGAAATTACGTATTGGTTGGTATTCGGTCATGTAAAAAAAATACGTGTTAGTGTTTGATTAAAATATATGTGTTAGTATTCCAATGTAAAAAGAAATTGCGTGTTGGTATTCTATCATGTAAAAAAACACACGTGTGATTTTTGATATAAAAATTATGTGAAGTGTTTTTGCATAAAAATACGTGTTATTGTTTTTTCATGAATATGTCACTATATGAAGCTTAATTCTTTAATATAACGACTTTTCAGTTGGTTTAACTTTGGCTTGTAAACTTAAACAGGGCATATAGTTTTTTTAATTTTAATGTCTTTAAAAGATAAAAGGACTTTTCTTATTCTTCCGAGAGTTGTATAGTTTGTTTGTTTTGTTTGTTTTTTTTGGAATTTCGCACAAAGCTACTCGAGGGCTATCTGTGCTAGCCGTCCCTAATTTAGTAGTGTAAGACTAGAGGGAAGGCAGCTAGTCATCACTAGTCATCAACTCTTGGGCTACTCTTTTACCAACGAATAGTGGGATTGACCGTCACATTATACGCCCCCACGGCTGGAAGGGCGAGCATGTTTAGCGCGACTCGGGCGCGAACCCGCGACCCTCGGATTACGAGTCGCACGCCTTACGCGCTTGGCCATGCCAGGCCCGAGTTGTATAGTATTTGTCTGTTTTTTATAAATTTCGCGCAAAGCTACACGAGGTATATCTGTGCTAGCTGTCCCTAATTTAGCAGTGTAAGACTGGAGGGAAGGCAGCTAGTCATCACCACCCACCGCCAACTCTTGGGATACTCTTTTACCAACGAATAGTGGGATTAACCGTCACATTATAACACTCCCACGGCTGGGAGGGTGAACATGTTTGGTGTGACAGGGATTTGAACCCGCGACCCTCGGATTACGAGTCAAACGCTTTCACCCACCTGACCATGCTGGGTTGCGTAGTTTGCTCTAAATTTTGAAACAAAGAACTGATGGTTTGTTTGTAGTTGAGCTTCACAGAGTGCTATAGTGTTCTTTTTTGATAAAAAAAAGTGTTTTAAGACTAAACCGGAATAACCCACTTCTTTAATGTCGATTGTCAGTATTTGTTTAAACAGTTTTATTAAAACTGCAATCGTATTCCTTTCTTCCCGAACTTATGCACTCAAAAGTAATAAAATATAAAATAAGATCGCGTTCTATGAAAAGAAAGAAAAAGGCACGTTTTAATGTTCGAATGTTAGTGTTAAAATGAATTTAATCAGAAATAAATCAATTGATTTATGTGGCTGTTAAAATGGTGCTCCATCTTTGTAATGCCGAGCCATTCAAAGAAGACACATAATCTAATAAAACTGTACCTTTCCAATCGAAGTTAACATTTAAGTTTACAAATAACGTCTAACAATGATATTGCGATGTAACTAAGTAAAAACTACTGATGATCTTCTTTTATTTCAAAGCGTTATATAAAAGGTAACAAACATACTCAAAATGTGCACGCTAGATTAATGCTTTCTAAAGGGCGTGGCGCAAAAGATTATAATTCTAAATCATTGTTTTTTTTTCCTTTCAAAATAAAATTTTACAATATCATTAGTTAAAATAACAAATTTATTGTTTTTCGAAAATAAAAAACAAAACTCTCCCCAGTGGCGCAGTGGTATGTCTGCGGACGTGTATTGCTAGAAATAGGGTTTTGATACCCATGGTTGGCAAAGCACAGATAGTCCTTTATGTAGTTTTGTGCTTAATTACAAACAACAAAATAAAACTATAATCACATACTATATTGATTTGTTTGTTCTTAAGCGAAAAACTACACAATAAGGTGCTTATCCGTTTATCTGTCCACCACAGGTATCGAAATCCGATTTTTAGCGATATAGCTCCTTTGGCTTACCGCTGAGACATCATTGTATTTTTCACTGTTTGCTTTTCAGGTGCACGGTGTGCGAGGTTTTATTGTTATTCTACTAAAGAGGGCGTTACCAGTGTCTTGGAGGTGTACATGTGGTGCTGGTGGAGGGAATTGGAGAAACTGCTTTAGACCACATAGATACTTAATACAAGCACTTAATTACATGGCCAATGTTACAAACAACAACCTTGAAATTGTTTACCAAGAATTATTGGTGACGCCGTTACTTGCACATCATACATTTATTAAATGGATCATTAGAGCTACGTAAACGTTTGAGGTTTACTCTTTTTACCTTCGTTTAGGTTTGGTGTAATCACCAAGAAAAGGATAGCGAAACCGAGGCCAAAATCAATGTATTTATATACCACATGATCAAAATAGCATTTACTATTGTTGTTGTATGTTCTGCCTTTATTCAAAATCGTGATTTAGATAAGGTTGGCTCTGTCCCTTTTGGTCTTGATTGACGATACATCAGGTCATTCCATAATTAATGTCCGAAAATTTAATACAAAAAGTGTATCATCATTTCTGTCTTTGTAGAAGGCTTTAATGAGTAAAATATGTAGTAGGACGTGCATAAAAATGTTCAGACAAATAAAAGAAAGTAATCCAACTCCACTTTTTTCAGATAATTAATCAAATAAACCCTTATAAAAATGGATGTGTTCCTCAGACACATTAGGCAATAGTCAGTAGAAACTACACGAAATATTCAAGTTGTTTATGGAGCGGAGTCTCTCAATGAAAGTAAATGTCAAAGGTGGTTTCAGAAGTTCAGATCAGGTGACTACAGCTTAAATTATGTGCCACGTTCAGGTCGTCTTTGTTGAGTTTAATGATGACTCGCTGCTGGCTGCACTTGATGAAGATTGTGCTGTAACAGTTGGAGAACTACCATAGAAACTTAATTTACTCTATTCAACAGTTCACTGTCATCTGTAACAGCTTGGAAAGGTGTCAAAACTTGGAAAATGGGCCCCCATGATTTGACAGAAGCCAATCTTAGAGCAAGAGTGGACATTTGCACTTCTCTGCACTCTCGTGAATGTAACTCACCTTTACTAGTCAGGCTAGTGACTGATGTTGAAAAATGGATAACTTTATAAAAATGTTAAGCACTACAGAAATGGCCCAGTGCAGGAAAACTGGCTAAAGCATAGCCCAAAATGGACCTTCACCCTAGGAAAGTCTTATTAAGCACTTAGTGGGATATTTGTGGTGTGATCCACTTTGAGTTGCTGCTACTAAAGATAACGATTACACCAGACTTCTATTGTCAACATTTAGAGCGCTTGAATGTTGCACTGAAAGAAAAGAGGCCTGCTTTGATCAATCGTAAAGGTGTTGTGTTACACCAGGATAACACATGACCCTATACAGTAAGGATCACATCTGCAAAGATTGAAGAGCTAGATTGGGAAAAACTTCCACATCCTCCTTATTCTCCAGACCTTACTCCATCTGATTATCATATATTCCGAAGTTTGCAGAACTCTCTTGATAGAAAAGAGCTTGTAACACATGAAGATGTCAAAACTACCCTCTCTACATTCTTTTCCTCCAAACCCAAAGAATTTTATAGAAGTGGCATTCAGAAGCTTGTGAATCGTTAGCAGGAAGTAATTAATAATAACGTAACATACATTATTGATTAAATAACATTAAAAACGTTTGAAATCCTTTCTCTTTTTCTGAACCTAAAATCGGACATTACTTAAGGGATTATCCGATACATACCACGCTCAGTCGTTGTTTTCATTAACCTATAACCTGTGTCAACTTTGGCTTTGACAGCTTCTGAGCACTGTTTTGGTATTTGTCAACTGGAAGCTTGTTACCGTAAAAAGAAAAGCAAAAAAGAATCATATTCTGTACTTCGGGGTTGTGGGCGTGGTATAAGAGTGACGGTCATATCTCACTATTCGATTAGAGTATTCCAAGAGTTCGTGGTGGGTGGATTTTATTTACTAGGTATCTTTCATGGAGTCTTTGTCAGTAGAAAATTAAAAACGGTTATGCAGCTAGTCCTTGTGTAGATACCAACAAGCTTTCTATACATGTTAGTACCATTTGGTGGTATAACATTCCTGAAATATTTGAGATGATCAAATGTCTTCAAACAAATATACCTCAAACACATTATGTCATTTAAGATTCGAGAAAACGAAATTTCGAACAATCAATGTTTTTCTTTCAAAAATGTACCAAAACATATCGGATGCCAGCATGTATATACAAAGCACAAAAACCTGCCTGTTTGTCTTTTATCTAACTACTCCAAGGTAGCTAGGCCAATCTGAACTAAATTTCATAGAATGATAGTTGGAGCATATTAAATTGGCGTTCACAATACCCTTCATCCCATTACTGCTGTTATGAAGCATTTATTATCTTTGGCAAAAGTTAGCGTTAATTACATTCGCGGCCTGGAATAGCTAGGTGGGTTAAGGCGTTCGACTCGTAATCTGAGGGTCGCGGGTTCGAATCCCCGTCGCACCAAACATGCTCGTCCTTTCAGCCGTGGGGGCATTATAACGTGACGGTCAGTCCGTCAACGACTTTACTAGTCGTTGGTAAAAGAGTAGCCCAAGAGTTGGCGGTGGGTGGTGATGACTAGCTGCCTTTCCTCTAGTCTTACACTGTTAAATTAGGGACGGCTAATAGCCCTCGTATAGCTTTGCGCGAAATTCAAAACAAACAAACAAACAAACTCATTTCAAGAGATATAAACAAGTTACAATACTACAAACATTTATCTACTCATTGAATATATCCACATCGTTAGCAGTTCCAACGTTTAGTTAATAATACACATCATATCTTGATAAGGATGAAGATTTTCGTTGCCTTTATAACACAAAACTTAATGGATTTTAACAATAACAAACTCATTAAAACCATATCGAAAGTTTGTTTGAAATTATTGTGTATAAAATCAGCTGGAGACAGATAAATTTACTTAAAATACAATGGAACTAGTGACAGAAACAAATTGCAAACAATAAAGTGTTCAGGAAATCGTGTCGTCTGTTAACCAAACGTTCGCTGGCTAAGTGATATATATGTTGTATCACGTAGCAACTACAGATCTAAATTTCTTTAGCTCTTTGTAGCTGATATTCAGAAAATAGTTAGAAGCACATTTAATACCTAATAATATAAACATACACATATTTTGACGTGAACGGAAGAATACACAAGCATGCCTTTCAGTCACTGTTAACAAAGCGTGAATAGTTCCAGCTAACCTACTTTACTTAAACTGAGCTTCCACGAGCCTAAAATCTACAGCATTGTTACAACAATGAGTAATAATCATGTCTATTGGTCTAATTAACCGTTGTACCAATTTTCAAACATCCCACATTTTTCTTAAAAATAAAAATCCACTTTCTTTTTCGAGCTGAGAACGTTATAAACATTTTTAAACGGTGCCAGCAGTGTTTTAAACTGCCCGGTCATAAAGTAGCGTTATTTGTTTGCTTTTAATATAACAAAGCCACATCGGGCTATCAGCGGAGTCTAGCGAGGGGAATCGAACCCCTGACTTTAGGATTGTAAATCCATAGACTTACCGCTGTACCAGCGGGGAACAGGTAGCCTTCCCTTTAATAGATTATAAAGAAACGAAATGAAGGAGATTTGGTTATCTTAACCTTGTGTTTCATAACCTATCATTATGATAAAGTAGACCCCCCTCGCTGTTACAGCGGTAAGTCTATGGACTTACAACGCTGAAGTCAGAGGTTCGATTCTCCTCGGTAGAGTCAGCAGATGGCTCAATGTGGCTTTTCTATAAGAAATACATACACACAAACACATCATAAAGTAAGACATTACAACTAAGTCAGTTGAACTTACGCGCTTTTCTAGGCCTAAATTTCCTGAAGACTTTACGTGAAATATTATGCAATGTAAACGAGTAAAATACTTCGTGCTTTAAATAAAGGTTGAACCCAGTTCTAACCCAACATTTACCAACTAACCAATAAAACAACTTTGTTTCTTATTTGAATAGTAAACAAAAGCATTTTTTTTTTGTAAAGAAAGTTGATTTTTTGAAATACTGTGTATCAAAAATCTCTTAAGCACTTTAAGTCAATTGTCGAATCTTAGTAACTTTGGAACTATATTAGTCAACTGGAAGGATGGTATTATTTTCACTGCGCTACGTTTGTAGCTCACACTACAAGAAATGAGGAGATTAAGATTCTGAGCCACACGTTCAGACTGAGGAAATCAGTAAATTGAAACATTTACTCAGCTACGTCAAGAGGAATCAGCAGTAATGTTCGTACTCCATTTACACAGATGGTGATTAGTTAATTAAGGTACAAGTTTTTGTTGTCATGTTACAAAGAATTAACCAATGAAAGTCAATTTAGGTGTAAATGGTGGTGACCCATAAGTTCACACTGAAGATGATAAGTAAAGTACGGCGCTGGTCACCGCCATCATGTCAGAAGGAACTAACTACTGAAAGTCAATTCAGATGCTAATCAGTAAGATCACATTATAGTAGAAATATGTAAATTGAAGTTCTGACACCTAGTTTCACACAGAATTACACCACTCAAACAACATAAAACTTCACGTTCAATCTGAAAGACCTTAGCACAGCTTCTATTATCAGGGCTATTAAAGGTTATTTGCTATTAACCACAAAGATGGAATATCTCTGTTGGACCAACTGTGAGTATCAGAAACTGACTGTTAATGTTAGAAACTCTGAGATTTACCCCTAAGTCAATGGGGGGGGGGGTGCACCCAAAGGGAGATAACTGAAAAATACTTGTTAGCTAAAACGTATTTTTTTACAACGTTCATAATGCTGAGGATTCCTACCCTTTCTTTAAACGCAGTTTTATCAATGCACTTTATATGGAGTAAGACAATAAGATTATAATAGGTAACACAGTAAGTAGGCTATAATGAACCACAAATGTAATCCACAAGAGAACTTGTGAAAAACACTACGCTCAAATTAAGCTCGTTTGCTGCGAAGCACCAAGCCACACAGTGAATTATATGAGCTGCACTCCACCACGGGGATCAAAACCAAATTTCTATCGTTGTGAGCCTCAGACTCTACTGTTTAGCCACTAGAGGAGGTTTAATTTAAGCAACAAAAAAACTTGCCCATTTATTATATAATGTTAATAATATTATTCATGGGCAGGTTTAATACAGTTCAAATTTTATTTCATTCTACAAAGTGCGCTTATTCAAGTATAATCTTATAAGCTTGTTATTCAAAACTAGTTTGTTTTATTTATCTATTTGAAAAATTCACTTTATTCGAAAGAAGAAAACCGATAGCCTGTCAGATTTTACACACCACTCACATCATTATTCCTATTCTTATAATTTTGTTTAAAAACGTATTTGTTTGTTGTTGTTGTTTTTTTTAATTTCGTGCAGAGCTACACGAGCGCAATCTCATGTCAAGCTCCAACCGTTAATGTATAGGACGACAAGTAAGTTGTCTGGGGTTGTCCACCGTACTGATGGTTGCA
Source organism: Tachypleus tridentatus (assembly GCF_004210375.1). Taxonomy (NCBI): domain Eukaryota; kingdom Metazoa; phylum Arthropoda; class Merostomata; order Xiphosura; family Limulidae; genus Tachypleus; species Tachypleus tridentatus. The sequence goes on along the minus strand of NC_134836.1, from coordinate 77,826,944 downwards.
TTTCTTGCATTGATGCCTGGTTCTCATTCATATTGCAACAGGGATCTAAAACCCACAAAGAAATAACATTACTTTGATTCTGAATTTAGCGCAATGTTATTCGAGGGTTATCTGCGCTAGCCGTCCCTAATGTCGCAGTGCAAGACTAGAGGAAAGGCAGATAGTCATCACCACCCATGGCCAACTCTTGGGCTACTCTTTTACCAACGAATAGTGGGATTGAACGGTACATTCAACGGTGGGTGGTGATGACTAGCTGCTTTCCCTCTAGTCTTGCACTGCCAAATTAGAGACTGCTAGCGCAGATAGCTCTCGTGTAGCTTTGCGCGAAATTCAAAACAAACAAACAAAAACAATACTGGGTGGGGCTTATTGGGAATTAGAATATACTAAAACTTATAACTCACTCTATTTTTACTTTGCTGCCTTTCTGTTGATGAGGTTCGAAATAACGTGTTCTGTTTATGATTTCGTAACTGACGTAACGTATTTTAAAGTGGCCATTGTTTAACGTATGAGAAAATCAAAGAAGCGTTGAAAAATTTCAGTTTGTTGATGTTCCTGATAATACGGTGTTACAACTAGGGCGAAGACATTTTATAAACCTATAAAATTACAATGATAAGAACACATATTGAAAACATGCTCACTTTTACAAATTCCTTAAACTTTCCGTTTCGTGACATTCGAGTGCTTGTTATATCTGTACATAACGAGAATAGAAAAATGGCTGAGAAAAAAAAATGGTTTGACATTATTGGCTTGTTTGCAATTACAAAGTGGCATTTCTTCCAATACACGTTTACCCGCGAATTATGGGTCTAACTGTATTGGATTGTGATGTGAAACGAATCTGTCAGTGATGGTAAACCCTATAACGTTGAGTGTTTGTCAATGGACAATTGCAAAAATTTTAACAAACCGAGACAGAAAAAGGACTGCTGTAAGATTTTTTTTCACCAACAATATTGACTACTTACCAGAGAATATCGTAAGGAAAACAAAAGTGTGTCGTTAAAAGTAAACTTACGTTATTCACGCTAGAGTTCACGGTGTCAGAGTTAGGGCTGATTTCTCTCGCTCGGTCCGGACGTGACCTCCGTTGCGGGACTAAATAGGTTGACTGTTTAAGAGAGACGGGAACGTCTCTTAAAGTCCAACTGAGCGGTTTGGTGGCTCAACGTAGGCGGCCACAATGCGCAGGCGCACACGAAGAACAGCAAACGCTATTTGCTTCCTCTTCGTAGAACTTTAGGCATATTTGGAGGAAATGGAATCGAAGATGTGCCAAAAAAATGTGTAAATCTTACATGTATTACTGTCTAGATATACCATTTGCTGGCTATGTTCAGTGTAAGTTCTTCTTTCTCAGGATATCGAAAGGAATACCCAGGGTACTTCGCAGTAATATTCCTGTAATGGTTACTTTATTGGAAACCAGCAAGAGTAAATCAAAGCATTAATTGCAAAATATTTTTTCTTTCAGAAATTATATGATAAAGGTGAACATAAAAAAAACTGTTTTTTTTTTTTAATTTTGTGTAAAATAAAAGGAAAATAATATTTAATAGTATCGAGATAATACGAATGTATGTTTATACAAACACGAGTAAAAATGAAAGATAAATTGTTAATTTTATTCCTTTCTGTTGGCAAGATTTTCGTGAATAAATTGATCTGAAAATTACAAATTAAACGTTGCTAATTTGTCCCTTAGAGGTGATTTTAAGAATGATTTTTTTTGAATAAATAAATATTTTCTACTTTGTTTAAATACAAAGCTGAACAGTGGTCCATCTGTGCTTTGCCCACTGCAGGGATTGAATCGTGGATTTTGATGTTATAATACTTCAAGCTTACTATTTAACCCTTGAGCAAGGCTTAAGAACCACCAGATAGAAAAGAAGAAAGCTTTGCACCTTGTCTGATAATTTTTTCTAGAATTAGTCCTGAGAATAATAGATGAAAAAAAAGGAAAACATGAACTTGTCTGATCCATTTTTCTGGACTTAAAAAAACTAGCTGGTGAAGAAAAATAAAACTTTGATGTTTTTTAATACTTTCTTTGGACAAAAAAAATGTATTTGTTTTTTTTTTCATCTGAAACCTTACTTTTATGTAGATTAAAGGACAATTTCAACTTGAACAAACCTTTTGTTGTCGATAAGTTTTTTGCAAAAACCATGTTTAATAAATAAAGGCATTTAAAGCAAGATACAAAATTATTTTGATTTAAACCTATTAATAATTTTGTTTTTAGAAAGTAGCTAGTAATTTTTTTTATTTGTTACAGAAATACTGACGTATGAGGATTCGTGAAAAAAGTCAGGATTCATCACACCTTACACCTTTTACTAAATTTACTTTCCATTAAATTGTACAGTGTTCCTTAAATTTACTGTCCATTACCTTTTACAGTATTTGTTAAGTTTACTATCAAAAAACCTTTTATAGTATTTGTTATTCTTACTTTCCATTGCATTTTACAGCTTTTACTAAATTTGTTTTCCCTTACATATTAGTAAATTACTTTTCATTACACTTTACAGTAATCGCTAAATTTACTTTCCATTAAATTTTACCACTTTTACTAAATTTCCTTTCCTTTAAATTTTACAGTATTTATTAACTTCATTTCCATTACATATTATAGCATTTACTAAATTTCCTTTCCTTTAAATTTTACAGTATTTATTAAATTCATTTCCATTACATATTACAGCATTTCCTAAATTTACTTTCCTTTAAATTTTACAGTATTTATTAAATTTATTTCCATTACATATTACAGCATTTACTAAATTTTCTTTCCTTTAAATTTTACAGTATTTATTAAATTTCCTTTCCTTTAAATTTTACACTACGTATTAAATTTATTTCCATTACATATTACAGCATTTGCTGAACGTATTTTCCACATTTTACTTGATGAAATAGGGTTCACTCGCACAATATTTTTGCCCAAAGAAAATGTTGATGAGCTAATGATATATTGATATGCATCCTTGCCAATATTGTACAATATCGTACACTGAACAATTCATTTTCGTCTTATTCGTATCTTCGCATGAATTAAATTCTCGTTAACAGCATTGAAACCCAAACTTTAGATGTCATCACCAAGTTTGTTTTGTCATGTTTTGAATTTCGCGCAAAGCTATACGAGGGCTATCTGCGCTAGCCGTCCCTAATTTAGCAGTGTGAAACTAGAGGAAAGGCAGCTAGTCATCACCACCCACCGCCAACTCTTGAGCTACTTTTTACCAATGAATAGTGGGATTGACCGTCACATTATAACACCCCCACAGCTGAAAGGGCGAGCATGTTTGGTGTGACGGGATTCGAACTCGCGATCCTCAGATTACGAGTCGAGTGCCTTAACCACTTGGCCATGCCGGGCCAAGACATCACCAGGAAGAGCCCTAAATATATCAGCATCCTTATGTAAACAGGATGAATGGTGGTGCTCGAAGTGTCAAACTGGAGCAAAGTGGAAATGTAAAAATATTAATTTTCAGTATGTTTGAGCTATGTTGTTTAAAAAAACTAGAAAGAACAATTTTATGTAAAAGGCTGTAAATCAATTTGAAATTACTGCAAATCATTTAAAATGTGTGCGGAAAATTTTGTTTCTATCAAACTAAATCCCTCTTTGTGTTTCTTATGGAGCTGTTGATTTCACGTGACAGAATTGATGATTTCATGTGATATATATGGAACCGACATTTTTACGTGATGTGTAGAACTGATCGTTTCGTGTGATATTTAGAACTGACATTTTCATGTGATACTCAGAACTAAGAGTTTTTGTATGACATATAACTTATACCGTTTTCCAAGACTTATAAACATGAGAGTTTCACTTGATGTATATCATTAACTGAGTCTTTAAAATATTAATTCAGCTTAAAAATATATTTACATCTCATGACAAGCACTCTTAGCCCAGAACGTGTTCACTAAACCGTTCTCAATCAGTTAAATCCGAGACTTGTAGTTCTTCAAGTTCGTCAAAATACATCTTATTTTATGACAAATCGAACGATGCACGATAAACGTGAAGTGAAATGTACTTACGAATACAGGATAACTTGTGTGGGGATAGTGAGAGCGAAATTTTACAGAAACTGGCTTCCGGTGACCAGTTTTTATTTTCCAAGTACGAATTTACTGAGAACACATACTGGCTTTCATAAAAGCACTTACACCAGTCGTTCCAAATAATGCACAATGTAAGAAGCGTCAGTTTCGAAACTAACTTGCAAATTCTAGGCCGCAAAATGCAAAAAAAAAAAAATAAATATTGCCAGTACAGCGACTATTGATGTGATTTGGAGAGGATTCCGGTGACTGGAAGTAAAAAAGTAAGCCACTGTAGAGGATCTACGAAAAAGCTGGGGTCCCTAATCACGAAAACAGTATGTCGGAAACAAACAGCTTTGATTGTTTGTCCACCTTGACTGATAATCACCAATGGCAGAAGATTGTCCACAACCCATCCTTGTAATTTAATCGTGTTTATAAGGGTTTGGCGGGTAGTTTACTTACTTAGATATTTACCTCTAGTTTACTCTGGTTTAATCAAGAGAACGGTTTAGTCAGGAATCGTATGCTAAAAAAAAGATACTTGACCAATAGGTAAATTAAAATATTTGTTGTACAAAACTTACTTGCATTTTAGTTTACCTAGTTCATCATATATTGCTTTGATAACATTATGCATGCTATAATGACAATTTAGTACGGGTATATAAACTGGTAAGGTTTTTAACCGAATGTGAACACGATACAAAATATTTTCATGTTTTAACTCCTTGTGAACATGATTCAAATCATATTCATGTTTTTAACCCAATATGAACATGATCTAAATTATTTTCATGTTTTTAACCCAATGTGAAAATGATCCAAAATATTTTAATATTTTTAATCCAGTGTGAACGTGCCTCAAAATATTTTCATGTTTTAACCCAAAGTGTTACTTTATGTTATCTTAAGATTTAAGGAAAAAAATACTCACTAAAGTAAACTCAAACAGACTCAAAATAATTAAGAACATCGAATCTGTTTTTTGAAAGTTCATGAAGTCAGACTGGATATAGAAAGGTTTTGTTTGAAGTTAAAGTACACAGAACACACTGGGTTATTCATGCTATGTCCACCATGGTTATCGAAACTCGAGTACTTGCGCTGGAAGTCCGTAGACCTACAGCCGTCTCACTCAGGGACGATGTAGAAAGGAAAATTAAATATTTACGTGAAATTTAATTATTTTAAGACATAATTTATACACACACACATATATATATACAGCATATGTACTGTAAGACATAGAATTAATAGTTAACTGTAAATAACAGCTTTGTATCTACCGATATTTTGTGTACTTGTTGTTGCCACGTAAGTAGAAATATTTGAATGGACCAAAACCAAAACATGAGTTTTATATAACACTGTTGTATATCTATAATCTTAAACAAATTTCTCAACAGTGAAGGATGGACCTATTTTATAGAACTGAACCGAATTATTGATTATATAAACTAGAGTTTACGGTTAATCACAAAAAAAAAAAAAGAATCCTAGTACAGCTGCTTACTTTGACACAGACTTCCATAATTCTGGGATAAACAAGGTAACAAAATGGACTGTCATGAATTTCCTTTCTTTAATTTAAGTCGACATATTGAAGCTTTCCAGTTTTTTCCTTCAAAGGAATAAATACGATATTTTAAATGTAAGTGATAAACTACCAAAGTAATGAATACGATATTTTAAGTGTAAGTGTTAAACTGCCAAAGTAATAAATACAACATTTTAAGTGTAAATGTTAAACTACCAAAGTAATGAATACGATGTTTTAAGTGTAAGTGTTAAACTACCAAAGTAATGAATACGATATTTAAAATGTAAGTGTTAAACTACTAATATTTCCGTGGTTATTTTTAACTTTTTCTTACTTAATTAAGTAGAAACCCTGGTAGGTCTTGGTGGGTAAGGCACTCGTCTTGCAATCTGTGGGTTACGAGTTTGAATCCTGTCATGAAGCACACCTAAACTTTTCAGTTGTGGGAAGGCTATACATTGGTGGGAGGTTGTGATTAGCTGCCTTCCCTATCACTTTAAAAAAAGGGCTGTTAGAGAAGATAGCCCTTGTGTAGTTTTGTGCGAAGTTCAACAAATACGTAATTAAATGAATTTTTTGTCTTTTCATAAACGATCTTATTATTCCAAAATATTACTCAAGGGCTTCCAATGGGAAAAGGCTCGGCATGGCCAAGTGGTTAAGACACTCGACTCGTTATCCGAGGGTCGCAAGTTCGAATTCTCGCCACACCAAACATGCTCGCCCTTTCATCCGTGGGGGCGTTATAATGTTACGCTCAATTCCACTATTCGTTATAAAAGAGTAGCCCAAGAGGTGATGGTGGATGGTGATGACTAACTGCCTTCCCTCTACTCTTACGCCGCTTAATTAGGGAAGTCTAGCGCAGATAGCCCTCGAATAGCTTTGCGCAAAATTCAAAACAAACCAAAATAAATGATTACCAAACGAACTATTGATATTTCATTTGGTAAGATATAAAACTGTAACTTGCTATATTTTTATTTAAAATTAAATGAATGATTAGAATAATTTCATTCTTCCTTCCCCTAAAATAGATATTGTATTTTTGGATTGTCTTTCTTCCTTAATAATTTTGCCTCTCCCCACATACCCATAAAAAAAAATCTAACATGACTTGATTATTTTATATCAAATAGAATTTGCCGAATATGTTATTATTACCCTTTAGAAAGAGTTAGAGTTATATTTTGTTTGTTTTGGAATTTCGCACAAAGCTACTCGAGGGCTATCTGTGCTAGCCGTCCCTAATTTAGCAGTGTAAGACTAGAAGGAAGGCAGCTAGTCATCACCACCCACCGCCGACTCTTGGGCTACTCTTTTACCAACAAATAGTGGGATTGATCGTCACATTATAACGCCCCCACGGCTGGGAAGGCGAGCATGTTAGGCTCGACGCGGATGCGAACCCGCGACTCTCAGATTACGAGTCACACGCCTTAACGCGCTTGGCCATGCCGGGCCTTTAGAATTATATATATATATTTTTTTTATTATTGGCCGAACATGTTATTACTATTCGTTAGAAAGAATTATATGTTAGATATTTTCTGGTATCCATCAGAGTTAACATCGTTATGAACATAAACTATACAGTACATAATTTGAACACCTCGCTACCTAGAAACTCCGTGATATCTAAATGTATTATTTTCGACTTGAAACATGGTAGTATCATAGTTAACCACTCCTTTATTAACTACAAACTGTCTGATGTCTGATAAATTCAGCTTTGCAATTTATAAGCTGTCTATTTTCATAGCCCATTTATTGTTTGTTTACTCTTTAAATAAGAGTTATCTGTTATTTATCTTATCACTTTACGGTATCTCGATTATATTTATGTTGTATTATATTTGTACTCTATAACACCTAGTCTTATCCCACCTTAATCACTATAAACTGCTTTGTATTAACTTAATCTTATCTTGTATACTAAAGGATGCTTGATACACATACAATTAGAACACCCTTGATTTTGTAACGAAAAGTGCCTTGTAACAAACATAATTATCTTTTACGAAATAAATACTATTTGATGTCTAGCTAAATATCTTAATATTCCATAAATCAAATTAATGTTATCCAGTTAAACCTTTTAATATTTAATAAATCTGTCTGGTATCTAGCTAAATCCCTTAATATTCAATAAATCCGTCTTATGCTATCCAGTTAAATCCTTTAATATGTAATAAATCTGTGGTATATAGCTGAATCCCTTAATATTCAATAAATCTGTCTGGTATCTACCTAAATCCTTTAATATTCAATAAATCTGTTTAATGTTATCCAGCTAAGTTCCTTAATATTCAATAAATTGGTCGAATGTTATTCAGCAACATCCATTAACATTTAATAAATCTGTCTGGTATCTACCTAAATCCCTTCACTTTCACTAAAATTGTCTGACGTTATCCAGTTAAATCCCTTACTATTTATTAAAAGTGCCTGGTATTTAGCTAAATCTCTTAATCTTTGTTAAAACTCTCTGGAACTTAGCAAAATTACTCATTATTTACGAAATACTGTATATTGGAATAAAGCTAAGTTCCAAGTCTTCTAATGTTATGAAAACTGTCAAGTATTTAATAAAATTCTCTAATAGTTAGTGTAAAATCTCTGGTTTTTAGCTAATTTTTAAATTTACTATGAAGAAATACCTCTTACACGTGTCTTTGCCTGTCAAAATCCATTACCCATAACTGGGTCAGTCGATTATCGTAATTTTTTACTTGTTAACTGGAAACTGTTCGACAACGACGTACATTGTTTATTTCTTTTTAGGAATTTTGTCCAAGAAATAGGACACATTTCCATTTGTTTGTAAACTTTTGAATTACATTATCCAGAATTAGTTCAAAATCATTACCATAATTATTTGTACAGTAATAAGAAACTCTCCAACGCCGTACAAGGAATATCTTGTTTTTTGAGTTTTGTTTGAGAAGGAAAATAAAAACACTTTAAATAGGGCATATTTCCACTTTTTTTTTATAGGTTTTTGGCTTATAATTTAAAGACACAAATTACTTCATGAATTACGTGAGCCAATTATTACTTTCTACAAAAACATCGAAATCACATCTAACAGTGTCATTAGAGATTTAATAACAAAGAATGAAGGGAAACATTATCTAACACTTCCTTTATAAAGGCCCGGCATGGCCAGGTGGTTAAGGCACTCGACTAGTAATCCGAGGATCGCGGTTTCGAATCCCCGTCACACCAAATATGCTTACCCTTTCAGCCGTGGGGCCTTATAATGTGATGATCAAATCCACTATTCGTTGGTAAAAAAGTAGCCCAAGAGTTGGCGATGGGTGGTGATGACTAACTGCCTTCCCTCTACTCTTACGCCGCTTAATTAGGGACGTCTAGCGCAGATAGCCCTCGAATAGCTTTGCGCAACATTCAAAACAAACCAATCCAAAGGAAAAATAAATGATTACCAAACGAACTAGGCCCGGCATGGCCAAGCGCGTGACTCGTAATCCGAGGGTCGCGGGTTCGCGCCCGCGTCGCGCCAAACATGCTCGCCCTCCCAGCCGTGGGGGGCGTTATAATGTTCGGTCGATCCCATTTTTCCTTGGTAAAAGAGTAGCCCAAGAGTTGGCGGAGGGTGGTGATGACTAGCTGCCTTCCCTCTAGTCTTACACTGCTAAATTAGGGACGGCTAGCACAGATAGCCCTCGAGTAGCTTTGTGCGAAATTCAAAAAACAAACAAACCTAAGTGTCATATAACCAGAATAAGTTATTGATTAGACGAACTTTATTATTATATCCCGGTAGAGGGCGGTAAATTTACGAATTTACAACGCTAAAGTTTGGCGTTCAATTCTCTACTGTGAATATTGTGGCTTGGGTTTAACACGAAATGAAAGAAATAAGCTTTATTGTTAGGATTAATAATTATTTATACATAAATATACACAAGATGAAGCACCTGCCCCTTGAACGGAAATTATGTAAGTTCGTGATTAATGAAAGGTTTTCTTAAGATATGAAAAGTTTCCTCTCTCTTATATGTAATTGCAACAACAAAAAACACCCTAAGAACCTCAAAATACAAAATGGCTTGCGCAGATAGCCCTCGTGTAGCTTTGCACGAAATTCAAAATAAACAAGCCTTTGTACATTTTTGCTTTCTTAACGGGTTCCCTCAGCTAGTACCAACTAACACCTAAGAAGTATATAATTAAATTTCTGAATCTTCACAAGAATTTCTATGGTATCTATTGTTAATATCCGCTAGGAAGTGTCCGGTACCTACTTAGTACTCCTTAACACTAAACATCCTTTATAACTGTCTGGTATCTATCTAATTCTCCTAATGATTAAAAACTGTCCGTGTCGGGTCTCTACAAGTATCTAACTAATCCTACATGTTTAACGAAATCTATCTTTTCTGTGCTTTTTGATATTATATTCTTTCACTCATACTCGAAATAACATTAGGTGATCTTAGGGTGTTTTGACACAGTTCTCAAACGGGCAAGGTGTTAGTGTGGGGTTTGTATACGGAAAAGTATCAGGAAGGTTTGTGGCAACTTCACAAAATACACAATACTGTGCAGCAACACGGTATATATATATTTATTGGATGGGCGGGGGGCTCAATTATGATACAGAATATTCTGAGAAGCTTTGTGCTGAGAATTTGAAAATTACTGCTTTAGCAATCAATATGTTTAAAAAACCCTTGCCCTCCACCGGTACAGCAGTATGTCGGCAGACTTATACAACGCTAGAAATCAGGTTTCGATACCGAGAGTGGCCAGAACACAGATAGGCCGTTATATATACCCTTATGCTTAATTACAAACAAACAATAAAATACAGTTTTCAATGAAATTTTAAATACGATTTATTAGATGACATTTTAGTAGTTCCAGCACAAACATTATATCTGTTGTTGCCCTTGTTTTAAAACCACAGTGTCTGAGAATTTACTGAGGTTAGGAAGAGGTGAAGTAGTTCTGAGTTTTGTAGATAGGTAGATAAAAAATTTTTAAATGATTGTTCCCGAGTATTATGATGTTCTAGTACACATTGAAACATGTAGAACCATATAAAAAATCAGTTCTTTGAAAAAATGATAAATTTTGTTCACAGCTTAAATCTGCGTGTCAGTTATACTTTAGAGGACGTGGTATTTTTCGAATTGTTCATTTACCTCTAGATTTTCCTTGCTCTATTTTGTTCGGCAGTTTTCATACTTGTCGAACTTTGTTTCTGCAAACTGGACACAAAATGAAAGCTGGATTTTAAATTTGAAGAAGGTTTAGAATAACAGTTAGCAATTTAAGTTTAAAGAGGTCTCGTATTTCAGAACGGGTGGTATGGGTATTAATACCCGTACTAGCCGTTCTGAATACATTTTTATTTCAAGTGGGTTTTCGTCATCAAGAAAGAAGTCTCAAATCAACAAGAAAAGGACAGAGAAAGATTTGCTCGAATTTAACTCAAAAGATGGTATAAAGAGTCACTTTTAAGCTGCAAAGCATCGTGTTATAAACACACTATTGACTCTACTAATGTTTTATCTTAGCGTTCAACAATTGATTGATCCACTTAAGCTAAATATGCTCATTCAACTAAATGTGATGATTCAGCATAACTTGAAGTGCAAAGACAGAACTGAGCAGTAAAGAGATGTAACTATGAAGAAAGAGTCTTAGGCCAAACTTTTGTATTCCTAAATAATCCAAATCAGTTTACTGTCTCTAGTAGACCAGACGGCGCCGCTACGTATGGAACTTCCGAGGTTTTAAAGGAAGATCTTTGGAAAAAAAGAATAATCACGGAAAATAAGATATATATCAACGTAGAGTTACTACAGTGGCTCCATGTACCTAGACTTATCGTCAAAGAATCTTCATAGAAACAAAACACGAAGTACTGACTTTTTTCGCGTTTAGAAATACATTTTACAAAGTATCTAACGTACGTATTTTACACTCAATATGCATAAGACAAAAACTGTATTACAATGGTATCGAATGTGTGTGGGTACGTTATTTAAACAATAGATTCTGCTTTACTTGCCTCCCCCAGTGGCACAGAGGTATGTCTGTGGACTTACAGCTCTATAATTCTGGTTTCGATAACAGTGGTTAGCAGAGCATAGATAGCCCATTGTGTAGCTTTGTGCTTAATTCCAAACAAACAGATAAAAAAACAAAATAAACTAGTTTAGTTACCACTACTGAACATATCATAAAAACAGAAGTTATTAATTGTTACATAAAGCCTCGACAAATTTCCTCTTTAGCGAACTTTCTACAATGTCTGTTCATTTTTGGCCCCTCATGGCCAGGTGGTTAAGGCACTCGACTCGTAATCCGGGAGCCGCGGGTTCGAATTCCCGTCACACCAAACATGCTTGCCCTTTCAGCCGTGGAGGTATTATAATGTGACGGCTAATCCAACTATTTATTGGTAAAATAATAGCCCAAGAGTCGGCGGTGGGTGGTGATGACTAGCTGCCTTCCCTCTAGTCTTACACTGCTAAACTAGGGACGGCTAGCACAGGTAGACCTCGTGTAACTTTGCGCGAAATTAAAACCAAAACCAAACTAGGAAGTATATGGTATATGAGCATTAAAAGCCCTTTATTACACCATAAAATATAACTTGGTTTATGAAGTTTACAAATAAATGACTTATATTCCAGGTTGATCTATTTAAAATTCTTCATTCATCTTTTTATCCCCATGAGGATTTTGTACCCTTCCTTCATCTCTTCAATTCCTGTACAATTTATTGACTATTTTAAAATGTTGCTGCGAAACGTTCAGTTACTTACCGTATATATATATATATATTTTTTTACGATAAACTGAAGCGGAAACACTAGTAATTAAGATTCAGTGAATGCCACGTTCACAATGCTCTGAATTAAAATTATACACTTATAATGGATAAGATACGAAAAAAGCCTAACTGAATCAGGGTTAGATAAGCTGATAGATATTTAATCTGAAACTCATCGCTCTTTTCTATAAGATTTTAACAAAACATTAGGATATGATTATGACAATTGCAAATGAACCAAAACGTTGTCCTTCAAACTAGTTTTCACATAAAACTAAACCCAAAAACATTTCCGTTTCTAAGCCATTTTGAAGTAATTACCTAAATAAATGTTGAAAAAAAGGCCTTTTCCGACATTCTAATTTTTATTATAATAAATCGCTTTTAACATTTAATGAAGTTTGGCAGTTTCAATTCGTTGTTGAAGTTTTCTTTCAGAGTTGATTCTTTTACTCAATAAATAGACAAGAAAGCCCCCACTTAATAATATTGCGTCTGTTCATAAACATAAGGCGAAACGAAGTTTTATCCTTTAGACCTTATGTGTTTCGTGTATCATTAGAGATGATAACCCAGAATGTTTATTAAAAGCTTATTTTATCCAGATGGGTCAGCTGTAAGTTTACGGGCTTAAAATATTACAATCTGGGCTCATACAGAAGAACATAAAGAATGAGGATAACATGGTGTGTATAGAAAGACATAAAAAATGAGGATAACATGGTTTACATAGAAGGACATAAAGATTGAAGATAACATGGTTCATACTGTAGAAAATAAAGAATGAGGATAACGTGATTTATATAGGATGACATAAATAATAAGGATAACATGGTTTACACTGAAGGAAATAAAGAATGAGGATAACATGGTTCCTACTGAAGGAATTAAAGAATGAGGATAACATGATTTATATAGAAGGAAATAAAGACTGAAGATAACATGGTTCATACTGTAGAAAATAAAGAATGAGGATAACGTGGTTTATATAGAATGACATTAAAGAATAAGGATAACATGGTTCATACTGAAGGAAATAAAGAATAATGATAACATGGTTCATACTGAAGGAAATAAAGAATGAGGATAACATGGTTTATACAGGAGATAAAGAATGAGGATGACGTGGTTTATATAGAAGGAAATAAAGAATGAGAATAATATTGTTCATATTGAAGGACACAAAGGATAAAAATAACGTGGTTTATATAGAAGGAAAAAAAGAATGGGGATAACATGGTTTATATAGAAGGACAAATAAAGTGGGCGGTGTGATAAAAGGAAGTTGAGGATAGCGTGTATCATACAGATTAACATATAGAAGGAAGTTGAGGATATCGTGTATTATACAAACTAACATACAGAAGAAAGCTGAGGATGGTATGTATCATACAGATTAACATATAGAAGGAAGTTGAGGATAGCGTATATCATACAGATTAACATGCAGAAGAAAGCTGAGGATGGTATGTATCATACAGAGTAACATGTAGAAGAAAGTTGAGGATGGTGTGTATCATACAGATTAACATATAGAAGGAAGTTGAGGATAGCGTATATCATACAGATTAACATGCAGAAGGAAGTTGAGGATGGTATGTATCATACAGAGTAACATGTAGAAGAAAGTTGAGGATAGCGTATATCATACAGATTAACATGCAGAAAGAAGTTGAGGATGGCGCGTATCATACAGAGTAACATGTAGAAGACAGTTGAGGATGGTGTGTATCATACAGATTAACAATCATTTCCTATGCTTGTTTATGGCAAAGCTAGTAAGACCATTTGCGGTTGTCTGTAATTTTGAACAACAAGCCAGAGAACTATTTTTCAGTCAAGCATAAAGCTACACAATGGGTTATCTGTGCTCTGCCCATCACAGGTATCGAAACCCGGTTTCTAGCATTGTAATTCTGCATACATGCCACCGTGCTACTGGTGGGCTTGGCCAGAGGGAAGGTAGCCAGTAAGTAGTACCCTACCGTCCACACTAAGTGATTGATTTCTACTCTTATAACGCACCCACAGCTTAAAGTGAGGGGAATGTATTAGGGTTTTACATTAATTTCAGCCCGGCTCTAGAACTTCTGCACACAGCCAACAAGATTTGTAGAGAACAGTATCAACGTAGTTTATACCGAAGGACCTAGATGTGTATAACTTTCTTTATAGAATTGGTATAACGAACTTTTATTATGTAAAGATGTTATTCGAGAGCACGTGGACAAAGTGCGTTAAAGACTACAGAAAGTGTATATTGTAAATGAACACTTATACACGGTGAAATAATACGTGGTTATTAGTAAAACAATGTATTGTTTGAGATTCGATTATTTACACTTCTGCTAATTATACATCAGTTTTCTTCCTCATATATCAGAGACTAGCTTCTTAAACAACACTTCCAAACGTTAATGTATTTATTACTGGTACCCATGTTTCGATTCTGAGAGGTTAAACTCTTATTGGTTAGGAAATATGCCTTATTTTTTAAATTACAAATTAATTTCCATTTTAATCATTCCTAGTTCTACATGATACTGTCACTTCGTTCAGTTTGCAGTCATAAACACTAAAAATGCAAATAAAACTTCGAAGGAGAGGAGCGGAGAAGAAAAAGAGACCCTGCAGGAAGTTGTCGTTTCTCTAGTAACATGCAACTTTACAAATCAGAACAATTGGCGCCAAGTAGTCGTTAGTCGTTGTAGTACTAACTGATATAACGTTTTGTATTTATTAAAAAGAAAACAGTTTCATAAAATAGACACTGACGTCTTATCACCGTGAGAGCTTAAGAACCAACCGGGTGAACAGCGAATAATTTATATAGTCGTTTTCGCATTCAGAGGTGAAAGACAATCAAAAGTTTAAAGAAGTACAAGATTATACCATGAAGCTCACTTTATTTTTCAACACTGCAGATTGGTATCGCGAAGTTTACGTTCTGTCACAAAAACTGCAGGTTGGCATCATGAAGTTTACGTTCTGTCAAAAAACTGCAGGTTGGTATCGTGAAGTTTACGTTCTGTCACAACAATTGCCGGTTGACATCGTGAAGTTTACGTTCTGTCACAACAATTGCAGGTTGACATCTGAAGTTTATGTTCTGTCACAACGATTATTAGTCACTAATGGAAGTAATAAGGCTAAAGCATTACTACTGGTCACTAATGGAAATGATAAAGCTAAAGCATTACTACTGGTCACTAATGGGAGTAATAAATATAAACTACGACTACTGGTCACTAATGGAAGTAATAAGGCTAAAGAACGTTTACTGGACACTAATGAGAGTGACACAGATTAACTACAACTACTGGTCACTAATGGAAATGATAAAGCTAAAGCATTACTACTGGTCACTAATGGGAGTAATAAATATAAACTACGACTACTGGTCACTAATGGAAAAAATAAATCTGAAGCACGACTATTCGTCACTAATGGGAGTAATAACGATAAATCACGACTACTGGTCACTAATGGGAGTGATACAGATAACTACGACTACTGGTCACTAATGGAAGTAATAAAGCTAAAGCATGACTATTATTCACTAATGAGAGTAATAAATATAAACTACGACTACTGGTTTCTAATGGAAGTAATAAAGCTAAAGCACGACTATTGGTCACTAATGGAGGTAATAAAGATAAACTACGACTACTGGTCACTAATGGAAGTAATAAAGCTAAAGCACGACTACTGATCACTAATGGAAGTAATAAAGCTAAAGCACGACTATTGGTCACTAATGGAGGTAATAAAGATAAGCTACGACTACTGGTCACTAATGGAAGTAATAAAGCTAAAGCACGACTATTGGTCACTAATGGAGGTAATAAAGATAAACTACGACTACTGGTCACTAATGGAAGTAATAAAGCTAAAGCACGACTACTGATCACAAATGGAAGTAATAAAGCTAAAGCACGACTATTGGTCACTAATGGGAGTAGTAAAGATAAACTACGACTACTGGTCACTAATGGAACTAATAAGGCTAAAGAACGTCTACTGGACACTAATGAGTGTGATACAGATTAACTACGACTACTTGTCGCTAATAGGACTAATAAAGATAAATCACGACTATTGGTCACTAATGGAAGTAATAAAGATAAACCACAACTACTGGTCACTAATGAGAGTAATAAAGATAAATCACGACTACTGGTCACTAATGGAAGTAATAAAGCTAAAACACGTCCACTGGACACTCTTGAGATTGATACAGATTAACTACGACTACTGGTCACTAATGGGAATTATAAAGATAAACTACGACTACTGGACACTAATGAGAGTAATAAAGCTAAAACACGTCTACTGGACACTAATTAGTGAGATAAAGATAAACCACGCCTACTGGTCACTAATGAGAGTAATAAAGATAAATTACGACTATTGGTCACTAATGGAAGTAATAAGGCTAAAGAACGTCTACTGGACACTAATGAGTGTGATAGAGATTAACTACGACTACTGGTCACTAATGTAAATGATAAAGCTAAAGCATAACTATTGGTCACTAATGTGAGTAATAAAGATAAACCACGACTACTGGTCACTAATGAAAGTAATATTGATAAATCACGACTACTGGTCACTAATGGAAGTAATAAAGCTAAAACACGACTACTGGTCACTAATGAGAGTGATACAGAGTAACTACGACTACTGGTCACTAATGAAAGTTATAAAGATAAACCACGACTACTGGACACTAATGAGAGTAATAAAGCTAAAACACGTCTACTGGACACTAATGAGTGAGATAAAGATTAACTACGACTACTGGTCACTAATGGAAATGATAAAGCTAAAGCATGACTACTGGCCACTAATGGGAGTAATAAAGCTAAAGCACGTCTTCTGGACACTAATAAGAGCGATATAGATTAACTACGACTACTGGTCACTAATAAAGCTAAAGCAGACTACTGGCCACTAAGTAATAAACACAACTACTGGTCACTAATGAGAGTAATAAAGATAAACTACTACACTGGACACTAATGAAAGTAATAAAGCTAAACCACGACTACTGGTCACTATTGAGAGTAATAAAGATAAACTGAAACTAATGGTCACTAATGAGAGTAATAAAAATAAACTACAACTACTGGACACTAATGAGAGTAATAAAGCTAAAACAAGTCTACTGGACACTAATGAGAGTGATACAGATTAACTACGACTACTGGTCACTAATGGGAATATTAAAGATAAACTGCGACTACTGGTCACTAATGAAAGTATTAATGATAAACCACGACTACTGGTCACTAATGGAAGTAATAAAGCTAAACCACGACTACTGGTTACTATTGAGAGTAGTAAAGATAAACTGAAACTAATGGTCACTAATGAAAGTAATATAGATAAAACACGACTACTGGTCACTAATGGAAGTAATAAAGCCAAAGCACGTCTACTGGACACTAATGAGAGTGATACAGATTAACTACGACTACTGGTCACTAATGGCAATAATAAAGATAAACTACGACTACTGGTCACTAATGAAAGTATTAATAATAAACACAACTACTGGTCACTAATGAGAGTAATAAATATAAACTACTACTACTGGACACTAATAAGAGTAATAAAGCTAAACCACGACTACTGGTCACTATTGAGAGTAGTAAAGATAAACTGAAACTAATGGTCACTAATGAGAGTAATAAAGATAAACTACAACTACTGAACACTAATGAGAGTAATAAAGCTAAAACACGTCTACTGGTCACTAATGAGAGTGATACAGATTAACTACGACTACTGGTCACTAATGGGAATATTAAAGATAAACTGCGACTACTGGTCACTAATGGGAATATTAAAGATAAACTGCGACTACTGGTCACTAATGAAAGTATTAATGATAAACCACGACTACTGGTCACTAATGGAAGTAATAAAGCTAAAGCATGACTACTGGTCACTAATGAGAGTAATAAAGATAAATCACGATTACTGGTCACTAATGAGAGTAATAAAGATAAACTACAACTACTGGTCACTAATGGGAGTAATAAAGATAAATTACGACTACTTGGTTGCAAATGAAAGGGATAAAGATATCAAGGTTAGTGTAACTGTACTTCCATTTTTTGACATTGTTAGATCAATTAAATTATTTATTTTACGCGCATTAATAAATAAAACTTTTGATGAGGTAAAATAAGCCTAAAATCTTGTAACTAAGCCTAAACTCTGATTTTATTATCGGGTAAGAACTCAAAAAATTGTGAGGTTTTGTTTGGTTTCTCTGTTTTTATTTTTCCACGCAATTCCGGTGAAAACTTAATGTTTTTTTTTTTTTTTGTGCTTTGAATTGATATAATTTTGTGAAAAGTTTTCATATAAAGGAACACTAAAAAGAGTTATATTTGATGATTCTGTGAGTATTAACTCTGTAGAACTTTGTTGACTTCTTGCCAGACTTCATGAATCAGCAACACACGGAGTTAATTACAGTGTCATCACATAGGAAGTTCTTTCGTCCATGCGAATACAAACGACAAAGATGTGTAAAACCCTGGGAACTCGTAATTCCTAACAAACTGCGACATTTGGATATGAAATTATTATTCTAAATGTTCCAAATATTTTGAAGTAACACTTCATAGTATGTACATATTTAACTGTACAGCAGTTTGGATTATAATATCGAACGATTGGTGAAACATAACGGAAATATTTGTAGTTTAGAGAGAAAGAAAGTTTAAGTAAAAGCAGCTACGACACATAGTCTCTTGGAATGAGAGTAACTTAATATTTAGAGTGCCCGAATTGTGTTTGATTGTTTTCAATTTCGCGCTAGCCGTCCCTAATTTAGCAGTGTAAGAATAAAAGTAACGAAGCTGCTGATCGCCACTCACAGCCAGCTTTTAGACTACTCTTTTACTAACGAATAGAAGGATTGAACGTAACTTATAACGTTCCAAAGGCTGAAAGGACGAGCATGTTTGGTGTGGCAGGGATTCGAACCAATGACTCTCAGATTATGAGTCGAGCGCCCTAACCACTTGGTAATGTCGGGCCTGCTCCGAATTGTGAACCTAAGAATTCTATCATTCACTGCTCGATGTTAAACAAGAGAGAGGGTTGCTTCAAGAGCGAATCCTGCTAGTACAGCGGTAACTCTACGGATTTACAATCTGGAGTTCGAATCCCCTCGGTGGGCTCAGCAGATAGCCCGATGTGGCTTTGCTAAAAGAAAACACACACGCTTCAAGAGTGACAGACCGGCTGCCTTCCTTCTAATTCACCAGTTCAAAGTTAAAACGACTATGTACAGATAAACAAAATCCTAATTCTTTCCAATGATATTTTTCTTTTCAGATTACTTGGACTCCTAAAAAATATTTGATGTATATATGTAGAAATTTCGAGATTTTCAAAATCAGCATTATCCATTCTTTGTAGCAAAATCGTAACGTCCAAATTATTAACGAGAGCAACACTTCTGTGAATGTTTAATCCTTGTTATTTCAAAATCATTCTACGCAAATGTAATATTCCTCCCTCGAAATAGCCTTAACATTTGTATCTTTTCGATAAGAGTATTAATATAGTAATTCATATATAAGATCAACATCGTAGGAAAAGATATGCTAAGTACCGAGTACGATAAAAAAAGAAAAACATCTTTCCAGAGACTGTTGAATTATATGGAAGATATTTCCGCAAAATATATTTATTAATTATTTTAAAGATTTAGGAGAAATTAGCATAGGTTTCCAGGTCGTGTGTGAAATTTATTTCCATGTATTTGTCTTTAAGTGACTCGCTGGGATTAAAACCGTTGCAAGAGGGTAAATTAAATTTCAGTTTTTTAAAATTAATGAATTGGGGGGAGGGGTAGGTTAGAATCCCTCGGGGACATGTTCAAGAAACCTGGAAAATTTCGTGATGATCAGAGTTCGGAAAGTTGGAATTGTTTATCGTGAGCAGACATACAGACCCAAGTTGTTAAATGGATCAAATTATTGCTGTTTTCTGCTAAAGAACGAGCAATACGAGTTTTTTAAAAGGGGAGAGATACAGTTTAGGAAGCTGCTAAAACAGTTGATCCCAGATGACAAATTACTCAGACGGTTTATGCTAGATATCATGTTTTTTACCCTCTTGTGGCACAGTTGCAAGTCTGAAGGTTTATAGCGTCAGCAAACAGGTTTCACTATTCTTGTTGGATACAGCATACATATCCCATTGTGTAGGTTTGTGCTTCACGATAAACAAAAACTACGTTACTTAAAGAAACGATAGCTGATATGTTTTGAATTTCGCGAAAATCTACGCGAACGCTATTTGCGCGAGCCGTTCATAATTTATCAGTGTAAGATCATAGGGACGACAGCTAGTCAGCACCACCCACCGTCAACTCTTGGGCTACTCTTTTACTAATGAATAGTGGGATTAATTGAAACATTATAACTCCCCTATAGTTGAAAGGGCGAGCACGTTTGGTGTAACGAGGATTCGAACCCGTGACCTTCAGATTACGAGTCGAGCGCCCTACACCTGGCCATGCTGGGCCACAGTGTTGACCAGGTATAGTTTTTAAAATATAGACAAACATTGTGAAGAATAAAATATATTTTTTTTATCGTACGAAGTACTTACGTGCGTTTCATAGCTGTGTTTCAGCTTTCTATGATTGTGATTGGGTTTTAAAAACTACATGTTACATACCAATGAAAACTTACTTGTCAGAAGAGGAGATCACAATAACATAAACCAAAAAATGTTATTTGACTTGAAATAAATTAGAAAACTAAACAAATAAAGCTAAAAATATTAGTTTTTCGTTTTTGGCTGTTTTAAGCGTGAGGCTGTAAAGCGTGCTATTCCCATAGCAGAAATCTAACCTCAAATATAAGCAACGTAAACGCTCATGCTTACCGCTGAGCCATTAAAGAGCATAGTGAAGACACCGAGGTATAAGTACAAATGTCTAGTTATGAGGCTCATAGGAGTGCTAGAAATTAGCGAAGTTTTATAAGATTGATGTACTATTAACAGTACGTAACCCCAACGTTTTCTTTAATCAGTCATTTCCTAAGCGTTTCTCTATAATTTTATTCTATATTTTCATTTGCAAATCTGGCAAATAAAGCCAGTCTTCATGAGTCAAATAAGGCCTTTCTATAAACAGTTTAACATAAACACAATACTTGTGAAAAAGTATTACTTCTCTCGTAAATTCCCTTCAAATATTATCAGTATCTATAATGTGTTTAATTCTCTCTCAAACTAATATTCCTCTCCCAAGGTGGTTCTGAGGAATGCCTCGAGGTTTTTAACGCTAAAAA
The DNA here is from genome assembly GCF_004210375.1 of Tachypleus tridentatus. Classification (NCBI taxonomy): domain Eukaryota; kingdom Metazoa; phylum Arthropoda; class Merostomata; order Xiphosura; family Limulidae; genus Tachypleus; species Tachypleus tridentatus. Next base: position 77,805,175 of record NC_134836.1, on the reverse strand, counting down.
TCGGAATTGGATAGTCTCTATTGGCAGATCAGATAATTCTTTGCGTAGATTTTTTCTAAAAAAGAAACAAATTCAGGATAATTTCTATTTTTTATTGGTCAGATAAATTTTATCTTATGTTGAAGTTTAAGTTTTCTCAGTCTCAGTGTTAAAGTGCAATTAAATATATCGTATTACTCCTCTCTCTCCGATTGAAGGGTTAGTAATTTACAATCTATCTACGCGTATCTACGTTAACTTTAGAGACTGATCCATTAAGGAGTTACTATTAGAGTCAGTTTTATACTCATATGAAATTTTCTATTCTTTAATAACTTCTTTGCTTGCATATTTTTCTATGGTAAAAACGGTTCCTTAAAAAAAATAGTCAGTGACAAATGAGTACCATTCTGTTACTTAATAATTTTTCTGTTTCTGAATTTTCTATAGCTAAGCTAAACTTCCTTATAGTTACCAGAAAAATATTTTGATGAATTACTGTATCGGCCCGATTATAAGGCGATGTTTCTTGATTAAAAATTAGATTGTAAAATTCATATTCACTCTATAATCGAGCCAATAAAATATTTTCAGAAGAATGGAAGAAACTAACAAGTTTACTATGTATGATATATTTCTTAATTTTTGTTTCATGTTTTTTGTATTGCTTTAATGCTTTACTTTTAAGAGGTAGCTACAAGATCCTCATAAATATTCGCACATTTTCAGTTAATATTTTCATACAATACATGTGGAATGGAAATGGGTTTGAAATTGAATAAACTATTTAATCAAAATCTACAGCCGCTTCTCTTAATCATCACAAAGGAGCGCATGGAATCCTTAACATGCATGCAGTAAGAAAAATTTATTTATATTCTATTACCAACTATGTAATATTTTACTTGCAATATATGTAATTTATTATATCTATGTTTACTATGATCGAATTTCAAAATATCGAGTAACATTTCTGCCTCATTCCAGTGCAAACAGCAACAACCAGGTGTCGACAAAAATGATTTATTTTTTTGTTATGTTGTGCAATATAATTTGAGCATAATAAAGCGAAAAAGGTCCTTATTATTCAAAATTTCTTAATCTTACATTGCATACATATATGTGAAGACAACAGCACAAAATGTAGAAACTAATTCATGTACAAGGGCAGTTTGGAGATATAAAATACTCTATGAAAATTATTGTATACCAACCCTAAAATGAAATAAGACGGTGGCGTTTGTGTGTTGGGGAGAGGAAAATTTCTTAAAAGAACTAAGGTTTTGTTTTGAATTTCGCACAAAGCTACTCGAGGGCTATCTGTGCTAGCCGTCCCTAATTTAGCAGTGTAACACTAGAGGGAAGGCAGCTAGTCATTACCACCCATCGCCAACTCTTAGGCCACTCTTTTACCAACGAATAGTGGAATTGACCGTCACATTATAACGTACCCACAGCTGAAAAGGCAAACATGTTTGATGTGATGGGAATTCGAACCAGCGATCATCAGATTACGAGTCGAGACATTAACCACTTGGCCATGCCGGGCCCTAACAGTTATTTTGTTCTTCATCAGGATAACTTAGCGACATCCTTTCAAACTGCTAAGATATCCAGCTAGATCTTTCAACCGGTGTTTCAGTACATTCGTAAACACTTCGGAAAGTTTTCTCATAGAGAAGTGTCATAACAAATTGCCAATGTTTATTATTTTTCGAAGGCATGAGCAAAAATGTTCGTTAAATATGAGTGTTTTTTGTTGAATAAGCCATGTGGCTTATATTTATATCAAATGAGACTCATAATCGTTGGGTAAAAAAGATCTATTAATGTACCAAACTCAAAAAAATCTATGAAAGTTAAATATAGTTTTCTATCAAATAAAATTTCCGTATGTTTGGCGAGAAAAGAAAAGGAAAGAAGAAATTCAATCAAAATTTATAACTTGTTTTCACGAAGACAATGGAACAAAACAGAGACAAGTGGATAAGAGAATTCTAGAATTTATAAAAATAATTCTACATTGCCTTTTTAACATAGGGCCAGAACTTTTGATTTTTAGTTCAAAATAATTAATATTAAATAATTAATTAATTATTAATATTAATCATTAAATTGCGCAACAAAATATTATACATTTGGAGCATTAAAACAAAATTATGTACAATAGTTTGTTCGTTTTTGAATTTCGCGCAAAGCTAAACAAGAGCTATCTACGCTAGCCGTCCCTAATTTAGTAGTGTAAGACTAGAAGAAAGGCAGCTAGTTATCACCACCCACCGCCAACTCTTGGGCTACTCTTTTACCAACGAATAGTTGGATTGACCGTCACATTATAACGACCCACGGCTGAAAAATAGAGTATGTTTGGTGCGACAGAGATTCGAATCTGCGACCCTCAGATTACGGGTCGAACGTCTTAACCCATCTGGCCATACTGGGCCCATATACAACAGTAAGACAGAGAATAAAGTGTTAAAATACGAGATTAGCGCAAAAGCTGTAATATTAACGCGGCTGTATAAGTGTGTCAGCACCAGGAAAGAAACCGAATAACTCGAGCGTTTTCAGATAGTGGACTTTCCCTTATCAGAGATAAGTGGCAAGTATATAGACAGTTAAACGTGTAAACAAGAGCAATGGAACTTACATTTTATATGTAAATAAACGATCCAGTTGTTTTTGTTAAAAAGAAATGTTAACTGACAACATCTTTAAAAGAGACATTACATATTTTGAGTAAGACTAGGAAAGGAAAACCAAATAAAATATTGAAAGAAGTCAAAGAGATAAGGAAACTCATGCAAATTAGCATTCCTATCATCTAAAATGTTGTATCAGTAATTTTTGTATGTGAGTGATAATTATAAAAAAAAATCAAAACTAAATACCCTCAGACCTTTTGTACTTCCTGTGAATAAACATACAAATTAAATATTATTTTAAACCTTTTTTAAAAAGTTGGCTTATGATCAATCAAGCTTAATGATAACATATTTATGCACGCCGGTAAGGAGCCTCAATGTTTTCTCTGTGTTGTCTTAAAGGATGAAAACTTGTGTACATATAGTATTAAGTGAAGATGTGTATGTTTTGTCAGCTCCCAATATCCATTGAGAAGAGTTAATCAAGGAAAGGTATATAATACATGCAGGTACCACACACAATATGATGATTTCAACTAAAGAGGTTTGCAAGTCCAACATCCTGTAAGTTTTTGACGTTGGGAAGATCATATTGGCCTGACAGGTAACTAGAAATGGCTTCTTCGAAATGTTTGATAAATAAGTATATGCATACACAAAAAAAACAACAACCAAAAAACGTTATGCATGCGTAACAACCGCAATCTCAAAGTAAGGTATTTCTACCTACGAGATTTTCTTTTTCTAAGTGTAGACGAAATCCATCCATTCAATAAATATATATATATATAATTACAGTAAATTGACCTTGTTTCGTTTGAATTTCACGTAAAGGAACACGGCCTCCTGTGATAGCCGTCCACAATTTTACAGTGATAGAGTATATGGAAGGCAGCTAGTCACTATCACCCACCGCCAACTTTTTGACTACGTTTTTACAGATGAATAGTGAGATTGACCACATTATAACGTCTTCACAGCTAAAAGGGCGAGTATGTTTGGTGGGAAGGGGTTTTGAATCCACGACCATCAGATCGGGTATCGAGCTCCCTAACCACCTGGCCATGCCTGGCCAGATTTTTCAGAACGAATATAGTTCACTTAGATAAGCTTGCGCTAAAACACCAACTCATAAAGAGCTACTCACGAAAGAGAGGAAAACGAACCAGCAGCTGGAAGTGCGGAGCGCGTTCAGCACCATATCTTGGCTCGGACCCTGGACCTTTAGACACACAGAACTTCGCAAAAGCCACTGAAATACTCCCGTCCCACAGATGCAGTAAGAAGTAAAACAATTAATCAATACAAGACACTAGTACCCAAAGGACACTTATAGATGACTACCGATTAAAATAGGAATTTCTAAACAGTTAATGCTCACTTTTTGAAACTCTTAATATCAGTGAACCTATAGAAGAGGATGTTACATGCAATTTAAAACTCTTAATATCAGTGAACCTATAGGAGAGGATGTTACATGCAATTTAAAACCACAATTACAATTTCGAAACAATAAAATGAGAATATAAATCTAATTCTCTAACCACAAATGTCGTACGCCCTATTTTGTCCTTATAATTTAAAATCACTTCTTTTTTGTTCATTAACTCACAACGATGCTTTACTGTTGAAGTATGAAATAAATCTTAATTTCCGTACATTCATTGATTTCAAGTTCTATGTACTGGAAGAAAAATGCTTCATATAACAAAAGATTAAATTATCCGGAGCTGAAAGATGCTTTATATAACAAAAGATTAGACGAATATGTGTTACTTAAAATATTCTGGTAGAATTTTTTTAAATTTTCAACGACATGATTAGCTGTTGTTTCTCGTTCTACGTTTTCACCAATATGAGAATTTTCAGAAAATATGAGAATCGATACCACATTCACGAATAGAAAATTATCAGACGCTCCAATTATACGTGGGACGAAGAAATGTAGCTTTTATTTATACCAAAAAAAGAAATCAAAGTTGGACATATTGATGTTTTTATACGAGTGAAGATTGTTAATGTTTTCGTTTTCATTAAATGTGTTCAATATTGACTTGGAAGATTGGAGTGAGGACGACTGGTATACAAGAATAGTCTACACTACACTTGACAACAGCCTGCAAATAGTTTTCTAATTATACGGTAATTATTACTTCTTATCAGTTTTGTAATTGTATTGTTATTGTTAGTTTTTATTAATTTTCTAATTATATATAAATACCGACTCTGGTAAACCTCTCTGGCGGCTTAAAAGTAAAGCTGAGGGCTCATTCGTAAAGGGCAGAGCACAGATAACTAGTTGTGTTGCATTGTGCTTACCAATACACAAACAAACAATATTTAACATATTTTAAACTAGGATTTACCTACATTTAAGTAAGTATAATTACGATAAAACAATAATAATAGATATTATTATCTATATTCTAGTTATAATTAATATTACAAGTTTGTAAGAAAATACTGACTGTGATAAACAGTAATATATTTTAAATTCACACACACACACAAATATATACTGTCTGTTAGGAAATACTAAACTTAATAAGTAATAATTACAAACATCAATATTCAAGTTCTATTTTAAATTGATACTTGTTTGCTTGCAAGTAGATACTTTCTTTGATAAATGATAATTATAAATACCAAGTCTGCTAGTGGCTCAGCTGAATGTCCACTGACTTATAACGCTAGAAACCGGGCGGTGAAAAGAGCACAAATAGCCCATTGTGTTGTTTTGTATTTAATTTTAAACAAACAAACAAACAAAATAAATACCAATAACTTAGTGTTATTTCAATTTATAGAAATTCACTATATGACTGGTAGCCGTTTGGTTAGTAATTTGATACAAATATACAGAAGTTGGGTACAACAAATTAAATGATTTTGTAGCCTTGACAAAAGTTCATGCATTGTATATTCCATTGAGAAAATGATTTGTTGTAAGGATGTCCTTTTGAAGAGACCCCACTCTTTCATGCATGCTTTCCATAAGCCATATAGTGTATAAAAACATTGGTTTTTCCAGTGATCGTTTCAACAGTCCAATCACACAAGAATATATATAATGCTTCACGATATAATACTCATTTATTATCATGAAATAGCAGAAATAGTTGTTTCATATTGCAGCTGCTAGAGAAATGTAATGGTTGAAGCGATACATTATATTGTTTTTCTATACGAAGATAGTACTGACTATATTTCTGTTTCATGTGAAATCTGGATGGTTTTACTTCAGACCTTTGTTCGTAGAGCCTTACTTGTTACAAGACAACGCATTACGCTTACGTTTATTATGCCTGGGCGATTTCTTGCAGTTCTTTTTCTTGATAGTTCTGGTATTCCAAATTGATACACATTCTTTTGACTTCCAATGCCATTAAATACAAGGGACTGTTTGTTTTCATTGGATTTCACGCAAAGCTACTTGAGGGCTATCTGCGCTAACCGTCCCTAATTTAACAGTGATATGATATAGAAATTTTTTCATTAGTTTGTTTGCAGTTAAGCACAAAATTACACAACGGGCTATCTGTGCTGTGCACACCACGTGCATCGAAACCCGGTTTTTTACGTTATGTGTCTTTAGACCTGTCGTTGCTGTGTCACTGAAGTGCTGGCTAAAGTGAAAACAGCTAAGTCAACACCACCGACTACCAACTTTGAGGCTGCTCTTTTATTAACGAAAAGTGTTATTGACCTGCATATTACAACGCCTCAATTATTAAAAGCGTTGTTGATGACAGGATTCAAGCTCGTGACTTGTTGATTGCAAATAAGCGGTCATTGTGTAACTTTGCTCTCAGGCACAAAAACAAAACAAAACAAAAACTCACCAGATAGGGTGGAACAGCGTCGTCTTTTTCCACATTTCTCCAAAATGATTATGACGCTAAACACCGGGTTTCAATAACCGTTGTGACCACTGTTCAAATATCCAATTATGTAGCTCTGCGCATAATAGCAAACAAGTTATCAAATGTTCAGATGGAAGAGAAGATGAGATGGTGAAATAAGTAAGATTTTTAATACATTAGGTAATATTCCTACACTACAAGACTGTAGATTGTTAAGAAGATGTATCTTCAATGCATTTTTTATCGTTATTCTTATAATTCCTTGTTTATTGTTTGTAAATTTTTATAATATATTTTTGATACCCCTGGAGACTCCTGCTTTATTTTGAACACTTTTCTCCTCTCCTATGCATAAACTTTTTATTTGTTCTTCTCCGTGGGAAAGCTCCGAATAAAGCTGGTGTTTTGGACAACCACTTAACTAATTCACATAAAGTTAAACATTGAAGGTAAAAAAAAACGAAAAACTTTAATATTAAAAACTTAGTTTAATGGTTGTTTCTTGTTAAGTGCCTCGGAACGTACAGAGCGGAAAGTTTACCATGCAAATGATGGAAGTGTGTGTGTGTGTGTGAAGACTCGCATCCCACAAGTTGATAGATTTTGTGATCCCATAATGATACAAACTAGACACAGCTGCTTAGGCCTCATGGATGAAATAGGTTCACGTGTCTTTTCTTCTTTGTTTTTGTGATTTAAATCTTTTAAGGCAGTTTTACTGTGAGAGTGGGATTTGTTTTGCATCGAACTAACATTTTTTTACTTTCAAATATCTTTGGTTTACTGTACCAGTAGAGTTTTTTTGTATATATATCACTCTTAGTTCCAATTACACGCGTAAAATTGAACAAATTACCACATAATTAGAAAACTGATAGGAACTAACAAATGCCATGTAATTACGAAACTGATAGGAACTAACAATTACCATGCAATTAGAAAACTGATAGGAACTAACAATTACCATGTAATTAGAAAACTCATAAGATTTAACAATCACCGTGCAATTATGAAACTGATAGGAACTAACAATTACCATGTAATTACGAAACTGATAGGAACTAACAATTACCGTGTAATTATGAAACTGATAGGAACTAACAATTACCATGTAATTACGAAACTGATAGGAACAAACAATTACCATGTAATTAGAAAACTGATAGGATTTAACAATCACCGTGTAATTACGAAACTGATAGGAACAAACAATTACCACGTAATTAGAAAACTGATAAAAACCTTTCAATTCTCACATTTTACTTATAAAGACTGGGTTCTACTTTACATGTTTTCGTGTAAACATAAACATATATATGCGTGTGTGTTTATATTTCTAAAGAAAGACAACCATAAAGCTAGAAAGACAGACACCCAAATATACATTGAAAGACAAACGGCAACCAGTTACACAGTTAGATAAATAAAAATATAATTTTCAAATATATGGAATATTTAGCATTGCTAAAAAATAATTTTCATAAAAACGTCCCTATGTTCCTTTCATAATAAATGGCTTACTGAAAAATACAAACGAAGTTTATTTTCAATAGTGGTGGCCACGCCTCTAAGCCTTAACGGTAAAATGGCCATTATTTGAAAAAAAACACTTCAGTATTTCTTTCAATTTTTTCTGCGTTTCCGATTTATATTCAACTGGATTTAAAGATGTAAACTATCTAATCATTGTTACAATACCTTTAGATTTACCAAAATAAAAACGTTAAGAATGAAGACGGAACTTCTTATATTCATCTGTTTCCACGAGTTTAGAATTTTATTCGTTTTTTTGTGCTTATTTTTATTGAAAACGTATAAAGAAGGCTTAGCGGTCTAAGAAAATCCTCCTTGTACGTAAAGGATGAAAAGAGATTTCTATGTAACACAAAATAGATCAATAACTGAAGTATTAACCCCTACAAAGTGCTGAGTTAGGCTTACAAGGAAGATTATAATCGAAAACCTATTGATAGGTTTCGTTCGACACCACTCTACCCAGGCTTGAAATAGAATCAACCGTTCTATAGTGTGTTTGTTTGTTTCTTTACTATCGTTAAATGCTGTGTAGTTTCATTTCAGCTTCCATGCATTCCTGCCGCAACGTTGGGATAGTTTTATGTATGGATGTTACCTTACGATAGAGAACATTTCCCAAAATTCTTTGAGAAAATATTTATATAACACAAAACAAAGTAACGAATACCGCTAAAAATAAGGTGTGTACATGAAATCCAATGCATTTACAGGTATTCTAAATATTTAAGTAAATACGAGTTATAAAAAGTTTGAAAAATATTTACCAACGAAATTAATAATAACAATAATAATACTGAACGTTATGAAAAAATTTTGAAAACTAATGTAAAATGCCAGTGCCCTTAACGGGTATTCTGCATACTTAACAACTTACGATGTCATAAAATGACTGAAAGAAATACTTGAAAACGTAAATTACAGTAGTGATTGGAAAAAGAAAGTTAAGACAATTGTTGTAAAATGTTAAAAAAGAATTACTGAAAAACGCGATTATTTTTTACGTTTTACAAAATACGATATTATTTTGCAATGCTTGCGTGAATTGTCAAGGATCTTGTCAGGTTACTTGTCTGATGTTGTGGTCGGAATGTTTTTATTAAATAATACAACATTTGAAGTTTACAAGGCCTAGCAGTTTGAAACAACTTTCCAATGTCTGTTAATTACAAATGTCAAACTTTTGGAATTTGCCGAGAGATGAGATTTGAGTTTCGTCTAATCTCGTTATTTGTTAAGCTTTTCATTCAGGCTCACCATTACCAGGTGGTTAAGGTACTCGACTTGTAATCCGAGGATCTCGAGTTCGCATCCCCGTCGCACCAAACATGCTCGCCCTTTCAGCCGTAAGGGCGTTATAATGTGACGGACAATCCTACTATTCGTTAGTAAAAGAGTAGCCCAAGAGTTGGCGATAAGAGGTGATAACTAGCTGCCTTCCCTCTAGTCTTACACTGCAAAATTAGGGACGGCTAGCACAGATAGCCCTCGAGTAGCTTTGCGCGAAATTTAAAACAAACAAAAAAAACAAACTTTTCATTCACGAGTTGATAAAATGCACACTTCTATCACTCGATTCACAATGTTTGGGCTATCTTAAATTTGAGTTCACATCTTAAAAATAGATATTTTTAACTGATCCTCAAAGTATGTTGCTTATTTTTCACCAAAGATAGGTAATTAAATTCTATCATTTAGTTTCTTGAAAACGTTATTTCTGATGTCCCGCGAGATGTGAGAAAATGTTTCTTTCCATTTGTATGTACTTTTTCTCATTAAGGGTAGGACTAGCTCAATGGTCAGCGTATGAGACTATAGGACGAAGGATCAGGGAATCGAGACGTTATACGGCTGATCTTAATGCACACCTTCAGCTCTGAGTACATGATATAAGTAAGTAAAATCTGCTATTTGGCTGAAAGAGCCTATCAAGGTCTTGGGTTTTGTTGCAAAGCTACACAAGGGCTATCTGCTCAAAACGTCCCTAATTTAGCAGTGTAAGATTAGATGGAAAGCAGCTAGTCATCACCACCCACTGCCAACTCTCGGGCTACTCTTTTACCGACGAATAGTGGGTTGACCGTAACATTATAACACCCACACGGCTGAAAGAGCAGCATGATTGCGAGGTAAGAGCACCCCAACCACCTAGTCATGCTAGGCTAACAAGTCCTTAAAAACGAGTACTACTAGCTGATTACATTTCTTTTGGTCAGTAGTTTCAAATTATGGACGATTACACATAAATCCTTGAGGTCCCTAACCCGACATTTTAGCTCACTGCATATAAGTTGCCGTTTAGGTTGGAAACTCCCCTGTTTCCCTCTATTTCTTTTAAACAGAATCACTGATAAGGTTTTGTCTTTGATGCTCACATGTGTGTGTTCTTTTATGTATGGTATACTGGTTCTCAGAAAGTAAAAAATAAAAACCGATTATACTGTAAGTGTAGTTTTTCTTTTGCTTTTATCTCACATTACTTTTGTACTCATTTAAAACCATAGAATATCTATCTACAAAGTAGAAATAAATCGCAGCTAGAGGGAGTCGTTTTTTCGCAGAATCACGCTTCGTCAAAAATATAGATATATTTTTTTCGTAGTTTATGACAAAGTAATCAAAGCTGACTCTTCGGTCTTTACAAAGTTTCTTTAATTAAACACTTGTTAATAAAAAAAATTCAGATATTTGTAGTCCCGAATAAACAAATTTTTAAAAATAAGTTTGACTAAGAGATACAAATATTTTGCCCCCCCCCCGCAAGAACAGCGATAAGTCTACGGATTTACAACGTTAAAATCAGGGGTTCGATTCCCCTTGGTGGGCTCAGCAGATAGCCCGATGTGGCTTTGCTATAAGAAAACACACACACACAGGCAAGTATTTTGAAGTTATTTTATAGTTTCGAAATAATGAAATCAAATATTTCTTTTGATGTCATGTTTGCTCTTTGTATTCTGTAAAGCGGTTCATCTTTCTAAAACACAATTTAAAGTTCAGTCCTTCTAGCAAATTCTATTCCAGGTTTATCCTTCGTCGAAATTCAGAATTCTGATAAAGAGAAAAAAATATTATATTGCATAATTTCTTCTTTTCTGTTTTGTAAGATGGATATTTCTCTAATGAAATGTTTCAAAATTAGCCAACAGGTAGCACGTTTCTAGCCCAGTTAAAATTGTTTGTTTTAAAGCGAATTCACACAATAGGCTATTTACGCTTTGTCCACAAGGGGAAAACGATACCCGTATTTTAACGTTGTACACAAAAATGTTGAAGTTTCTATACACGTTTAATCAGCTTTCTGGTTATCTCTTCTCAGTAGATTTGACATTACAGATACACATGAAGACAAACAACAAAAACTAAATGATATATTCAATCTTATACAATCATTTGATTAAACAATCAGGTCTAGAATTGCTAACCAGATGAAGGGTAACCAGTCACCAGTACCCACTGCCTACACGGTACTTCTAACGAAATAGCCGGTCTGATTGCCACATTTACAATTGAAAAGTGATTGATTGCTGGCTCGAAACTTGAACCTTTCTATTCACAGTGAGGTCTGATAACCAATACGCCAGTCTTGATGAGACATACATCTTACTTTAGTTTGCAATCAATTGCTTGGCTTATTTGCATACACGGTGTTTATTATAATAGTAAAATAATTTCAGTAAGAATGATCTGGTATTAAAGTTTTGAAAAGGAATAACTAGTTAATTAGGTTCTCAAGAAGAATGGCTTGGTAGTAGAAATCAGCAAAAAGAGTGTTCTGGTAATATATTTCTGAAGTGGAGTGATTTGGTAATAGAGTTCTAATAAGGAGTGACTGATATGGTAGCACAGTTCCAAAAGAAGTGGGTGATCTAGTGGTAAAATTCTGAAGTGTAATAATTTAGTTGTAGAGTTTTATCTCTAGTTATTTGAAAGAGAAGATATATAGAGAAAGATCTAAATAGAGATCTAAATTAGAGTTATCTGGTTGTACAGTCCTGAAGAGGAGTGATCTGGTTGTAGAGTTATTAAGTGGAGTGGTCTGGTTGTAGAGTTCTGAAGTGGAGTAATCTTTCTGTAGAGTTCTGCAGTGGAGTGATCTTTTTGTAGAGTTCTGAAGTGGAGTTTTCTGGTTGTAGAGTTCTGAAGTGGCGTGATCTGGCTACAGAGTTCCGAAGTGGAGTGATCTTTTTGTAGATTTCTGAAGTGTAATGGTCTGGTTGTAGATCTCTTAAGTGGAATGATCTGGTTGTAGAGTTATAAAATGAAATGGTCTGGTTGTAGGGTTCTGAAATGGTAGGGTTCTGAAGTGGAGTGATCTGGTTGTAGAGTTCTGAAGCAAACTGGCACGAACTGGTATAAAAAAAAGGAAAAGGGAAAACCTAAATTCTTATGTCAAATTCATCCAGGGTTTAGAACCAGGTTGTACGAATGTAATACGATAAGGTAAGAACGAGGGAGAGAATGATAACAATAAGTTATAACATGTGTTTGTATAACACAGTACAGTGTGAAAGATGTTTGTATAACACAGTACAGTGTGAAAGATGTTTGTATAACATAGTACAGTGTGAAAGATGTTTGTATAACACAGTACAGTGTGAAAGATGTTTGTATAACATAGTACAGTGTGAAAGATGTTTGTATAACACAGTACAGTGTGAAAGATGTTTGTATAACATAGTACAGTGTGAAAGATGAACCTACGCTACCAGTAGCGACTGGAATATAAAACCCTGTCTGCTCTTGTACTTCATTAAGAACACACGATAAAACATATCCTTCACTGTATCTAGTAATTGTTCGTTTTATTAGCCGCAGATCGCGTCACATCTATTATAGTGGTTCTAATATTTTCAAATGAGTAATTAGATCAATTAATATCTTAATTGTGCTAGCAAGTTCGAGAAAATTGTGTTTACATTAGCTGTGCTTTTCGTTTGTTTGGAATTAAGCACAAAGCTACAAAACGGGCTATCTCTGCTCTGCCCATCAAGGGTATCGAAACCAGGTTTATATCAGTGTGAGTCTGTAGACATACCGCTGTTCCACTGAGTGGGAAAAAACTGACCTTACCGGTCATCGATATTACAAAAACGGTAAGGTTCAGTCTGTGTAGGGAAAGTTAACAGTTTCACGTTTGAGGACACTTTGTGAAATTATATAACTCTAAACAACTTAAACATTATATACAAAATAATTAGTGTGAAAGTTACATTTAATATACTGGTATTCAGTAAAGAATTGTAAACAACAACTCGTTTGTATATTTAACCTGTATAAAATTGAGAAACTCTTTATAAGTCTGAACTTTCTGTTTGTCTGTCACCCTAAAACCGAAACACTGCTTATAAGTTTCAACTTTCTGTTTGTCTTTAATCTGTCTAAAACTGAAAAACTGCTTATAAGTTTCAAATTTCCGTTTGTCTTTAATCCGTCTAATATTGAGAAACTCCTTACAAATCTCGCTCAAACTAGAAAAATGTGTACCTTTGGTTCCTCTGATTTTTTTTCTTTCTGATACATACCTGAATAGTCCTACATATAAAAAAATACCATTTCTATTGTACTGATATATGAAGGCCTATAACGCTAAATATCGGATTTCGATACTTGTAGTAGGCACAACACAGAGAACCTATTATATAGTTTTGTTTTGAACAATAAAACAACTAAATAACCACTTTAGTTTATTGTTTGACGCATATTTAACGATGATTTTAGAGAATGGTTGAGTCTATATCGTAGGTAGTTATGGTAGGGTTTTAATTTCATCTCACGTTGTTTGTTGGTTACGAAACCTAATCTTTATTTTGGAAATACGAAACTCCTTCTTTCCTGTGCCAGCTTCATGTTTTAGAGCCTTAGATTCTGACGTCAGTTAGATATGAGTCGAACTTAAGCAGCATTTTTCCCGCCTCAACCCGTTAATAGATGTTGTATATACTATATTCTTTTGCACTGGTTGAAACATACTAATATCACATACTAAAGATGAAAATTGATAAAAGCGACCATTAGAATAATTTGAAAAACGTATGTGTGTGTTTTTATAGCAAAGCCGCATCGGGCTATCTGCTGAGTCCACTGAGGGGATCAGAACCCCTAATTTTGGGGTTGTAAATTCGTAGACTTACCGCTGTACCAGCACGAGACATAAGAACCGAAAGGGTGTGTGTGTGTGCTTTCTTATAGCAAAGCCACATCGGGCTATCTGCTGAATCCACCTAGGGGACCAGAATACCTAATTTTAGGGTTGTAAATCCGTAGATTTACCGTTGTACAGCGGGAGACATAAGATCCGAAAGGGTGTGTGTGTGTGTGTGTTTCTTATAGCAAAGCCACATCGGGCTCTCTTCTGAGTCCACCGAGGGACCCGAACCCCTAATTTTAGGGTTGTAAATTTGTAGACTTACCGCTGTATCAGCGGGGAACAAACGAAAGGGCAAAATAAACCTAAATAAAATAGTTTCTTTAATGAACCAATATTTATTTTTTCCTCAACTTGAGAATTTCTTAACATTTTATGCAAGCACAATTATAGTTTATTGTTTTATTTTCATCTTTGCAACTCTAACAAGAATATACTTCCCAAAATTATCTAATCACGTCAGCTACAGCTGCTCGACTGATTAGCGACCAGAACTATTCGTGTTTAGATTAAGAACTCCTTTTTAAACTTATTTTGCGATTACAAAATTAATCATTTCCTCTTGATTATCTATAACGTGAAATTGGTTTTTATTTAAAAACTTTAGATTTAGATTATGTTATCCTGCAGATGAATAGATATGATTATAATGCATTTAGGGTTAAAAAAAACGTTGCACCACAGACGAAGACTCACTGTGCCCTCTGCAGGGAGGGAAAGAACAAGAATTGAACGGAAATTTGGACAAATGAGCTGTCGAAGAAATACATCTCTTACAATTTAGTCTGGTATGTGTTATTTTTGATTTTTTGTCTTCTGTAACTTTATTACTAATAAGTCTATATGTTCTTCTTCCTTAATACTTAAACTCAAAGTAACTATTTTCAGTTACATAAGTATATATAGTGTAATATTTTAAGTTAAGCATATATATAGTGTAATATTTTAAGTTATATAAGCATGTATATAGATTAATTATGTTCAGTTACATAAGTATATATAAAATATTTATTTTCAGTTACAGAGATATTCAATGAACCAATATCCACTGCGAAATTAACAACTTAGAATATTTTTCATGACACTTGGAAAATATTTTGACGTTTTAACTACAAAGAGAATTACGACAGTCACTTATGTTTTGGTTTACAGTTTTACCACCAATCCTTTATGTATTTAAATGAATACTCAAATCTCTCCAAAGAGGTTTTTATTTGTTTCTTTATATTTTCGCACAAAGCTACATGAGACTTATCTGCGTTAGCCGTCCCTAAGTTAGAAACAATAAACTAGAGGGTTTGTTTGTTTTGAATTTTGCACAAAGCTACACGAGGGCTATCTGCGCTAGCCGTCCTTAATTTAGCAGTGTAAGACTAAAGGGAAGGCAGCCAGTCTTGGGCTACTCTCTTATCAACGAATAATGGGATTTACCGTAATATTATAACGCCCCCACAGCTGAAAGGGCGAGCATATTTGGTGTGACGGGGATTTGAACCCAGGACCCTCGGATTGCGAGTCGAGTGCCTTAACTACCTGGTCATACCGGACCAAAACTAGAGGGAAGCAACTAGTCATCGCCATCCACCGCCAACTCTTGGGCTACTCTTTTACCAACGAATAATGGGATTGACCGTAATATTACAACGCCCCCATGGCTGAAAAGCGAGCATGTTTGGTGTGACCGTCAGATTGCGAGTCTAGCGCCCAAACCACGTGGCTTCTCCAGAGAGATTACTACCTTCAGTAAAACATGCACATGAGATCAGTTTCTGGGCTGTAATCAAGCAGCGGAAAATAACATGTTTCTTAAAAAACTGAAATTATCTTCTGCATAAAGAAAGAATTCCTACTAAAGTATAATAAATCGAACTTCATTTCTTCACTACTTTATGTTTTATTTCTTGGGTTTGATTTGTGTTTTATTAACTTAGATTATTCTATTGTGCATAAGATTTCTGTGAAATATCTTTCCTTTACGACCTGTATATTTTATAGATTTTGAATTTTAGCCTAAAGCTAATCTACCGATGATAACACGCATAGCAAGTGCAGAAACCCTTTCAATTAGTCGATAATTTTGTTTTAGAACATTCCTTTGAAATAATATGATTGCAGCTATCTCCAGAGCTTTTTTTAGTCCTAAGAGTATGTTCCTACAATTTCACTTTCCTTTCAATGCTCTTCCTTTGACAGCTTCAACTATATTGGGAACCCAGAGTCAATGTTTTTTATTACCTGCAGACATTTCCTCGTCAGTTTGACAAGCATATTGCCTTGGCTAAAATCTACGGGCTGTATGCAATATATAGAGACGTAGTCTCCAAGTGCTGTAGCCATGGTAACTCTTAACAATCAGTTGTTAGTATATCTTGATGCTCTATCTATGATAACTTTCAAGGATCAGTAGTTACCTACACGGTCGGATCAAAATCAAATGTACGAATTCATAATAAATCGTGTTTAATAGAATTATTCCTCTGCCCAAAAAAAAGAAACTCTTTTTATCTAAAAGTCGGGATTCTATTCCAGTGGTGGACATTGTGTAGTTTGGCGTCAAAATCCAACAAAAACTATCTCGAAGATGCTCTTTTTTTCGCTGAGAACAAAGTAAACTTGATGTGTTACGTTGTACTTACGGTTTCTATTCTTATCAAAAATACCGTTTATCTTATTGAAGGAAAAGTTATTCATTGTCGATTATAATTATACGATAGCGTGGGTGTGTCAGAGAAAAATATGTCGCTGAACTTGTTCTCACTAGAGCAGTAACTAAAGCAACCATATGATGGGAGAGGGTGAAAGGGAGCCTTCCACACCCCTGGAATTTGAGAAATAATATACTTGGATAATTAATTTATTTAAAATTATGGGAGAAGATAATACTACTTAGATATAAATAAGGAAATTAGGTTTACATAAATAAGCCATAATCAACCACAGCTTTCTTCTTTATTTGAAATTAGGCACAAAACTACACAGTGGGCTGTCTGTGCTCTGCCTAGCATGGGTATCGAAACCAATTTTATAGCATTTAACGTCCACAAACGTGCCGCTGGGGGCATTCAAGCTTCAAATCAAATGTGGCCTGCACTCTGAGACGGTTTGTCTCCCCTCCACCCCCCTAGAATAAATTCTATGATCACTTATGATCATAGATTTTGTACACAAAAGGATATAACAATAACCCTATCACAACTGGTGAGTATCTTTTAGGGATAGAATGCACGCCTGGATATCAGGTATCAAAATGTTAACGGTTCTCCGTTGGGACAGCGGTAAGTCTTGGAATTTATAACGCTGCAATCGAGGTTCGAGTCCTCTCAGTAGACACAGCAGATATCCTAACGGTGCTTTGATATAAAAAACAATTACTGCGGGGCCTGCACCACAGCACAAAAATGAAATATGAAATAGAAAATAGAAATAAAAAATGAATTAGAAATACTTTTATTTAAATCCAAGCAAAGTACGATACATAGGAAATTTCATATAAAGAATGTAATGATGTCAGTGTGTGAGAATCTAAATGATCCGTAGTCGTAAATATCAGAGAACCTCAAAGTTCTGTAAAGAAAAAACATGATGGACCAAATTACGTACTCATTGGTGGAAACATATGCAGGAATGACACAAAAAACAAAAACTGTGGCCAATAGGAACAGCGGCGCTAGAATATATGCGAATTCGTGTAAAAATGATTGACCATTCGTGCATTCATCTATAGGCAAATTTGGTTAAACTTTCTCAATAGCAAGAAAACGGAGATTGAAATTCGCTGGTTTATTTTTTTTAATTTTTCTTCTTTCTCTACTCGCTGTAACTTAGAAACGAAAGAAGCTCTTGAGATAAGTCACACACAAATATACAGTTTCCTACATGACGTAAACAAGACAGAATGTAGATATTTCAAGGTTGGCGTTTTCCACTACATTACATCATTTTGCATTTGCCATCGCGAGTAGCTAGCGCAGCGCCGCCTAAAAAGTATACAAACAAGTAACAAAAAATACAAATATTTTAAATCAGATTTAGGGTTTGATTTATATCTAATTTGGCGTAAAGCTACACTAGGGCTATCTTCGTTAGCAGTTCCTAATTTAGCAGTGAAAGACAAGAGGGAAGGCAGCTAGTCAACACCACCCACTGCCAACTCTTGGGCTACTCTTTTACTAACGAATAGCGGGATTGACAGTCCCATTATAACGCATTCATGACTGAAAGGGCAAGCATGTTTGGTGCGAATGGAATTCGAACCTGCAACCTTCAGATTACAAGTCAAACGCCTTAACCCACCTGGCCATGTCGGGCCCTATGTTTTTCATGATAATTCGAAAATATTTTGACGTTTTAACTACAAAGACAATTATGACAGTCACTTATGTTTTGGTTTACAGTTTTACCACTGCTTGAATGAATTCTCAGATTCTCCAAACTACATGAGACCCATCTGCTTTAGCCGTCCCTAAGTTAGTAGCGATAAACTACAGGGTTTGTTTGTTTCCGAATTTCGCGCAAAACTACATGAGGACTATCTGCGCTAGCCGTCCCTAATTTAGCAGCGTAAGACTAGAGGGGAAGCAGCTAGTTATCACCACCCACCATCAACTCTTGGGCTACTCTTTTACTAACGAACAGCGGGGTTGACAGTCTCATTATAAAGCACTCACGGCTGAAAGGGCGAACATGTTTGGTGGGACGAAGATTCAAACCAGCAACCTTTAACTTCCGTGTCAAGCACCTTAAGCCCGGCATGGCCAAACGTGTTAAGGCGTGCGACTCGTAATCTGAGGGTCGCGGGTTCGCATCCCCGTCGCGCCAAACATGCTCGCCCTTTCAGCCGTTGGGGCGTATAATTCAAAATACAAACAAACAAACAAATAAAGCACCTTCAACATATGGTCATGCTGGTCCCAGATGTAGAAATTACTGGTGCAAAAAGAACCGAAACAAAAGAAAAAGTAATTGTTGTTGTTGTTTTACTTCTAAATTAGGGACGGCTAGCGTAGATAGCTTTGTGCGAAATTCAAAATACAAACATTACAAACACCGCCAAAGCACCTTACCAACATGGGATAGGTCATTATAACGTCCCCACTGCTGAAAGGGAGCATGTTTTACTGGTGAATCCGCGAACGGAACGAGTCGAAACACGCGCTTGGCCAAGAAATGTGCTAATATTCTACTCTGTGCAAATCCATCCTTCACCCCATGATCTTCCTTACGTTGTACTTTCACAATGGAAAAATAAGGTGAAGTAAAGAAGTAATATGTACAATGTTAACACCTCTGTCATGTACATGTCCTTTTTTTTTTGTACCAGTCATCCCTATATATAATTTTAAAATATTTTATTTTTTCTATTTAATTGTAATAATAAATATTTGAGTAATTGGAAGAAGTCTAAAATTATCGCTGAGACTGAAGTTAATGAATGACGTAGTTTCGTGAAAACTATAATGATAGAGAAAAAGGAGACGCGAACAATATTGTGAAGCGACATAGTTTCGTAAAAAAACTATTGTGGTAAAGAAAAAGGAGACACAAGCAGTTTTGTGAACAATATTATTTATTCTGCGTATATTTATGACGTTCAAATGTAGCATTGATACACATTGATTGTTTTTGAATGTGTTATGAGAGAAAACATTTGAATATGGATATGACCGCGAATTGATAAGAATCCTCTTCTTGAGGATTGCCAGCTAAACTTGTACAATCTGTTGATTTCAATGTATTCAGGCTTTTTAACAGCTTTCCAATATGTGATTGTTGTTTTGTTTATCCGGTTTTCCGACTAGCAAAGAAAACGATTTTGGCATGCTTACATTATCTTGGTGGTGTGCATAAAAAAAACAAATAGCCCATTGTGTAGCGTTGCGCTTAATTACAAATAAACAAAATCTAATCTAGTGAGTGAATAAAAGCTTAAAAGCAAATAAATGCTTTTTCCATGGCATTAAACAATATTAAACAAAAATCGTGAAATTAGGAAAGAGCTACTAAAATATTACAGTAATATATAATACCTCGGGCATTTGTTTTTAATTATTAATTTAAAAACTAAACCAACTGCAAGTCTCAAATATAAATTTAAAACAGGAGTTCCCCGCTGTTTAATTGGTACATCTAACGGTTTATTACGCTAAAAACTGGGTTTCGATACCCACGACGGAAACTGCACGTATAGCTAAGTCATTGTGTCGCTTTTCACCTATCAACAAATAAACGACTAAAAAAGGAACTATGTGACTGTTAGTAGAACGCTACACAATGGATCAATTGTGATGCTCTTGCGTTGAGTTCGAACTTCGAGATCTGAAACCAAATGAATTATGGTGAAAATGAATCGTAGTTGTGTAACTATTGTATACATATTGAAAATACACACAAATAAATTGCACTGACACTTTTGTAATGGAAATGTTGGACTGAAATAAAAAAAATGACCGGACTACTTGTGTGTTGTAAAGTCGGTCGGTTCCAAGTTTTGTGAAACACACTATACTGTTGGGTGATGTTTCACCGATAAGGTTAGAAGGGTGAGATTTCCAAAATCTGTGCATGTGATGAATCGAATGATAAATTAGCTTCATAGTTATTTTTAGTATTTTAAACAGTTTGTGTGCTGAATAATCCAGAATAATGTACTAGCCTCGTCAATGACATATTCGCTATAATCTATAAAAATAAATATGAACCTAACCTACAACGAAAACGCTACATATAATATTCATATCACCGCTATAAGAAGTCTCGTCTTATTTTTCCATTTATCCTTCTTTAGGGTTACTGAAGTGTGGTGGAATTCCACCAACTCGGTGTAACTTAGAGATAAGAGATGAATAGCATAATAACAGACTGGATTCATATTTCTATGAATAAATAACTGGGTTATATTTGTTAATAATATATTAACTTGAAAGTGTTTAAAAATGCACGTGTTTTATTGATTTTGGCACTGTTTGTGGTAGTGTTGTAACCTATATCTCGCTGGTAGGTGTTTCCTTATATGTTTCTGTTAACGTTATTATCCCCCACACACATCCTAATGGCACAGCAGTATCTCTACTGACTTACAGTCAGTAGAGTTTCGATACCCGTGGTGGGCAGGATATAGATAGCCCATTGTGTAGCTTTATGCTTAACTTCAAGGTGTAGACGTTTTCTTATAGCAAAGCCACATCAGGTTATCTGCTGAGTCCACCGAGGAGAATCGAACCCCTGATTTTAGCGTTGTAAATCCGTAGACTTACCGCTGTACCAGAGGGGAATTTGTTAACTTCATAGACAACCAAACAGTGGTTTGGAAAATAAACTGCTGCGTGTGAGATGCATCAACTATGCGTTTGGTTACAAAATAAAACAAGAAACGTACTTTATCATTGTATGCATGTCTTCAACGTTATTTGAAATTAACTTCATTCTCCAAATTTTTATTTTACATGAATGTTATAATCTAGTCCAAAACAAATAAGCCCGAGCACGTCGGATTCTAAATCTACCGGTTCAATTGCTGTCTAAAACAAATCGTGTTTTGTACTTTGAAGCCATGAGTGCGTTGTAAAGGTGACAGCTAAATCCCAATATTTAGTCAGACGAGGGTATCGTAGGTTTTAATGGCGGGTGCTGTTGACTAGCTGTCTTCCGTTTGGTTTACAAGTTTAAAATTAGGGACAACTAGCGCAGCTAACTCTTTGGTAGCTTTGCATGAAGATCCGAAAAAAGTTAACAAAAAAAGAGAGAAAAAGGTGGAAAAGTGAATAACATGGCGCGGAACACAAGCATGTTCATGGGTTAAGGTGTTCGACTCGTAATCTGAGGGTCACGGGTTCGAATCCCTGTCGCACCAAACATGCTCGCCCTTTCAACGGTGGGGGCGTTAAAATGTGACGGTCAATCCCACTATTCGTTGGTATAAGAGTAGCCCAAGAGTTGGCGGTGGGTGGTGATGACTGTGACTAACTCTGAACCGCTACTACTGGCTCTAACCATTTGGGCGGGCATGTTTGGTGCGACGGGAATTCGAACCCGCGACCCTCAGATTATGAGTTGCACGCCCTAACAAAATGTGAGGAATTTGATATTCTGAGTTAACTTTTGAAACAACCACTATAACAGAGTGTATTAGTTTACGTTAAAAGTAATCTTTTTTATACAAAAATAATTACATCGAAAAAAAAAAGAACAGTGTTCCTTTAAATCAGCAGTATATTTGCAGACTTACAATTCTAAATTCCGAAATTCGATTCCTCGAATTGTATAGCTTCGCGCTAAGGAAACAGCGAAAGACGGAAACTGCTTGCAGAAAGTAATACATAATGTTTACAGATTATGTCGGACGCCATTTTGGAAATTTTATCATTTTGAAAACTATTTTCCCATAAAACATTTCTGGTCTAACTTTAATGCGGTTGGTGTTGGTGCTACCACAGGGTGTAATGATGCGACTAGTGCGATAGTGTAGTTTAGTGTAGTACTTCTATATTCTCGCTTTCAGCTGTCTCCGCTGGCTAGCTACAAAACAAAACAAATAAAAGCTGTATTGAGTTCGTTTTCATGTACAAACTACGAAGGTAAATAATAATAATAATCGATAGCAAACTGTCATATAAAACTATCAGTTTATTGTGTTTCCGGATCTGGACAGAATGTATAATCACAAAACATTTGTGTGAAACGGAAATGTCTATTTAATTCATTTAATTTACAAGAACTAATGTTATGCGCGCGCTATTGAAATTTTACTTGATTCATCAATCAACAGTTATTGAAAAGAAAGACATTTCATGATGTGCTTTGTAAGTGATAAACAGTTTCCTTTCTCTGCATAGTTTTCAAATATCTTAAGTTGTGCTTTGTAAAGGCATTTATCCGACTCCTTTTGGATTCGATATGAATTCAGAATTTATTTATGTACGTATTAAATGAACTTCACGAGTCTCTTTTTAAAGATATTAGATACTTTAATCAGTGAACTCATTTTAATTATTCACAGTTAATCCTAGCGAGTGTCGAATGTACCAAACTGAAACATATCACGTATTCACTCAGTGCATACAGTTATACATTTTGAAATAAATTCGCGCTAAGAAAATTACGTATGAAACCAATTGTTAATCGACAAGAACTTCCAAAACTTCATCTCATTACGCACTGAAGCGCAGAAACGGAAATGAGGCAGGTGATATTTCTTTCTATCGCTTCTTATTCAACACTTTTACATCCGGTAATAATACTACGAACACATGAGATCACGTGATTTTATTGTTCACTCTGCTCGAGTGTTTTGCCACAGGGACCTTAAAACTGTCGTGTCTTGAGCTGACGTACCAATGGTGATACATTGTCAAGTAACCATAGAAACCAATAATACTTGCAATTCAAGTTGATTGTTTAATTTATGTAGAAGGTGTTGTTGTATAGAACCTTTTTAACATTAGAAATAAACGATTATACAATAAACAGTTGTTTTTCTTTGATTAAACATCAATGTTGTGTGTCCAATTAAAGAAAATAATTTGGCGGTATACGGTCGTTTGTTTCTAGTATAAATTCAGACTTGTCCCTTTAAATAGCTTAATCTCAGGTCCTCAATAAAATAATGTTTTCACACGATAGAGAAACAACAAAAAGGCTGTGCCCTCCAGTTGGGATTTGATCTGATGAGATAAAGGTGGCCATTCACGTGATTGAGAAACCTACTGTTTAACACTCCTACGAAAAGACGTTTCTAGTCCTGATTTCTCCAAGCCCGTTCCCCTGGCTGTGGTTTCGCTAGATAGTAGATAGGGACAGTGGGAATCCCGTTAATCCATTCATTAATGGATTTAAATGGCAATTTCATTTAAATACAAAATTATTAGCCTAATATTAATAACCTTTCAAGTTGCTCTGGGGCCTATTAGGCCCCACTTTTCGTAGGAGTGTTAATAAGTAAGGCCTTCATAAGTCAAGTGCGACCACGAACAGCCACAATGATAACTTTAACGTAGTAATTTAGCAATAGTTTATCAGAATGTCACCACCATCCACTGCTCCAGATTATTGGTAATGTAGGTAAAATTGATTTGTTAAAAGAATTTTGATAACTGAAAATTAAAGAAAAACAAAACACAATGGACATGTATGTAGAAAAAAAACACAACAACAACAAAGACTGCACTAAACAGGAACACGAATCACTTTACATAACCTGAAACAGGTGATGTTTAGTTTGTTTCTTGACTGTCAGAAATAATCATTGTAATCTGAGATGGTTTGTCACTAATCTTTCCGTTAATTCTGAAGAAGAAAAATCAGACACAGGGTTTCCACACTGAAATAACACAGACTAAAATGTGGATTCTGAGATTGCAGGTAACTATATGTCTACGTACGAATATATTTAACAGAATAAACATTGGTTAATTTTCCAGACACTAGTTATATTTTAAAACTATTTAGAAAACTAAGCATTTTTATTTTTCGTGTCAAACTTTTATTATCACTATACAGAAAAATTAGATAAAAAACTATGTCTTCCTATAATTTTGTATTATAAATTAATTAGGTTTAAACCACACTATATCTGCTGTATCTAGTGCCGACAAGGCCTTTCGCGTAATTTCAGGAGTCATCAGACTGGTTGGGGTATGACACATGAAGTAGTGTTTAAGACCATATATACTGTTGTTTTGAAGGTGCTTTGTAGTCACCATGAAAATAGCCTATCCAGTGTATAGGTCTTCATCACAGTGACTACGAAGCACGTTCATACCAACCGCTCTTTGGTTGTGTTCAGGGTTACTGATGAGGAGTGGAATTCTTTAAAACTAGTATAACACAATAACACACGTTGATCATAATGTAAGTTGAAGTGGACCTCACTAGAACTTAATCTTCAGTACTAAACAGTTTTCAGAATACTAGGTTTATTTATTATTTATATTAGTGAATTGCATGAACAACAGAGGATAAGGTGTAAATTAGATTAGGTTGGTGAAGTGTAATTTTTATCAGTTATTTTTATGAATAATTTAAAAATTACAATTGGGATAAGGATAACCTAAATGTTTTAAACTATTAGTTTTAACATCAATTATTGATTATTTTTCTTTAATTAACTTTACTTACCATTCATCTATTAGTGGTCTGATCAGATGCTTATACATAAAGATTATAACGTTATTTTATATTTGGAATTTCTCGCTTTATAACAGTCCATATAAAATGTGCCTTACTGCAGTTGGCCTTTGAGGAAATAATTTTGTTCCGGAATTTGGAGCAAATATATATTAGACCACCAGGGTAATATGAACGTATCGATAATAGAAGCATAACAGTCCATAAAAAATGTGCCACACTACACTAGGCCTTCGAGAAAATGCTTTTATTTGTTTCGGAATTTGGCGCAAAGATATATTAGGCCACCAGGGTAATATGAACATACAGATACGAGAAGTAAGCGACCGTATAACACCAAAATGTTGTTTTTATTTAACTAGACACTCAACGTTTGGTTTTAGAACTTCTTCACGATCGTTAATTAAAATACAAATTGAAACTCACAGTGCAAAGCTTCAAATGGTTTAAATAATAAGTTAGTCTCAAAAACATTTTGATATAAGAAGGTTTCATTGAGGGAGGTAAAAAGATTTTAAAAATCTAGGCTACACATTTCTAAACTTTTAAGACCAATGCAATAACACAGTGTAACACAAATTTTGTTCCTGGATAGCATGTGTTATCTATTAATTGCTTATGTTGTAAAAGTACAGAAAATGGCCATTGTTCTCTTCAAACTTTGCTTTTGTGACCTGGATAATGAAATTTAAAATTTAACCTATTTTCTATGTGAAAACAGGCATATTTGTACATTTTCATTTACACAAGGTGTGAATAAAACAACATATGAATCAAGATTTACATGTATTTATACTAAAGTTATACAAAAATGTTTAGAAGTGAGTAGCTTTTCGAGATTTGCGACTGTAATGTAAACCAGTTTCACGTATCAGCCCCAAAATATAGTCTCCCATCATGTTTTCGTTATACGCTCCTTGGTAGCGACGTTCAAAGTGCAGTATATCTTGGTGGAAGCGGTCGCCTAGCGCCCCTGAGTATGCTTCCATGTTCTTCTTGAATTTATCAAGATGAGCGTCAAGGATATGGACTTTCATGGACATCCTGCAGCCCATTTTCCCGTAGTTTTTCACCAGGTCACCAGCTTCAACCAGGTCCACATAATTTTTGACCTTGTGATTGTCCAAGAAACCACGAATCACTGCGACAAAGCTGCCCCAAGCTTTTTTTTTCCTTCTTACTGAGCTTCTTGGGAAATTTTGTACACTCTTCTTTATTTGTGGTCCAACGAAGACACCAGCTTTGACCTTTGCCTCAGACAGCTTAGGGAAGAAGTCTCGAAGGTACTTGAAAACTACAGACTCCTTATCAAGAACTGTGACAAATTGTTTCATAAGACTCAATTTTATGTTTACTGGTGGGAACAACACCTTGTGGAGGTCCACTAGTGGCTCACACTTGACATTTTGCCTCTCCACAGAGAATTCGGTCCACTGGAGTCAGTGCTTCGTGTTGTAGTGCGCTGCGGTGTCTCTGATGTCCTATAGGCAAAGAAAACAGGGAAACTTGGTAAAGCCTCCTTAGATAGGCAGCTATAACTAAACTGAAGTGGTGAATGGTGAGCCCCTGTACATGGAAAGTTCTAGAAAATTCTAAAAGGTTCTTAAAATTCTCGTAAGTTCTACAACATTCTAGAACGTTCTTGAAAATTCTTGTAAGTTTGAGAAAATTCTCTATCAGCTACTCAGCACTGAATCTATCTGGAATGCTCTAGAAACTGGGTAAATTTGAAAATTTCATTACCTAGGTCACAAAAGAAAAGTTTGAAGAGAAAAATAGGTCTTTTCCATTTACTTTAAACATAAGCAACTGGGAAATAACACTTTTTGCCCAGGAACAAGAAAATGTAAAAAATGTGTTACATAGTGTAATACATCATAAACTGTAGATTAAGGATTTGAAACGTTCCAGACTTTTCGAATGATTTAATCTCTGTGTCACACACCTGGATTAAAGCTTTTTCTTAGAAGATTACTTTGAATTAGAATAAAAGCAATAATCAGTTAACAAATGACAATGCTTTTCTCGTCTTTGATATTTATTTTTTTATGGGGTGAAACTTTCTGATAGTTTTTTTTTTTCAAAAACGTTTGGTAACTCAATATTTGATACTCAGTGGGCCCCAATTTTTGGTGTTTATTATTGTTAGGAATACTTATTAACAAATCATTGGTACACATCGAGTGGAATAAATCGCTACTCCTCTTGTAAAGTAGCAGGGCGTATAATTTGAATTTCGTGGTTAATTCCTTCGGTGGTACCCTAAGTCACGCGAAGTTCTACAAGTAGTTTTAAAATGGAACTCTGAGCTGAAGAAAAGCAAATTTTTAATGTTATTTTTCTCAAAATCCTTTCAAACATGGTATACATAATTATGGCAGACTGCACTGTCAAAGAACAAATATTATACCTTTTTCCCTATAATTCAAGCGATGAGAATCCTGAATACACTCAAAAATTACTGAAATTTAGCTATTAGGCCTAACTTGAGTGAAACGTCCATTATTCGCGGTTAAAAAGACACCGTCATATTACCATCAAGCTTAGATATGTCAATCTAAAGCACACAATAAGGAGCGGGAATTATTGATCAAAATAATAAACTTCCAACTTTATTATAAATTTGATGATCAACAGTTGTTAAGAACGTTGTTTCTCATGGTAATGTTGTTGTTTTTTCCAACTTCTTATCCTGTAAATTTTTTATACGTGATATATTTACGGTAATAATGAGTTGTTTTTCATGTTTATTTAAAACCTGGGAAAAAAGATATCAAAAGTTTTATTACCTAATGATTATATGCTAGTTTCATTAAGTGTAAATAGTTGATTACTGCGAAAAATATTAAAGCATCATTCTTGTAAATTATGCCAGAAAAACTCACTGTTCGCAGTTGTTTCAGTTTTTTTTTTAGAATAAATATTTCTTCTAAGTAAAAGTTTCTAATCTGAAATTTATTTGGCGTATCACACGAAACACGTTCGCCTTTTCAGCCGAGGAAGCATAATGCTCCGATCAATCCCACTATTCGTTGGTAAAAGAGTAACCCCAGAGTTGATTGTGGGTGGTGATGACTTGCTGCCTTCCCTCTAGTCTTACACTGCTAAGTTAAGGACGGCTGGCGCAGATATTCCTATTGTAGCTTTGCGCGAAATTGAAAAAAAGAACGAATTATATTTAATACGGAGAGTTATTGCCTCGTCACTGTCTCTTATCCCTATCGCATTTCTTCCTTGAACTAATACGTGTGTTCGGCCACCAGCAAGCTTAGCCACCTAAGTATTAAAATGATGGTTACAGAATGAGTTGGTTTCTTCGTTTTCTCTAATGGTGACTCGTACTGTCATAACCATTTTAAAGATTCAATTTGCGTTGTTGAAAGTTTTAAAAGTAATCTTTTAAATAACATTCTTATTTAACTGAGAAAAACACCCTGAAATCACGTCATTTATTGAAGAGATAAAAATGTAGCTTTTAAGTCCGGCTTACTTATTTTATTACAATAAGTAAATACTAAGATTAAACCATTCGCTTTAACGGATTCCAATAGTTTTAAAGTTACCCATCGTAGAGCCTACAGAACTAAGTCTACCCTAAACACATAATGAGTTTCATAAATACTGGACATATTACTGCTTCTGAAACAATACTGTAGATGTGACTGTAAGTCAAATGATTACGTGAGACGCTAAGAAGAGGGTAACGACGCCTATAGTTTATATTTGTAACCAATTTTTTCGTTTGATTTTTTTTTTTTTTTGCTATTTAACATTTAAAAATGTATACTTTTAAATTTTAATTATCACATAAATTAGCTTTCGTAACCTATTATTTTATTTCGAAATGTCGTAATTTCCAAGCAAGGAAAGATTACACCAAAAACGCAGGGGCATCGAATCTTTACCTTTATGATAACAGAAACGTTAGATGCAACTATCTCAGTGAAATTCTGAATGGGAGGTAAAATCCTGCTAATGTTTTATAGAGTAATTTTTGAAACGGGGAATGTGTGTTATTCTCTGAGCATGATGTAAACAGAGGCATTTCTGTACCATACATCACATACTAAGGTTTAGTAGCTTGGACAATAAATGCACAATACAAACATGCTTATTTTTCTAAATAGTTTTAAAATACAATTCGATTTGGGAAAGTTAACCATTTTTTTCTCTTAAGTGTATTCGTACGTTGATATGTAGTTAGTTCCAAAGTCAGAATCTAGTTTTTAGCGTGTATTATATCAATATGGAAACGCTGACATCTAATGTTTCTTCTTCTAACTTAATAGAGAGATTAGTGACAAACCATCTCAGATTACGATGATCAATTCTGACACTCAAGAAACAAACTAAACATCGTCTGTCTCACGTTATGTAAAGAGATCCGTGTACTTGTTTAGTGCAGCCCTACAGTAAAACCAATAGCGGCAACAATTCTTTTTTTTTTCTACATATATGTTTATTGTTTTTTAATTTTCGGTTATCAAAACTCTTTCAACAAATCAGTTTTACTGACATTGTGAATAATCTGAAGGAGTGGATGGTGGTAACATTCTGATAAACTATTGCTGTACTACTACATTAAAGCTATCATTGTTACTGTTTGTGGTTCCACTTGACTTATGAAGGCCTCACTTATTGAATGATGAACGAAAGTAGGTTTCCTACCTTCGTGTAGCCCGGCATGGCCAGGTGATTAAGGCACTCTACTCGTAATCTGAGGGTCGCGGGTTCGAATCCCCATATCACCAAACATACTCGTCCTTTCAGCCGTGGGGGCGTTATAATGTAACGGTCAATCCCACTATTTGTGGGTAAAAGAGTAGTCCAAAAGTTGGCGATGGGTGGTGATAACTCGCTGCCTTCCCTCTAGTCTTACACTGCTAAATTATGGACGGCTAGCGCAAAACACCCTCGTGTAGCTTTGCGCGAAATTCATAAAACAAACAAACACCTTCGTTTAAACACGTAAATGGTTGCTTTGGAATGACTATCGATGCAAAGGTCCCCAGTATGTTCTTCCTACATAATGGGGAGTTGTGTTTACATTCAGAACTTAGCAAAAAAAACAACAAAAAAACTCCATTATTTTAAGTATAACAAATGTAAAAGTGCGGTCTTGAATAAATAAGTTGACACAAATGGCATTAAGATGATTATAGCAGATATAGCGATTAACGAAAGGGTGGTCCTGCTGTCGTCTTATACAAAACTCTACAAATTCTTTTTATTTGAACTACTTGGCAACTGTAAAATCTGCTTTAATTTCAATTAATTGTGCCTCAGATGATAGTGACAAATGATTGTATCCTAAAGCAGTGAAATTCTGATGAAGTCGTTCGCTTTTTTTTCCATGTTAAATTTTGGAAAATATTTGTGTAAATAACTTTTATTTCTAAGATGTGGTTAAGTACAATTCTATAAACTTCAAAAGAAAGTATAGCATCACTGGCTGTAAGAAATTTAGTAGGAGATACATACATTGTCTGTCCTTATGTCTGTTACGCCCTTTAAATTCTTTCGACATGTCGAAAGTTTTCATTGTAAAGCTTGGAGTTTACTATTAAGTATCAAAATGTTGGTACTCTTTCTTTGAAGTGAAATGTTCCGGTCATTTGGCTACACACATCCATTTTTTCATCAGAAGATTTGTTTAATAGATCTGATTTCTTATTTCTGACGCGTATGCAAAGTTAATCAATCAGTTCCGTAACCCTTTCCACCATCTTACCTTAGTATGATACAAAACGACTTCATGAACAGACCCCATTAATTTACACAAAATACTGAATAACCTAGAACTCAGAGCGTTACGTTTTACAAAACCGACTATAGTTACAAGTGTAGTGAACACTTTATTCAGTTTTTCCTTCCAAACCTTTTAAAAGTTAAATAGTATCTATGTATCATGCAGTAAAGACATTTTCCACTATTCTTCTCACCTGTTCTTTCGCATCCCACATTTATGACTACTGATCCTTCTGCGCATATCCCAACACATTTTGACCAATCAAATTACTGTAGAGAAGAAAATACACCTCTTGTAAACTGGAGAAAAAACTTACATGAAAATATATCTTCAAATAATTCAAAATTATATCTCACAAAAACTATCGACTAAGCATTATTTGTGATATCAGTTTATCTATGCAATTCAATTGCAAATGTTTTGCTATTTTTAAATGAGATACCAATTGTGGTTTTATATCTATTTCAAAGACTTCTATCTTTCTTATTACTGCGATATTAAAAATATATATCTATTTCGTTCCTATACAAAACTTCACCCACTTTTTATTACTTCCGACAGTACAAGTGGCTCTCCAGTTGTGTGAGGTTTCTTGATTTTAGCTATTAATAAAGGCACATCAAAACATGCTCTTGACAAGTTGTTATTTAGCTTGGTACATTGTGTAATGATTTGCGATTTCCGTGTTTGATCTGAGGAATTTCTCTAAAAGAATTCATTTGCTTACTTTGATATTCAGGGTTCTTAACCTGCAAATGTTGTAAAATTTTTTCCGGTCTCGTATAAACGTTAGAGAGTTTGCTACAGCAAATTACACACGTTAACGAATACAGCAATGAAGCCAGATTTTAAGTAACCAATATAATACTTTCCAGTTTATTTTTCTTGAAGTAATTAAATTCAGTTCTTGTGTGGCTTTCCGTTTCGATGATAAAAAATAAGGACTTGATTGTACTCCACGTGAAACTTGCACAGATGATCTTATCTTACCACATTCTAAGTCTTGTACTTTTATGTTGCTTGTTCTTCTAATTACCAACTTAGCCATTGTGAGGAAAAGTTAAAACTAAAAAAAAACAAAAAAAACACGTTATTTCCGTCGGAACGACGCTTGCACTAACAGAGAAACTTATAATTCTCCGATCAGAAAACAACGTAATGTAATACGTCATTTGATAGGTGAAAATCTTAGTTTGCTATTGGTTAGACATAATACAGAGTTAAACTTTAAAGATAACTATTCATAAATTCAGAAATAGTTCTTAAAAGAGACAAAAAAACTCGAGGGCTGTCGAATCGTTCAATGTTATTATTCAGGAGATTAAAAAATAGTAATATTTCGAAAGTGATCAACTTTTCGGTCTCTCTTAAAAACCATTGCAACTCTTGAGTGTGATCCTGTGTGCTGATTTTTTAAACACAACAAATGGTGGAAAAGAGGATGTAACGGGTGGACGTGATTTTCTATTTAATGGCTCTGTAACCAAATATAATTGAAGGCTATAAAATTATGATTTACCTGAACAGTGACAACTTTATTATAAGCTTAACTTCGTACTTTATGAAGGAGTGGTGAATAATATAAAAGAGAGTGAATGCCTAGAGAATATGTGACATTTCTTATATTACGAGAAATTCAGAATTTTTTAAAATACTGTTGTTACGTACAGGGGCGTAGATTTTTTACACCTGATGGGGGGGGATGATTTTTGCAACCACTTATGTGGACTGTTCAATTTGCAAATTGGTAATCTCTGATTACGTGAACCTAAAAGTTGTAAACATGCAGTCACAGAGTAATGTTGTTGCCACGATACTTGCATGTATACTTAGGCCTACTGACTGATACTTTCTAACTATCGCTTAGATCTAAAAGCTTAGAAGCACGCCTATATTAAAGATGTACATTTCGGCTACTGGAAAAGCCTACCCCTAGGCCTAATTATGTAATTCGATTGGTAAGAACACGAGAATCACAAGAACAAACACACAATTTGTAGGCCTGTGATGCAATAAAACAATTCAACAGACCAAATTGTATGGGAGAGATGATTGTATACACCATACCCCCCCTAAAATGAAAGGGGGCTATATACCCCCTCCCAGGATATACGCCCCTGGTTACGTATTATACAGTAGATCCTGGTATTTAAGACCACCCCTTCTGCAGAGCAATAGTGGTCTTAAACAGCAGGTGGTCTGTTATTGCAGGAGCCCATTTTTTGCATGTTTTTTTTTATTTGTACATATTTTGAAGTTAACAAAGAAAACAAAGAAAGGCTTTTCATTTGTTTCTTCTTATATTTTTTTCTTAGCAAAAAAAAACAACAAAACAAACTAACAGCAATATGTACAAAAACAATTTTACAATACATGTAGACTCTATTAACTTTATTTACAGTTTGAAAAAGTCATGAATGCACAACTGTTTTTTTCTGGTCTGCTGAGCCAACACGGTCACTGAATTCTGTCCACTCTGAACAATATTCAAAAGTTCTGCGTTGTTCTGGGCCGCTGCGCACTTTCGAAGATATTCCAGGCATCTAGCCATCTCCTTGTTGTCTGGAACAAAGTCGTCTCCAGTTTCCTGGTCTTGTTGCTCCTCCTCTGGCTCCTGGTGCTCACCAGCAGCTGCTTCATCGAGCTCCTTCTGCCAGTTGTCTCCAAACTGGACGGTGCTGACTACGTCACTGTCGCAGTCGGTGAAATCCTCCCAGGATGTACCACCCAGGACACGCTCAAAGTCTGGATCTGCTGTGGGTAGCTCCAGATGTGGTGTGTCCTCTGTGGCTGGAGCAGAAGCTACAAAACCACACTTCCGAAAACAGTTGATCACTGTCTCAGCGGTAACATAATCCCATGCTTGTTTACACCAGTACACCATGTCCAGAATGTTCACAGATCGCGCGATGTCTGTTGCAAGGTCTGTTTCATTCATTTGGAACAGCACATGCCTCACAAGCCGCTTCCTGTAATGCGCCTTGAAAGCACGGATGATTCCTGCGTCGCATGGCTGTAGCTTTGATGTCGTGTTCGGAGGCAGGAAATGCAGCTTGACATTTGACAGGGTGATGGCGGGGTGAGCGGGGCAGTTGTCCACAAACATAAGGATTTTCCTCTTCTGCAGCTTCATTTTATTGTTGATAGTTGTGAGCCAATCCCTGAAGATAGTGCTGGTCATCCACGCCTTCTTATTGTGTTTATATATTACGGGAAGCGATGATGTTGACAGGCTGCCAAAACAGCGGGGCTTGGCAGATTTCCCGATCACTAATGGGGTCAGCTTCTCGCCGGAGGCACTGCACGCGAGTAAAATGGTGAGCCGCTCCTTGGAATTTTTGCCCCCACTGCAAGTGTCCCCCTTCTTGACAAGTGAACGGGTGGGTAGGGCTCTATAGAACAGCCCCGTCTCATCTGCGTTGAAGATATCCTTCAACTCGTAGCCCTCGGTAATAGCTGCCAGGCGCTTGTTCCAGTCATCGACTGCTGCAGGATTCACGTCTGCTGCTTCTCCATTCAACACTTTCATGGACAGATTGTTGCGTTTTTGGAAAGCCTCTAGCCAGCCTGTAACATAGAAAACAAAACACGCGTTAAAATTTGCGAAAGTAACTTAAACTTATTCAAGTCAAGTAAAACAAAAGTGAATGCATATTAAAACATTTTGGGTTATCAAGCTGGAAATTTATAGGCCTAAATAATTACCATTGGAGGCAGTGAAGTCATCCAGATTCATTTCTGTGGCTTTCATCTGTGCATATTCCTTCAAGGCTACGCCAGTAACAGGGTGGTTTTTTTGGCACGTGCAGCACAAAACCAGTCCCACACTCTTTCGTCTAGCTCCGTGTAGACTGTTTTCCGTACTTTCTGATATTTTTGGCCAGTGTTAGCACCATTTTGCCACAGTGACATTATTTTTTCTTTGTCATTTACTATGCTCTGTATTTGTGTCTTTCCAACGTTCATGGATTCTGCAATTTTTCTGCAGCTTTTGCCGCCTTCAAACAACTTTCACACGATCTTCTAGTGAAAGCACTTTGCGTTTTCGACAATCAGCCATGACTTCTGAATGAAGATAAAGACGTTTTGAATATGTGTAGAGCAAAAGAATCAAATTGAAACTGATTTTTAATAAATATATGCCTCCTATTTATACCTTAACCGAACTGATCATTTTTGGTATGATTTGGTCTACTAATCTACTAATTGGATGCGACATGTTTGTTCAGCAATTATCAATGTAAAGCTGGCGTGTGGTGTGGTTTTGTTTGTTTAGCAATATTTTACATCAGTACATTGGACAAAACTGTCAATTATCAGACGTGAGGTATTATGAAATGACCGTTAAGACCAGCATTTAAGCGACCAAACGACCGGTTTTTGATCACACACGGGCGGTCTCTGGTCGCGTCCAGCGGGTGGTCGGTCACTACGGGGAAAATAACATTGAGAGCCGTCCGTTGGCAGAAATATGGTCGGAAACACCGGGTGGTCGGCGACAGCGGGAGTCGTCCAAACCAGGATCTACTGTAATTTATTTCGGATGAGTCTCCAATTTATTATGCTACGTACGTGACGTATTAATATTTCAAATAACCGAAATTTTAATTTAAACTTCGTAGTTAATTATATATTAACATGTATTAAATTTATGTTATTTGCCAAAAAAGATTGTTACATATAATTTCCTTTTTAAACACATACATTTTAATATACAAACATTAAAATTCATTACAATTCATAATAAATAACATTACAATTCATAATAACTGTTATTACTAATAGTTATTACTAAAGATGGTTTATATACAACAGTTTTACAAACTTACAAACTATATTGAGTCTTATATCCGGTCTACAACTGAATATTTTATCGACTGGTCAAATTCTGTAATTTTCCGATTAATAGGCATTAATCACAAGTTTAGCTTTCGAGGCCTATAACACACTGACTGTAGCTAACCAATAATAATAATACTTCTATCTCTCGGCGCTTTAGTTTTGATATGCAATGACGTGATTTTCTGGAATTTTCAGTAACGACCTGGCGCGTTTTCGTAAACAGACATTTTTGATTCTCACATTCAAGATTTCTGAACAAGTTTCGAAAATAGGCGAGACTTGCGCAATACACAATTAAGAATATATGTCACATGCAAAAAAGAAAACTATACAGAAACAAGCGTAGACACTAAAATGAATGTTCAACGGTAAACCTATTACATTGCATTGTAAGATTAAGTACTTAGAACACACATATTATTAAAATGTGGATTTTTAATTATAATATTATGCTACACTAATTGGTACAAAATAAACAAAATGTAGATTGATAAATTTGAAATGCAACTCATTAAAATTTCTTGACATGCGCAGCAAACAATTCTCGTGGCGAGAAGGTTAAAAAAGGTTGTTTGATAAAATTTCATAAGTATGACACTAAAACTTTGTGTCATGCGCAGTAAAGGAGATACCCGTGGCGATAGGGTTAAATAGAATTTTTATAAGTTTGTTTTATAAATGTAACATCAAAACGAATTAGACTTCGCCAACAAAAAGGCATTTTTTCTCTGATTGATGGGCAGGAAAGATGACTCACTAAGAGAAATTCTCCACAACTTAGTATGTTAAAAACACTCTGGTATACAGAATACAATTACTTGTGATAAAAGCAATGGTCATATTTGAAACTCACTTGTAAGTTCCAAGGATTGTACAGGGTGTTCGGAAAGTCACTGTGCAGTTTTGTAATCATATACATATATAAGTGCACAGTGACTTTCCGAATACCCTGTATTTATCAGTTTAAACTTAAAGAAGTGTGAGATTATTCCCAATAAAAGAAGTGGCCATCTTCACTGGCCACTTTGAAGCTACAGAACAGTTCAGTTGAATAGTTACGTTACGTGAAGACGAATTTATTTAAAATTAAAATATTTATCCCAAAGAAAGAATTTCAATTACAGACTTTTAGGAACTCTGGGGAAACAAAAGACGCATGCTGTTTCCTTCAGCTAATTTGTGAAAACAGAATATTTAATTTGGCAAGCTGCGTTGTCAGAAGACAACAATGAACTGAATTAATGCGTTTTCATGTGATAATATGCAGCTTCGCGAATTTTTAAAACCATTTAAAACATAAGCACTGATTAAGTAGAAATCTTGAGCTTGGGGTGGGAGGTAATGTCCAACCCCCCATCTTATCTATTGTTGTTTGCTTGTAGTTAAGCCCAAAGCTACACAATGGGCCACCTGTGATTTCCTACCACGGGTATCCCGTCTTCTAGTGTTATAAGTCTGTAGGCATACCATTGTATTACTGGGGGTACTATCTGTATACGAAATCTTAAAAAATCAGTTATCCAAAACAACGTATCTCAAAACGGCTGTTATGGGTATTAACATTTACTGATAAAGCAGAGAACAACATCTCGATCTTCCTGGGTCATCTTCAG
The DNA here is from genome assembly GCF_004210375.1 of Tachypleus tridentatus. NCBI lineage: Eukaryota > Metazoa > Arthropoda > Merostomata > Xiphosura > Limulidae > Tachypleus > Tachypleus tridentatus. The sequence goes on along the minus strand of NC_134836.1, from coordinate 77,767,682 downwards.
GTTAAGAAAGAGAGGGTTTGAATGTGACCGTTGACGGACACGTGTTCTACCAACGAGAGTATAAACAGGTACTGGATTGTAGGGAGCGTTGCAGGTGGATGTTAAGTTATTAATTAGTACAGGTATAATAGTGTTTCTTTATATTGGTTTAATTTTGGTTTTAGTTACTGTATTAATAGGGCTTTTTTGATTTTGCGTTTGTTTATATTTGTTTCCCTACTTAATGCAGAACAACATTTTTGTAAGTATATTCTACATACAAGGTAATTTAAAAATTGTTAATCTCAAAAGAGAAATACGGATCATCAAAAACAAGTTGAATCAAAAATCAAGTATTATATTTTCAAGTCTGCAACTGGAGAGTCCTTAAAAATAAACAACGTAAGCTAGGAATAGCGTTTATACTGTTTTCTCAAGCTACAAATCCATATTCTGACTCAATATCTACAGTACTTATAAATTTAGTAGAATGAAGACATAAACATCCACTTTTGCTCTAGGTTTCGGTGCTTGAATGTCTTCGAAGAAAAACTTGGCAAGTAGCAATGAAAATCCTGATCAAATCTCCCCTTCTGTTTCAAGAATCAGTATAAAAATAGTTCTAGGACCTGCACGTGATTTTTTTCACTAAGTTTGCCTAGGATTGAATACAATATTCATAGCTTTTTTTCCTTCTTCTGTAGGTTTATGAAACAATGATACTAATATTGATCAACCATGGATTTTGTCTGACAGAAGGAAAATCAGCAGTGCTATTATCAATATTTTAGAATCCTTAGCCATTGAGACAGAAGGTCTTGTATTGAGCGTTGTTTCAAAAATAAATGTGTTTTTGAGATGTTTTCTGTCCTTATGTTTTATTAGAATTTTTCTGAAATTCCTGGATGAACACTATTATGGACCAATATCGTGGTTCATGATTAGAGAAGGTCCCTATCAGTCCTGATGAACACCGTGGAGTCTATGAGTAACAAGGTAGAAGCTTTGCCATGTCATTCGTTCTCAGTTTCACCGAATTGTGGATATTTAGACACAATTTGTATCAAGTCCACAGTAGACAAATTTTCATGTGTAATGGTTTGTTCCTAATTATAACTCTTCCATAAACTTTCAATTGCCTTATATTATTGTTTCAGCTCCTTTTCTTACAAAACTTGACTACTAAATATACGAAACCACAAACACATTACAGGAATCCCGGAATGGACAGGTAGTCAGGACATTTCACTCGTAATCTGCGGATGACGGGTTCGAATCACCGTCGCACCAAACCTGCTCGTCTTTTTACCCATGGGGGCATTATATATCACGGCCAATCCAACTATTCGTTGGTAAAAGAGTAGCCCAAGATTTGGCGGTGGGTGATGATGACCAGCTGCCTTTCATCTAGTCTTACACTGCTAAATTAAGGAAGGCTAGTGCAGATAGCCCTCGTGTAATTTTGCGAGAAGTTGAAACAAACACGTTACAAAAAAAGAAATGCAGTTTCTAAAATAATTAGATAAAACACGCCAGGGTGTTTGAAACTCTAATGGTACATTCTTATATCTTATACAAATATGCATGGATAGAGAACTAAATTTATATGTATTACATTTATATAAAACAGAGGTATAGGAGGTTAAGTAGTATTTTATGATGTATATTAATTAACCAATAGTGTGATTTATATAGGAACTGATATCGGTGTCATTATTAATAATAACCTTAAAAATAATTTCCTTGGGCATTTTTATTTACTTTGCTCATGTTTTATAATTATAATTGTTTTATAATTATTTGAAATGTTTTGTTAGAAGAGGTATTATAGGGGACTGTAAAAAGGAACGGTCTATTGACAACCCTATCTTCTACACTAAACTGAACATGTAATTGTGTAAGGAAATATCCTTGACCGTATATTATTTCTTAAGAAAAGAGGAAATATTAATTTAAACATTTTTTTTTCACTTTTGAGCTCAATATTTTACAATTGGAACAAATAAATTATGTTAAGTTGTTCTGTCAGAGTTGATATTTATAGGTCTCAGATTTCCAACACATAAGTGTTTATTGTTGCTGTAATTACTCTTAGATATAACTGAATTGATTTTTGCCTTGTGTCTACGGAATTATAACGCTACAAAAATGTTGTGCAGAGCAAAAATAGCTAATTGCGTAGTTTTTGCGCCTATTACAATCAACAAACCAAGTTTAGTCATCTTTAGAAAAACTGAAAAATCAGATATATTTTTGTCAAATATTATTAATATTAATTAAATGATCTAGAACTTTTTATCCAATATGAATCTAGTAACATAATACCCATATTTATATTAATTTAGGTTTCTATATGGTGACGTAAAACGGACTCAAATCCTCGTAGATAACAAGTAGTTAAGATATTTCTCTGGAGGCGGAAGTAAACATAACCTAATTTTAATGGTCTTATAAATGTGATAACGTGGCTAGGACATTGATATAATATAATATATTCATACAGTTATGTGATCAATACCAGGAGCACACTTCTATGGACACAATGCTAGGTGACATCATATTATTGAGACATTGTCATCTGAGGACGCATTCCTAACATTTAGGTCTGCAGTGCCAGTTTAGATACAGAGTACCTATATACCAACATTTTGTAAGATGTGTATATAGGTGTATGCAATAAACTCTTACATCACAGTGTAAATAATAACATGGTATTTGCTAATAACATGTTACGACAACTTATGAATTTCGCTGACCAAGAATCATTTTTCTAATTTGATAGTTATTTTTGTCAGTGTTTTCCAACCTTTTTCGCCGCAGCGCCCCCTTCAGCAAACAGTGGACGCTTATTTCCCTTTCTAACACACTTTTAGACTATTAAAATGTTACTAAAATGGAAATTGTAAGGCAATAACAGTCCTTTGCAAGTTTTAAAATATAAAATATGGTAGAGAATGGCAGAAAACGACATTATTGTAGAACATTTAACCCAAGTACCTAAAGTGGCGCGAAACAAATATACTCAACCAATGGATGAGAAGAATTAGGGTTGGCGTTGCTTGCTACAAAGACGCCCACACAATGATTGTTGCTTAAACGTATTGAATGAAAGACAAACCCTTATTTATTATAACTTAATTATAACGAATATAATTTTGAAACCCTCAAAACTTTTCTGTTTGATTCCTTGCCACACTCAAAGTTTATTGCTCTTCTGAAATTTTAAAACGCCCACTAGAGGGCGGTACCAAACAAGTTGGGAAACACTTATACCATGAAATAATTGCGTAGCTGTGGGATTAACATTAGACCTAACATTCGTTAACTGGTATCTGCTACTGTGAAAAGTGCTGAAATAATTTTTTTTTTTTAAATTCAAACCAACATACTATAGAAGGTTCGTGAATAATACTTTCGTTATTGAACTATTTCAGCAGTAAACGTATTAATAATAAAGTATCACGTTTGATATAAAGAAAAAGATGAAAAACTTCCATTTTTGGATACCTTTGTTCATTATATAAACGGTAAATTTTTATTTGGGCTATTTATCAAGAAAATCCTTTATTTTGATAGTTTAATGCCATATGAATCATAATTATTAAGATGTCATAAACGTTTCTAAGCAGCTGAATTGGAACGTTTCTAAACAAAATATTCATGATGAGGAGAAATCCACTTGAAGTAAAAATGTATCTCAAGACGGCTTGGCTGATATGAGTATTAAAACTTGTTTACCTGAAGATGACCTAAAAACGTTGTTTTCTACTTCATTTTAATAAATTTTTAATACCAATATCAGCGGTGTTGGGATAAATTTAATCAAAATATTGTTTTATTGGTACCATAATCAGTCAAACAGTTTTAACTTAATATCGGCAAATTTTACGCATTAAGCATAACTCGGTTCTTCAATGTGATCGCATCTTACTATCTAAATGCGCAGTTCGAAAATGTAAACAAAAGGCGGATATAAATATATTTTAGTAGTCATTTCGTACAACACCATATAAAAGCTCATTAAAGTTTAATAAAAAAATCTAACGTTAGATCGTAGAATAATATTATAACTTTATTTCTCGATAGTATTAAAGACAGTAAAGTTTAACCCTAACTGAAGTAAAAAAACGTACGCAAGTAAGTGCTAATTTATCTCTTAATCGATTATAGGCCGTGCTTAATAAAGGCTTAACTAATGTTAGGCCTAAAGCAAATGGACTTGCAGATTTTGGTGTCTACGATTAGAAAGAACTATTTCATACTATTGTCGAAATCCTGTATTTAAGTAAAAGTACTGTTGCAGCAAAGATATTAATTTGACTACAATATAAGATGCAGTTAACATGTATTTTTAAACCAGAATGTAAATTACAGAATTTTTTCAACATTAAAGATTCGATATTCATGTGCAATAGTTCAAATGGATTTGATCTCGATGTTACGCTGTGACTTTAATATTAATATTAGCATTAAGAGACTGCAAACTCACATAAAATAATACACACTTTTGAAATTAAGAACCATACTCGAAACGAATATAGTGAATGTAAAATTAGAGAGAAATGCAGTGTTCAAAAGCGCGAAAAATGAAGATGAAAGACACATGAAATAAAGTCTCGTGAATTGACTTCAACCGAAGATAAAAGAGCGAAATGCGTTTGTTTGTAATTATATAAGTAATTTTGCTTTATATATATATATTCTAAAACAACCTAAATTAATAATTCATAAATATATTAACAAGACCTTCAGCTTATTATATTCTTCCTTCATAATTAAAATATATTTTCTGAGCTTTATATTTAAAATAAAGCAACAAGGGGGGAGAAATGAACATGACTGAAATGAAAATTAAATCGCCTCTTGCAGAACTACAGCACTGCTAAGTTTCTTAGTGAAATCGAATATTTCCTTCAATTTCTCAGAACAATTCTCTATTACATTCCTGTTGCTTGGGATATGAAAATCATTAAGTTTGGACAAAGCATCGTAATAAACGATCTTTATATAGAAGTATATATCAGTACACGTCTGCGTGTCTGGATACGAGGGCGTCTTCGTTCCTCTTTAATGCCAACTTTCTGGCAAGTGCTATTTCACACTATATAAGTAAAAAAAAATGCCGAACACATTCTTGTAAGGAAAGGTTCTCGAACGCTACCTGTTTCGTTTGTGGGTTAAAACACAGCACTATTAAAACGCCTTCATTTTGCTCTCGTTAACTGATGGATGAATTTACTGACAGATTAACACATTAAAGATAAATATATCACACGAGGTTGATACAGAAACTCAAACCTATGAACATCAGCATAACTAGAAAAAACTAAGAGGACCGTACACCACTGATGGAAAGGTTGCTTCTCTCCAACTCTCTTTCATATTTCATTTCTTAATATTCCACTGTGCTGTTTGTATTAATGTTAATTTATGATCAATAGTACGTTTTCTCGCTCTTCCTGGTATTTGGTTTGTAAATGTTGTATTTGTGTATTGTGCTTCACATTATTGTTCAGTGTGCTATCTGAGGTCCACACACCGCAAGTAATGAAAATAGTATTTTTAATGTTACGATACTTTAGATATTTTACTAATCTACCTGGGGGTATTTTCTAATGAATACAATTGCAACAAACACTATATAATGTACAGTAACTATCTATTTAGGACTCGCATAGAAAGAAAATAAGTTGTTGAAAATTATAACATAAATACTTTCTAATTGGGGCCTGGTATGGCCAAGTGGGTTAAGGCGTTCGACTCGTAATCCGAAAAAAAAGAACGCTCCCCACAGTGACTCAGCGATATTTCTGCGGACTTACAACGCTAAAAACCGGGTTTCGATACCCGTGGTGGGCAGAGCACAGATAGCCCATTGTGTAGCTTTGTGCTTAATTCTAAACAACAAAACAACAACAACTTTCTAATTATTCAGTGCACATTTCACATACTTATATATCTATTGGATATAAATGTCGTGAAAAAATTATTTAAACTCTCTCAATCGTTGTTTTCAATAATGTGTGTGTGTTTTCATATAGCAAAGCCACTTTGGGCTATCTGCTGAATCCACCGAGGGGAATCGAACCCCTGATTTTAGCGTTGTCAATCCGTAGACTTACCGCTGTACTAGCGGGGGACATTTTCAATAAAAATCCAGAGATAAGACAGAGTCTTTCTTTCTGGCAGAGATGAAGCAAAGTTTCGTGGATGACAAGGTAGGAAACAATACATTATGGTAATTTTCTTGGAAATGTTGTATTCATCATTGGAAAGTTTTAAATCTGCTGTATTCATACGCCATGACAACATATTTCAGTCAGAAGTTAAGAGCAGTCAAAATTACTCAGGGCTTCAGAATAGCTGCGCCATCTTCCCAGCAACGGTCACGCACAGACGAACTGGTTATGCGTTTTTCGATTTCTTAAATCAGTTTCGTGATCCTTCTTTATTCTCTGTTTAAATCAAAGGCCCTGTTTTTGATCTTCTGACGGGAAGCACTATTTTTTGTATGTTGCCGCAACACCTTTTGATTTAATAGGTGAATTTATCTCAATAAGGGTTGTCAGAAAAGCCAATGATGATTGTATACACAGCGGCTGCATGGGTTGAAAGTTGAACGTCTCTGAACCTTTGCACATCTTTGGGAATAATGTTGGCAGACATGTCAAAGAGTATCAAAGTTTTGTTTGCGGTCAGTGGAACTTGGAGTCATCGGCTGTTGGTTTCTGGTTTGGAAGGAAAAGATGCAACGACTGGTAAAGAAGAAAGCTCACGTAGTGGGTCCATCAGTTACACAGCAAGAAGTAGTGTCATTAACAATGGGGTTTGTGCTAAAAGTGTGAACAGTCATAACATTGTCAACGTTTTTCCGATTTTAAAATAATCAAATTTCATCACATGTACCATTCTGTATAAGGTGTACTACACTTGAATAAATTCAGAATTTTTCAAGTCCAATCCCTGCCAAAAAACACTACTGGTTGAGGGAGAGAGACCCTGTGTTAGTAAATTAATATAATGAACTTTCAGGGAATCGCAGCTTGCACACAAATGTATGTGTGTCTATACACACACACACACATGTGTAGAGCATACAGTTGCGGGTCGGAAGGTCAGAGGATCCTGTTCCTTGTTAGTGGGTGAGTTATAAAGTGACAGTTAATTCCTCTTTTAATTAAAAGAAATCTTATAAATTGTAAATGTTCATGCTGTGTGTGTGTGTGTGTTTTTTCGTATAGCAAAGCCACAAAGGGCTATCTGCTGAGCCCACCGAGAGGAATCGAACCCCTGATTTTAGCGTGGTAAATCCGGAGACATACCGCTGTACTAGCGGGGGGTTCATGCTGTGATTGACATCTTTAAGTTACGAATGGTTAAGTCTGAACATGAGAGTTTCTGGCCGTTAAACCTATACGTCACACATGATGCCATTGAAAGTTTGTTTGTTATGAATTTTCACGTAAAGCTACCCGAAGGCTATCTGCGCTAGCCGTCCTTAATTTAGCAGCTTAGGACTAGAGGGAAGGCAGCAAGTCACCACTACCCACCCCCAACTCTAGGGCTACTATTTTACCAAAGAATAGTGGGATTTATCGTCCTTAATAATGCAACCACAGCTGATTGGGCAAGCATGTTTGGTGTGACGGGGATCCGAACCCGTGACCCTTAGAATATGGGACAAGCACCCTAATCACCTGGCCATGCAGGGTCCGCAACTGAAACTTGAATATACTAAATGCCTCCTTCCCACTTCTTCTGCTAGATTTCCTGTCGTTCTGTTTGCCCTTTAAATTCCAACTCGGAGCGTCATCTCTGTCCTACTGACATGATTAACACTGTAAATTTGGTTTCATATTCAAATAATGCAGCGATGAACTACAAATGAACGCTATACTGAAATAATGTTGTATTCAACAATAAACACCATGTTCTTCTAAGATGATCCCAAACTTTACAAACATCTTCATGAGCGAGATTGTAAATAAATACTAAAGAAAAGTTCCGTATGGAAATTAAATACTGGTGACACAGTTTTTATACGGTTACCGATGTCTGGTCTTTTAAATATGTTATACGGTTTTTGATAACTGGTCCTCCAAAGTTTTATACGGTTACCAATGTCTGTTTTTTTAAATTCTTATATAGTTGTCAATATCTGGGCCTACAAATAATTTTTTTTTCGCATGATATCACTGTATCTTTAAAAATGGCTTTGTACAAAGTAACTTGTATAAAAAAAAAACTCATAGGTTTAAATGTAATATCTCCATTACAAAACAGTCAAACACTTGGCATGAAAAATATCTGTACGAACAATAACAAATTAAAAGATACTACAAGGGAATATTAGGTTTCTGAAATCGAAAACCAAACTGGAAAATCTGACAATTTCACGTGTTGTTGCACTCAACAAATAGAAATCAACTAAACAGAATGAGTTTTTAGCTTGTGATGAATTTTGATGTCAAACAATTCTTGTCAGATGAAATGGCTTATATAGTTTTCGAAAATATACCGAAAGAGGGAGAAAACTCGAATAAAGATAGCTGGGTGTAGAAATCACATAAAGCGATAGCCTGCTGTGTAAAATATACCAAATGACATGGAGAAAGATAGAAAACGAAACTTAACTACAAAAAAGTAAGTAAAATCGATAGTTAGCAGTAAAAGATAAGCACAACGAAAAACACAAGGAGAAAAAACCATACTTTCTATGACAGATATGAAAAAATTATAACACCTTAAAGAAACCAATCTCATGTCAAGCTCCAACCGTTAATGTATAGGACGACAGGTAAGTTGTCTGGGGTTGTCCACCGTATTGATGGTTGCATTTCTTGCATTGATGCCTGACTCTCATTCATATTGCAACAGGGATTTAAAACCCACAAAGAAATAACATTACTTTGATTCTGAATTTAGCGCAAAGTTATTCGAGGGTTATTTGCTCCAGCCGTTCCTAATTTAGCAGTGTTATACTAAAGGTTTGTTTTTTTTTTTTAAATTTCGCGCAAATCTATACGAGGGCTATTTGCGCTAGCCGTCCCTAATTTAGCAGTGTAAGACTAGAGCGAAGGCAGCTATTTATCCCCACCCACCGCCAACTCTTGGGCTACTCTTTTACCAACGAATAGTGGGGTTGTTCGTCACATTACAACGCCCTCACGGTTGAAAGGGCGAGCATATTTGGTGTGACAGAGTAAACTAAAGAAAAAACATCCAGCCAATAGCACTCAACTCTTGGGCTACTCTTTTATCGACGAATAGTGGGATTGACCGCCACATTAAAAATAAAAATGGGATAGAAATTTAGACTACTGGACTATACCACTGTGACGCCTACTGACTCAGTATTTTAAGCACATTATATGGTGTATACCTGGACCTTAACCTTTTAACTGAAATAATTTCTGAAAATATTAAAACTTCTGTTTTAGACTGAGTTTTTCTGTTGTTCCATTAACAACTTTTAACTCGTATTACTTCATGAATTCTAACGTTGTATTTAATATATATTTATGAATTTATCTATGTATGTATGATTACTGGACTTCACTTCTTATTATTGTTTTATTATATTGTCTCTTCCACTTCTATGTATGTATGATTACTGGATTTCATTTCTTATTATTGTTTTACTATATTGTCTCTTCCATTTCTTCTGCTTTCTCTGGTACTAAGCTAAGCGATACACTGGCAAGATTACAATATTAAAAGACGGGTTTCGATACTCATGGTTGGCAAAATACAGATAGCCCATTCTTTAGCTTTGCGTTTAATATGACGAAAACAAACCAAATCCTGTTCTGGTATCATCGGAAAGGCATAGCTTGGTGGTAGAGCGCTCGATTCACAATCTGTGGGTTCGAATTCCCGTCTCGTCGAACATGCTCTTTCAGCCGTGGGGACATTATATGTGACGATCAATCACATTATATGTTGTTAAAATAGTAGCCCAAGAGTTGTCGGTGGACGGTATTGAGAAGTTGTCTTTTTTTCTTTTAGTCTTAAGTTAGGAACGACTAGCGTAGATAGTCCTCCTGCGGCTTTGCGCAAAATTCGAAAACGAATCAAACTAAACAAAAAGAAAACTTGTATCACTAATCGCTTTAGTTGGTAAATCTCTCAGTTGGTTTGGCCCTTCAGTAGCACAACATAATGTCTGCGGACTTAAATTGTTAGAAACCGGGTTTCGATACCTGTGGTGGGCAGAACACAGATAGCCTTACGTATAGCTTTGTGCATAATGCCAAAAAAAAAAAAAACCCGAAGAAAACAAAACAGTTATTCTGGACATTACTTCTTGCACGGACATAGAACATTACTTGTTGCACGAACTTAGATCCTGGTAAACAGATCTTATTTCAAAACTACTCTTAGTTCCTATCACTTATGCATCACACACACACATAGACATGTATATACACGCAATGCTATTTCAATATTTAGGTCATGCTCGTAAAAACATGTGTCGTCCTACTTTCGGTTTAGTAACTGGTCAACATGTTTACAATGGTCATCTGCCATTTATATTTGATGAAGAAATGTCCATTTTCCGAAAGCGATTGGATTATTATTGTCTTGTTTTTCTGATGTTTATTTGAATACTCCGTGTGCCTTGGAATATCACCAGTCATAAAGTTTATTCAATGTTGTTTTGTTTTTTAATAATTCAAAGAATCGCCTTGTTTCTTATTGCAACTTTCAAGATGTCAAAATTGGCTTAATGTAGTGTAATACTATTAGTCAACCAGTTCATTTAAGCTTCTCGTGAATCGTGTGATTTAGGCAGTTTTTAACTTAAAGGGTTTAGAACTATCCTATGGCCTACAGCATCATAAAGGTAAGTTTATCCCACGAAGTATATGCACTTTCAGAAGTTTTAATTATTTAACTTACAGTTATGTAAGGTAGAAGCAGCAAATTCCCCTCCCCCGTTATATCTGCGGACTTACAACGCTAGAAATCGGGTTTCGATACCCGTGTTAGGCAGAACACAGATAGTCCAATATGTAGTTTTGTGCTTAATTTCAAACAAACCAATTAGCGCTTCCGATTAGTTCAGTATTCCTTACACATTTTGGAATATAATTCTGTTATCACATGGCCCGTAATGCAGATTAAATTCATTTTAACACTTTTCGAATATTAAAACGTGTATTTTTCTTTCTTTCATAGAGCGCGATTATATTTTATATTTTATTACTTTTGAGTGGATAAGTGCGGGAAGGAAGGAATACGATTGCAGTTTTAACAAAACTGTTTAAACAAATACTGACAATCGACATTAAAGACAAACAAACAAACCATCAGTTCTTTCTTTCAAAATTTAGTGCAAACTACGCGGCCCGGCATGGCCAGATGGTTAAGGCGTTCGACTTGTAATCTGAGAGTCGTAGATTCGAATCTACGTTCCATCAAAGATGCTCGTTCTTTCAGCAGTGGTGGCGTTATAATGTGACGGTCAATCTCACTATTCGTTGGTAAAAGGGTTACCCAAGAGTTTGGGGTGAGTGGTGATGACTAGCTTAAACTGCTATTTTAGGGACGGCTAACAAACTTAGACCTTGCTTTGAGCGAAATTCAAACCAAAACAAACTGTTATCACAGATTATTTCACATTCATATTTGGAAAAGTTGAGTGAATTGAGTGAAACGTCATATTAGTCTTCATTGAAATCTTTAGAATAATATAACAATATACATCATTTTCTGATTTCCAGTTTACGTGTTTGTTCGTTGTACATTCCTTAAACTTATAAAAAGTCATATCCTAACTGAGGTTAGTAAACTAATAAAAATTGTAGTGTCTATGGTTTCTCTAGGTTTTGAGCCAAAGAGCACAGTTAATTTAGAGATTTACTCTGGAACAGCATCTCACAAAAGAATGGATTAATTACACATAATAATAATGTAAGTAGTATCCATATAGCACAGATAAGATATCTCTTTCGTTCTATTCTTCAGAATTTCGTCTTACTTAAAAAAGAGAAAAAAAAGAAACGTCTTGTATCGCAGATTTTACAAAAAGAGAGATATTCTTTGCTAGATGATACAGGGGTCATTCACGGAAAAACTACTGTGCGAGTGAAGAAGGAGTTTACGTTCTTTACGGAGATTTCACTTACAGCCACTGTCTTAAAGCTTTTTCATAGGGGGCGTTGAAAACAGATCAGAACTGACGTTCGGGGCAAGTGGGGTTGAAACAGATCAGAATTGGCGTTTACAGTCTGAATGAAATCGATAAGGCTGTTTTACAAGTCAATCAATTAATACACTCGAACAACGACTGCTCGCTAAGTTCGCGGAGCCACATAAAATGGTGTGGAGAAAACAAATGAAAAGACAGAAGTATTATTACACCTTGTCAATGGTACACTATAAAACAAATGAAAAGAGAGAAGTGTTATTACACCTCGTCAATGGTACACTATAAAACAAATGAAAAGAGAGAAGTGTTAATACACCTCGTCAATGGTACACTATAAAACAAATGAAAAGAGAGAAGTGTTATTACACCTCGTCAATGGTACACTATAAAACAAATGAAAAGATAGAAGTGTTAATACACCTCGTCAATGGTACACTATAAAACAAATGAAAAGAGAGAAGTGTTAATACACCTCGTCAATGGTACACTATAAAACAAATGAAAAGAGAGAAGTGTTATTACACCTCGTCAATGGTACACTATAAAACAAATGAAAAGAGAGAAGTGTTATTACACCTCGTCAATGGTTTATTACACCTCGTCAATGGTACACTATAAAACAAATGAAAAGAGAGAAGTGTTATTACACCTCGTCAATGGTACACTATAAAACAAATGAAAAGAGAGAAGTGTTATTACACCTCGTCAATGGTACACTATAAAACAAATGAAAAGAGAGAAGTATTATTACACCTCGTCAATGGTACACTATAAAACAAATGAAAAGAGAGAAGTGTTATTACACCTCGTCAATGGTACACTATAAAACAAATGAAAAGAGAGAAGTGTTATTACACCTCGTCAATGGTACACTATAAAACAAATGAAAAGAGAGAAGTGTTAATACACCTCGTCAATGGTACACTATAAAACAAATGAAAAGAGAGAAGTGTTATTACACCTCGTCAATGGTACACTATAAAACAAATGAAAAGAGAGAAGTGTTATTACACCTCGTCAATGGTACACTATATTTTAACACTCAGAAGATGACACTTTTATATAATTTTAATTACTTTTTACATGAGTAATTACTTCCTTTGTGAATCTCGTGTTCCGCTTGTAAGTTATGATTTATGTTATATTTTGAATATGTATTAAATACTGAAAGAGAATGAATTATTTCAACAAATTAGTGTGGAACTACACAAGTAAAGACAACACAGTTGAAGAATGTGTGGCACTGTAAAGAGCTAAGTAAATCTTGACAGAGTTAGGAAGTTAACTTATTTTAAAAAACAATATTACAGAGATGAAGTCTTGATTACACTGGGTCATTATAGTGCATTAAAATGATTATCTTGGAAGGATAAAAGGTTTTCTTAAGTTGACGGAATATCCATTTTAATCGATGGTATTCTCGATTTAAATAGATTACTGATACTACAAATTTAGCGAAGAGGCACTTGTATCATAATCACAGAGAAGTCGCTCCTAATACTACAGATACAGTGAAGAGATGCTTATTGTTATAGCATAATTATACAGATGTCAACACTGATACAGCAGATCTAGCGAAGAGATATTTATTCTTGAATATAATCGAACAGATATCACCACTATGTATTACAATACAATAATACAGATGTCGCCACTGGATACTGCAGAACTAACAAAGAGGTACTTATTGTTACAACATAATCAAACAGATATCACCACTGTGTATTACAATACAATAATACAGATGTCAGCACTGATACTACAGATCAGCGAAAAGTTTTTTGTTACAATACAATCGTACAGATGTCGCCACTTGATACTGTAGGACTAACGAAGAGGTGCTCATTGTTACAACAAAATCATAGATGTTACCACTCGGCACTACACAACTAACGAAGAGGTAATTATTGTTACACCACAATCCTACAGATGTCACCACTGATACTATAGATCGAGCGAAGAGATGCAGGTGCCATCAATGAGTACCATCAGTAACTACCTTATTCTTAAATGTTAGGAAGCTTATTTTTGTGTTTTTTATTATTAAAGATGGTTCTTACAGATACAGTTTTAGTCAAATATTTCGGCCATTAAAATACAATTTAAAGAAATATACGTTTTTATAAACCTTGTTTTATTGTATTCTGGAGACAGGAAAACACGTATTTGTTTTATTTGTCTATTGTGTTATATCTGGTTCTCTTATTTTAGGTTCGTCTCTTATTTTAGTGATTTCGTTATCATAAAGTATCAGTGGATAAACTAGAGATAACGTCTCTTGTTCTAATGAGATTGTGGGCTTGCAAGGCGATGTGGGTTGAGGCGTTCGACTCGTGATCTGAGGTTCGTGGATTCGAAGCCCCGCCGCACAAAACATGCTCGCCTTTTGAGCCGTTGGGGCGTTATAATTTCACGGTCAATTCCATTATTCGTTGGTAAAAGAGTAGCCCAAGAGCTGGCAATGATAAATAGCTTTCCCTCTAGTCTTACACTGCTAAATTAATGACGGCTGGAGCAGATATTATTCGTGGAGCTTTGCGCGAAATTCAAAAACATTTTTTTTTTACACAACGGTATTGATCTACAACCTTGCTTCAGTTTTCCTTTTACCTTTGATTAGCGTATTTTGCTGTCCGTCCCTCCAATATGTTCGCCTAAGCTGAAACATCGCATTTCTAATACGGTTCATAAATATTGGTGTCTTTGGGGCAGTAGTAGTGGTTAGCAACTGACAAAATGGCATGTGAAACTGATTTCATAAAAGGGAAACAATTTCACATGTCGACTGACACGTGCTCTGATTCATATCATGTTTTTAATGCATATAAGTGAAAATAGAATAATATTAGAAATAGAAAAATGATTAAATTTTATATTTTAATTATTAGAAAAATTAATCACGACCATAGTTAATTAGAATAATCAGAAGCAAATGAAAACTAATACTATGTTTAATTTTTTACTGAATTCAAATACAAATATTATCACAAATACTTTTGTTTTCATATATTTATACAGTTGTTATCAAAAGTATGCCCCCTCAGTTTTTAGCGTTGTAAGTCCACAGACATGTATGTCACTGTGCCTGGCAGAGCACAGATAACCCTTTGTGTAGTTTTGTGCTTAACTGCAAACAAACAATCTCGAAAGTATAAATTTTTGGGTTGACTGAGCAAAGGTCACATTCAGTCTCTTTATTATAATTCATTAATAGACCTGCAAATTTAAACTTAATAAAGTTTTAGTTTTAATAACGGAATTTCTCCAATGCAGCTCCGCAGATTTCGAAAGTAATATTTAGTTTTTCTATTACGTAAGGATTTTTTACAAATCGATAAAAAAAAAAAAAATATCAGTTAGACCAAATTATTACTTCATTTACTAAAATGAACATTTTTTACCATTATATTTGTTAACAAAAATACAAACAAGCTGAAAGAAAGGGAAAAACTTTGAGCTCAAAGGAGTATTTATCCTCATTTATCTAGGTTTTTGTTGTGAAATCTACATCTTTTAATCTCACTATAAAACTACGTGTTATAGTGTTTTTTTTTCATGTATTACACTTGGAGCATTTCGTTTCAATGAACAACTGTAATCAGCCATCATGCTAATGTTACACCTTCCTTGATACATTCTTTCCATTTCCCTGATGTCTTAATGAAACATTTTCACTTTTTATTCGTTGATGGCAAAGAGATTTTCAGGAAAACAGTCAATATGAGGGTGAAAGACATGAACTTTCAAGCCAACCCTTTAAATTTGTCAGGTATGTTATTGACAATACTTTTGTAGTCTAGGCTCTTGTTATTTTCTAAACACTTGGTAATAACGTCTTTAAAGGCAACACACTTCATTTTCAACTTTTCTTGTTGTCATTTCGAAATGTTCATCCAAAGTCAATTTCTTAATCTGGCGCCCCAGAAAATTTCCTTCTTTAAGTTTCTGTTCTGGATGAACTGGAAATTGACTATATAGATACTTAAAACCATCGCCATCCTTGTTTAAGTACAAACTGGTTCATAAAGCCCAGTGTTATGTAAAGTGAAGGTAATAGGACTTTGTGGCAACCAAACTTTCACATTCAATACCTTTTAATCCCAGTTGACTCTGCATAGTCATTGTTTATTCAAACAACAAACTTACCACAAATATAACGGAATGTGTTTGGGTCATTTGCACAACTTTTTTTGCCTTAGCGACGAATAAATAATATTTAAAAGAAAAAATAATGTTAAAGTAGACACACAAACAAATACTATCAAGAAATGATACGTTATGCTGCCTGTTAACCGTTTATATACTAGCAGTGTGTTTCCCATAGGCTTAAGAACGATCGGTAAGACTCCCACGTCGCGATTGGTCTAGAGAAATCTATAGCCAATGGTTGTCAACATTTTAAGTATAACAAAATGTGACCCGATTTCAATGAAATTGAATCACTTATGTAAAAGTACTATGACGTATTGTGACATTTCTGTATGTGATGGAGAAAAATTAATATAATTTTCGGATTTAACATACAGAAATTACTGTAGAGTGTGTGTGTTTTTCGTATAGCAAAGCCACAAAGGGCTATCTGCTCAGCCCACCGAGGGGAATCGAACCCCTGATTTTAGCGTTGTAAATCCGGAGACATACCGCTGTACTAGCTGGGGGCAATTACTGTAGAACATGTAAGAATTTCGAGACAATAAAACCATCGCAGGCCTGGGTAAGTAAGTGATCAATTATATTACAATTGGGAAGCAATAACCTACGGTTCGGATTCCCGCCACACCAAACATGCTCGCCCCTTAAGCCGTGGAGGCGTTATAATGTGATGGTCAATCCCACTATTCGTTGGTAAAAGTAGCCCAAGAGTTGGCGGTGGGTGGTGATGACTTGCTGTCTTCTCTCTAGCTTTACACTGCTAAATTAGGGACGGCTAGCGCAGATAGCCCTCGTGTAGCTTTGCGTGAAATTCAAACCAATAACCTACGGACGTTGTATTACTTAATGTCAAATGTCGGCATTATATTAGATACCTGGTAACTCTATTCTGCTATAATTATCGAATAATCGTTACATTAGTAAAGTTTAAAAAAATCTACTTTATCAGTTAGTAACTCCAGTTAATCCAGGAAAAATACGTTTCAAAGTGTTCGATTTTTCCATTATGAATATAAAGACATTCATCGTTCATTTACGCTTCTTCTATGGATTTTTAAATAATTTTCTACAATATGTGCGTGTAAATAAAAAAATCCAATATTAAAAGCTATATTAATTTTAAATAGTCCTTTAAATCAGTGTCATATGACAATAATGAAATTAATACAAATTAAAAGTCTACAGTGAGACTAAAAACATTTTTTTCATTACCAGTTCATGTCACTATTGTTAACTCATAACAGTGTTATATCTGTAATCAGATCGCCCAAACAACATTGATCCAAACCCAGATTTAAAACTCGTTAGCAGCTATGTAGAATCAGTTGAGGGTTAGAAGCTAACTGGTGGAGGCCACGACGTGTCAGTTCCTATTGCTTTTCGCTGTCTGGGTGTGTGTTTCTTATAGCAAAGCCACATCGAGCTATCTGCTGTGTCCACCTAGGGGAAGCAAACCTTTGATATTTAACGTTGTAAATTCGAAGACTTACCCTTTTCCCAACGGGAGACGTTTTTGCTGTATACAGTCAGTCGTGGGAAGGTAGTAACCCTTGATATCTAGATATAAAAATAACCTTATAGTAGAAGGAAACCAACATAAGTTTCTAAATTTTTAAAATTAAATAATAGGTTGAACAATCGCGATTTTTTTATTATTTTTATTTAAAGAAGGATGACGTTCAGAGTTATCCTTCTTCGTCAGGTTGTACAGCTTACAACGAAGGCGTATGCACAGAATTCAAATAACTTGGGTACATAGTATTTGGAATGTTGAACGTGAAAATTCTGAGCAAAATTACAACTATTACATAAAAGCTACGATTTATGAGAAGATATCGTATTCATAAGCAAATGTCTTTGTAAAAGTCTGATTCATCGTAGATATTAGCTAAAATTTCACTTTTAATTGTAAACTAGAAACTTTTCAACAAAGTCTCAATAAAGAACTACAACAATCATGACGTTATTTTATACGCTACACGTTACGGGCTACGTTCGGCTAAAGAATGTTGCTTCCAATGACATGGTACAACACCGAAAGAAATTCTACGAAATCTGAATCAAACAGGATTCTTCAAACATTTTGAGAAGAATTCATGAAGCCAACCATAACTATCATGATTTCCTTAGAACCTTAAATGATAACACTACAACGAGAAAACAGCCTAAAAACCACACAAAGGTCACTCCAAATCCAATACTTTTAAACAGTGCTGTCAACGTGAATCTTCATACCAAGAATGAAACCCCATTTTTCCTGAAACTAATTATTTTAAAATCCCTTCTCCTTGTGATCCCTTCTCTCAATTTTCTCCTAAACACTCTCATGGATACCACCACCATCTTGTTTAAACACTCTCATGGACCCCATCATCTTGTTTAAACACTCTCATGGAGACCACCATCATGATTAAACACTCTCATGGACACCATCATCTTGTTTAAACACTCTCATGGAGACCACCATCTTGATTAAACACTCTCATGGAGACCACCATCATGATTAAACACTCTCATGGACACCATCATCTTGTTTAAACACTCTCATGGATACCACCACCATCTTGATTAAACACTCTCATGAACACCACCACCATCTTGTTTAAACACTCTCATGAACACCACCATCTTGATTAAACACTCTCATGGACACCACCATCTTGATTAAACACTCTCATGAACACCACCACTATCTTGATTAAACACTCTCATGAACACCACCACTATCTTGTTTAAACACTCTCATGGACACCACCATCTTGTTTAAATACTCTCATGAACACCACCACTATCTTGTTTAAATACTCTCATGGACACCACCATCTTGATTAAACACTCTCATGGACACCACCACTATCTTGATTAAACACTCTCATGGACACCACCACTATCTTGATTAAACACTCTCATGGACACCATCATCTTGATTAAACACTCTCATGGACACCATCATCTTGATTAAACACTCTCATGGACACCACCATCTTGATTAAACACTCTCATGGACACCATCATCTTGATTAAACACTCTCATGGACACCACCACTATCTTGATTAAACACTCTCATGGACACCACCATCTTGATTAAACACTCTCATGGACACCATCATCTTGATTAAACACTCTCATGGACACCACCATCTTGATTAAACACTCTCATGGACACCATCATCTTGATTAAACACTCTCATGGACACCATCATCTTGATTAAGCACTCTCATGGACACCACCACTATTTATGATTACTTCATTCGTAAGTGTAGAATTGAAATAAACGATTTAGATTTAAACCTGAAGACTAAAAGTATGTATAACGATGAATAAAAAGCCTTAAATAATCTATAAACAAAGGGCAGCATCATTATAAAATCAGCAGACAAAAGTGTAACCATACTAATTTTGCGCAAGAATTTATCTATACTTGAAGCTTTTGGACAACATCAGTACTTCCTACGTCCCTCTTCTTGTAAATGAACTTGGAAGGGCAACTGCATGCATATACAGTTGGTTGTCGCGGATGTCCATATTTGTGATTTTTAGGGAGTGTATAGAAAGTGGGAGTTCCAGGTTCATTTACAAGAAGAGGGGTGTATGGACTGAGTCCATGCCTAAATCTGATTTAGAAATCTTTCAACGATTTTTCTTTTTTCTACCCCTCTTCAGAATTTATTTGGGAAATATCCGACACAACACTCCCCTTTCTCGACATTAACATATCCATATAAGACGACCACCTGACCACTGGTATACATTATAAAGAAATACATACATTAACACACACCTACAAGATGACCATCTGATCATTAGTATACATTACAAAGAAATACATACTTACATTAACACACACATACAAGATGACCATCTGACCATTGGTATACATTACAAAGAAATACGTACATTAACACACACCCACAAGATGACCATCTGACCATTAGTATACATTACAAAGAAATACATACATACATTAACACACACATACAAGATGACCATCTGACCATTACTATACATTACAAAGAAACACACGTACCAACATTTCGAACCTTCCTATCTATACAATAACAAAAAGTCAATACCCTACTCACAGTTTCTACAATTATGTAAACTACGAAGTGATGATAACGATTATGATCCTAAAGACACAAAAACTGTTGTTGTTTATTTTAAATACACTACCCTGACTCTGTCATCCACGATGCAGCCACCAAAGCTAGCAGATTTACCCAGGAACAAACACTCAACCCAACCAAGAAAGAACATACCAATCGTATTTCTCTTGTGTTAACATATAACCGATCCAACAACAAGATAAAAAATATTATACTTCACAATTACACAAAACCTCTTCTATATAAAACATAACGCGATAATATGTAATAAATTCTGAACACTTGCAACCGTGAAAACGGGCAGGAGGGGTTTTTTATCACAAGGTGGCGTTATCATTTAAAGACTAGACTAGCCCAAACTTACATTATTTTTTCTAACTTAGAACTGCTAAAGTGTCATATACAAGTATGTTTACATTTAAAGTTCATTGTAAAAACAGCATAATAATAATAAAAAATAATCGTCTTTTAACCGCTAGGTTGTATTATTAAAAACAAAACAAAAACTGATCAATTTTTAAGCGTAAAAATAAAATGTGCATTTATTGTTCTCTGTTTGTTTTGTTTGCTTGTTATTAAACACAAAGATACACGATGGGCTACGTGTGCTCTGCCCAATACGGATATTGCAATTTTGTTTTATCTTATATATTCACAGCTGAGCTACTAGGGTGGGTAAGGGCAGCTGTTATTTTTTATACTATGAATTTCAAAATTCTAACCAAACATTATAATAATATTTTCTAATTTAGTTAAATATTTTATCGCACTAAGTTTAAAAAATGTGAACGTAATTAATCATGCTTAGTTATTTGATATAATAAGATTTAACGGTATTTGCATAATCCTTTGGTAAATAAATCTCATACAGGCACAAGTTTTGGAACGTGACCAGGAGAACATTCTTTTTTTTTCCATTTGAATAATTCAGTATATTTTACTTAGTTGTCGTTAAGCTGCACAACGGTATCGAAATAAGATTTTTAGTGTTATGTCTTCACACTTACTGTTGTTCCACTGAGGGTGTAGGAGGCGATTTAGTAGCAAAACTTTATAAAATGCTTAAAGATACTGTATTGGTTGATGCGTTGATTGGTAGGTGGTTTAGAAACTGATAATTTAAATGTAAAGCCTAAACAGACCATTCCCTTGTTAATATGGACAAGCGTGTTAAGGCGTTCGACTCGTAATCCGAGGGTCATGGGTTCGAATCCTAATCGCACCAAAATATGCTCGCCCTACCAGCCGTGGGGGCGTTATAATGTGACGGTCAATCCCACTATTCGTTGGTAAAAGAGTAGCCCAAGAGTTGGCGGTGGGTGGTGATGACTAGCTGCCTTCCCTCTAGCCTTACACTGCTAAATTAGGGACGGCTAGCACAGATAGCCCTCGAGTAGCTTTGCGCGAAATACAAACACAAACAAACCAACCGTTAATCAACGTAACGTGTAGCGATGTACTTTCTTCTTGGATCACAAGGTACAAGAATATCATCATTTTTATATTGTCCAACATATCCCTCTCTTCATGGAACAGGTGGATAATTTCACGACATGATATCACAAGCAGCTAGTGAATGGTGTCAGGAGTCGACGTATTACTACCTGAAATAAACCAGATGGTTATAATGGGGTTGACATCTGTCACATGATATAAGAAACAAGTACTCAGACTTGGATAGGAGATAACCAGATCGGGTAATACGTAGTAAGAATTATATGTATATATCTAGTCTTTTGTAACATATTATGTTGACCTATTTTCTTAACTTGTGTTTCCAAATAACCTAACCAACAGCAGTTTTATCAGAGATATTTTCGCAACTTAACGACCCTAACCTAATAAAAGTTTTGAAATGGTTTGACTGGGTAATGAAAAAAACTTCATTATAAACATACAACGTTTTTACAATATTTTGTCAGCCTCAGGTACAAGTAATTCACAGAGATGATTGAATATTGCTTCACAGTGTAATATAGATATCTTGGTATCCCTGGATGTTTATTTAGGTTATTTGTTTAAAATTGGTGTTTTGTATAGATATACAGTGTTTTTGCGAGTTACAACAGTGGTAAAACTGGGATGGTTTTTATTATGTTCAGTGAATCCGAGGCCTGGCATAACCAGGTGGTTAGAGCGCTCGACTTGTAACCTGATGATCACGTGTTCGATTCCTCGTTCCACCAAACATAAGCCCCCTTTCAGCCGTGGGGGCATTAAAATGTACGGTCAATCTCACTATTTGTTAGTAAAGAGTAGTCAGAGTTGACAGTGAATGGTGTTGACCAGCTACCTTCCCTCTAGCCTTACACTGCTAAATTAGGGACGGACAGTGCGGATAACCCTCGTGCAGTTTTGCGCGAAATTAAAAAACAAACAAACAGTGAATCTGGTTTTCAATTTACCACCTGTTTCTCCGATACAGAATTCTAGACAGTTATTTTATAAATGACGTTGGAATTGTGTGATTCTATGTAATTTTTATTTGATAATGATTTTTGTCTAGTGCCGGGTTTTTGAGTGAATTTGACGTCAACAGGAATTTTCTGTTTGCTTTTATGTATTACAATTTCAAATAGCCTGAAACTGAGTTAACTGATAATTTAGATTTAGAAGTTAAATAAATGTCGATACGTATTCAGTTTATGATATCACAACCAGATTGATACGCAGTTTTTCCCAATACAAGTGTATTTTAATATTATTGTCTGACAATAACAGTTATTACAAATAATGATCTATGCACAAAAGTTTACACTTACAAACAATATCAAATCTTCTTTCTCGTCTGTATCTTCTTCGATGTCTTATCGATGGTTCACGATGAGCGAGTTAATTTCGAATTGATGTAGGTACAGTTTACTAAACAGGGAGCTGGAAAGCTCTATGTTTTTTCTTCGCTGGCCACACGCTGAGTTTTCTACCGCTGAAGTTGAGTGATTTGTAATGTTTCAAAACTATAAACGTTCCTGATTAAATATCTGAAGTTTCCGATTAACAAGCGTTAATCACAATTATAGTTTCCGAGGTTATCGTACACTAACTGTAGCAAACCAACAATATATTATTCTCTTGGTGCGTTGCGTTGATTACATTTATAAGCGTGAGGAGTGTTTTTGTAAATTTCAGCCTGCAAAACAGTACTGACGATACACTGGTGTTTACATACACACATATAGTGTTGATTCTCAGACTCGACAATCTTCTAAAACCTTAGTGAATAGGCGGAAATTTCACAGTACAAATTTAATAGTATAAGTTATGTACATTTGTGCCCCAGGCCCGGCATGGCCAGCTGGGTTAAGGTGTTCGACTCGTAATCTGAGGGTCGCGGGTTCGAATCCCCGTCATACCAAACATGCTTGTTCTCTCAGCTCTGGCAGCGTTATAATGTGATGGTTAATCCCATTATTCGTTGGTGAAAGAGTAGCCCAAGAGTTGGCGGTGGGTGGTGATGACTAGCTGCCTTTTCTCTAGTCTTACACTGCTAAATTAGAGACGACTGGTGCAGATAGTCTTTGAGTAGCTTTGCGCAAAATTCAAAACAAACAAACAAACATTTGTGCCCCCCCCTGCTAATACAGCGGTATGTCTACGGACTTACAATGCTAAAATCAGAGGTTCAATTCCCCTCGATGGGCTCAGCAGACAGCCCAATGTGGCTTTACTATAACAAAACAATGTAATTAGTAAATATAAATTGAAGTTAAACAAATCTCAATATTAAAATATATAATGATGACAGATCCGTCAAATATGGTAAGTTTTCTCCAAGTGTTGATTATTATTTAGCTGATGTAAGGGATAAATGTAAACTACAGTGTAATGTGTGTTGTTGTTGTTGGATGTATTTACATAAATCTTGTTTTTCAATTGAGTTGTGAGGAAATGTGTGGACGATTGTTAAATTACATACAAATTGCACTCGTTATTGGGTTTATTAGATGATTACCATTGGACGAATTTGAGAATCACACTGGTGAAGATTATAAATGTGAAATAGGTGTATAATTACATATTAAAGTGATATTAGTATATATTCAGGAAATTGATAAAGGTAAGTGGTATATTTTGGACATCTGATAAATTTGAGATCTTTTTTTTTCTATATTCTTATATAGTTGTTATGGTTTTATTTTCAGGCATCTGGTACAGGTCAGTGAGATTGTTATATGTTCTTAAAAGTTGGTAGAGGTTCAGACAGTTATTAAAGGTAAGATAGGTTTATGTTTAGACAACTGGTAAAGTGAGTCTAGTATATGTTCAGACGGTTCGTAAAGATGAGGCTGGTACACACTCGGACGGTTGGAAAAAACATGACTGACTTTTACAATAGAAGATTGGTGTGTTGCAGTGAGCTTTGCATCATTTTGGGCCACAAAAGAAACTCATCTTTCGACTTGAAAACTTAGTGTTAAACATCTTGTTGTGGAACTTTTGTTCGTATTTCAACAGAAATTTTTTTGTGACGTAGTGGACGTGTTTCATCTGACTTTATCTTGGTGAGTTTACTTACCTTCCATAACATATAGTAGAGAAACACTGTAAACATGTGACTCAGTCTGTATGCGTTATGTTTCTAGTTTATTGCTGGTATGGCCGAGGTTCGTATGGATATACTACAGAAACACTGTAACCACGTGACTCAGTCTGTATGTTTCACGCTCCTATGTTACTGCTGCATGGTCGACGTTCCTACAAGCAAAGAAACTGTAAACGCGTGACTCGTTCTGTATGTTTCGTGTTTCTATCTTACTGCTGCAAAGGCGACGTTCTTATAGATAGAGAAACATTGTAAACAAGTACCTCTCTCCGTATGTTTCATGTTCCTATCTTACTTCTGGCACGGTCGACGTTCCTATAGGTAAAAAAATACTGTAAGCACGTGACTCAGTATGTATGTGATTTGGTTAGTTTTGAATTTCGCGCAAAGCTACTTGAGGGCTATCTGCGCTAATCGTTCCTAATTAGTAGTTCCTAATTCCCTCCCTCAGAAATTAACTGAGTTTGATTGTCTCGCAGTCTGTCTTATCACAGGAAGAGGAAATAAAAGATTAGACATTCCTTACTTATCTGTTTGTTGTTCTGTCTATCTATTTAGAAGTAGTTAGTTATGCACATCTATCCATTACATCTTTTAATTTAAGGGCCTGGCATGGCCTAGCGCGTTAAGGCGTGCGCTTTGTAATCTGAGGGTCGCGGGTTCGCGCCCGAGTCGCGCCAAACATGCTCCCCCTCCCAGCCGTGGGGGCGTTATAAGTGACGGTCAATCCCACTTTTCATTGGTAAAAGAGTAGCCCAAGAGTTGGCGGTGGGTGGTGATGACTAGCTGCCTTCCCTCTAGTCTTCCACTGCTAAATTACGGACGGCTAGCACAGATAGCCCTTGAGTAGCTTTGTGCGAAATTCAAAAACAAACAAACAAAATCTTTTAATTTAGCCACAAATCGCAGAATTATCGTTTTCTCTTTCAGTAAGAATTCTAAGCTACAACAACACAATTTCTCGTAAGTGGAAAGTTTAATAAAATCATTTTCAAATTTCAAAAGTCCATTGTAACTGCAAACACTTTATGACCTAGAATAATAATAATAATAAAAAAGACATCACGGTTCTCATCTCGTCATTGAATGACGTCATCAAAAGATAATAACCGAGAACAGGGGAGGAAACACAAAGAATGAAACAGGGAGTAAAAGGCCACAGGTAAAGAAGTCTTTAAACTGAATTCCAGTTAGCCCTTCTATTTGTTTTTTTTCCATAAGGAAAATCACGTTACGTATATATAAACACAAGTAAATTTCAGTTGTTTAACACACCATGTGACTAATATAATAATTAGTTATTCCTTGTGTATTAGTACTCATTGTATAAACATTTCCTTTTAATTATATTAGATTTCAAATGTTCAGGTCTAAGAAACGGTCGGTAGTTGCTACGACTTTTACTATGCTCTCTGTCTTCTCGGCTTCGTATGTCATAGTGGTCACGTTCATCTGATTGAAACAAATGTACATAAAGTAAACGTGTAACGGTATATTCGTTAGAAAGGGAACACCTCTTTTAAATTGCTTTTTCTTGCTTGTGGTTCACGCTTTTGGTGGCTTTTTATTTTGCTGTGCTACCGCCTTCCGAAACGTAAAGGGTTTTTGTTTTGAATTTCGCGCAAGACTACACGTATGTTTTTTGCATTTTTTTTCACAAGAGACCATTTCTGAATAAAAGGCCAGTAAATGAAAAAGTCGTCTATGTAATTTGGAAGTGTTGTCTTTTTTATATTTTATAATGTTGTTTCCACTAACGTTTGATGACTTTCTATGCATATTAAGGCTTAAAAACAAACACTAGCATTAAAAGAAACGAATATGAAAGCAAAGATACTGGGCTTGTCATTAGTGTGTACCTCATGGTTAATGCGTGCCTTTTATCAATAAAATTTAATAAAGCATAAATTAATTGTGTATTTTTCATAATGATATCAAGCCAATTTAAAAGGTGGCGCTCTTATCAAATTGAAACGTCCTTTGCGTTTCCTTTCAAAAATATATTTATTTAAAATTATAAGGATTACAAGCTAAGGTACACGTCCTTTGTCAGGGTTATGAATATAAAAACAGAACTGTGTATGTGGATCCTACGATAAATAACAGTAAAATCCCAACTATCACACAATTTATTTATAATATGTTAATACAGTATTATTATTACTTCATCCAAAGTTTTGTTTAAGTCATAAAAACCCAATATGTATATAATTAAATCTTTGTAGAAAGAGGTATTGACCAAAGAGTGGCAGTGGGGGTGATTTTTGTTACACGCTTTCAACATCCAGCTGTTAATCTCTTTCCTTGGTGTTTCATTTGATCAATTTATTGACGATTAACAGCCTCCCTTTAGTCCTACACTGCTAAATTAGAGAAGACTAGCACAGATAGCCCTCGTGTATCTTTGTGCGAAATTCAAAAACAAACAAACAACTCTTGTTGTGCTTATTCACACATACATCAGTGCTGTTTCAGCTTATTCAAACAATACTCTAACATGGTTATTTAGACCGTATTTTCAATCTTTCGTACACAGAAATACGAATATTCGACATACTCACAAAACATTACTTACTTATGGATTATTGAAAAAATATTTTATCTGTCTGTTTGTCTGTTATGTACGTACTCCTAGATCGCTGGGTCGGTCTCAACCAACCTTTGGGGGATGACAGTTTGAAATAATGGGCATGTTATTGGGTGTTCATAAGGCTTCTTTTTCCCCCATTTTTTTGTTATTGAGCACTTATTTTCTTTGACGTAAATTAAACTATAATTATAAATGGTACCACGCACAATATGAGGGAAAGCAGCTAGTCATCGCCACCCACCGCCAACTCCTGGACTGCTCTTTTACCAATGAATAGAGTGTATAACTGTCACATTATAACGCCCCCACGGCTGAAAGGACGAGCATGTTTGGTGCGAGAGGGATTCGAACCTGCGAGTCTTAGATTACGAGTCGAGCGCCCAAACCACCTTGCCATGCCGGGCCGAGAAGTATTGTTTATAACATTTTGTGAATAAACAGAAAATTGTTTTCATCTGTCCTTTGTACTCTTATTTTATTTATTGTGGACAAACGTATCGAGCATTGTTAACCTCGCTTTGATTTGTGCTTCTAAGTGAACAAAGTGAGGAAGTTTAGTTATTCCCATGTTATCGTTTTTTTGTTAGAGTGTGATAAACAATTAGATTAGAAAAAAACAACTACTTTTACAGTTCAGATATTGTTAGAAAACATTTGTAAGCTATGAAAATCTTGAAACAACAAAAATATTAGAAACATTATTGAAAGTTTGAAAAAGTTTCTTGTTAATTATCGTAAAGGTAAAGCCGTTTTTGTATTTCTATCGTCAAAAACATTAAAATCGCTCTAGTAAGCAACAAAATCCTGAAAAATTTCAACTTTGTCAGAATTTTTATTTTTTTTTTTTCTAGAAGGAAGGATAAAAGAAGGGTTAAAACTATTTATTTATCTGTCGTACTATATTTGAATATAAGATCATTGTTAACATTTCTTTGATTCAGTCAATTCAAAGTTAGTGCTAGTATGTCCACTGAGTATGTGATTTCAGTTTCTGGTGTCAATCTATAAAAACCAGTTTATTTCATTAATGAAGAAAATAAAACTAACTACTTATATGGAAACTCACTTTGAAATGATTTTAACCGTTAATGTGGCTCTATTACATGATTTTGTTTTGTTTTCAGAAGCTACAAAGCGTATATCATAGGCAAATACGTAGTTTTATTTTACGCGTCGTATCTGTTTTCACAGATAATCTACATGTACAAATGAACCCTGTATGTAGATATTAAAAAGCACTTTCCTTAACACACGTGCTTTCTTGAAGTCGTTGTTGTTGAGAAGTTCAAAAGTCCGAACATTTGAAGGATATATTGATATTTCTCGATCATCATGCTTTTAAATACAATCATGTAAACAGTTTTAATCCCGTCTTACAAGAAGCGTAACTATGGTAACTGTATTTATCATAGATGAGAGATTCAGCACTTTAGCCTACAGATGTATATATTGAGAGTTGCTGAAATCAATTACCAGTACACTGTTTACGTTGTTTGTTTGTCATTATCAATATATTCATATTTTTTTTAGATTAATGATTGGATTTTGATCATTTAGAATAAATGTAGATTCTGAAGTTGAAAATTCTACCTCAAAACTCATACTTTACGTTTCAGAATGAGAAATGTGTGATAAATGTATGAAGTAGGCTTAGTATACAATGGCTTTACAGTGCAAAAACTTTGGCCTCCCGCTGGTACAGCGGTATGTCTCCGGATTTGTAAATCCAAAACAGCGGTTTGATCCCTCTCGGTGGGCTCCGCAGATATCCAGATTTGGCTTTTCTATAAGAAAACGCATACACTTTGATAATTATTTTATGTTTCTGAGAATATTTTCGAAAAAAAAATATTTAAACCTCAAAAATGGGTGTTTTGAAAAAAAAAGCTTTATTACCTATATTTCTTCACGGGCCGAACCTTTTAAATTAGATTTCACTAAACATTTTTGAGCGAAACTCATTCACAGAGGTATGTATACATGATACAAAATCGACATTAGTTAACTTCTTCTCAGAAGACGATTTGTTTCTTGTTGCTGTTTTTTTATTTCGCGCAAAGCTACACGAGGGCTATCTGTGTTAGCCGTCCTTAATCTAGCAGTGTAAAACTAGAGGGAAGGCAGCTAGTCATCACCAACCACCGCAAACTCTGGGAATATTATTTTACCAACGAATAGTGGGATTGACCGTCACATTATAGTACCCCCACGGCTGAAATGGTGATCATGTTTAGTGTGACGGGAATTCGAACCCGCGACCCTCGGATTACAAGTCGAATGCTTTAACCACCTGTTCATGCCAGGCCCTCAGAAGACGAGCTCATTTTCGTTCTACCCATATAATTTAGAATCTTTGTTTTATATTGTAGAACAGCAAATCACAAGGAAACTTTTAAATCTGTAATTTTAGCTAATTGATTGTTCGTATACACCCAAATATACACAACAGAAGGATACAGTTCGTGTTCATTTTACAGTCCACCGTAGACTTGCCAAACAAATAAAATTGTCTAAAGTAACTGGTTGGTTAAGGGTAAGGTTCTCGACTTAAAGATCAGGATTCGACCCTCTTCCCACATTGGACGAAACACAACATAGCCTTTTGCATAGCTTTGCAGCAGAACAATAACTTGAGTTGTTTAAGTTAGTAAGAACTGCGATAGACATTAAGTTTTTCTATTATTTTATTTTTATCTGAGCACTTGTATTACAAACATTAAAGGTTGTCTCGTGACATGCTTTAGATCAATTGCGCACCGTCAGGATGGTGGTATTGAATAATAATAGTAAATTGATAACGTAGATGCTCTGTGTTAAAGAATTATACTTCGTTTATCTTACAGTCCGTAGATTCTATATGTAGGGATGACCCAAGTACTCAGTAGTCATAATACAAATATGTACGCTAAGAAATTAACAGACAAATTTCTACTTTAAAAGATACTTGCCATTCACGTTCATTTGTTTCTCTACTCAACAAGCCCAAAAACAAGGCAAAAACCGTCACTAAGACATCTAATCGGAAAGTGATCAACCAACCAAATATTTAATTTTTTTTTTTTTCTTTCAGTCAAAATAACCCTACAGTTACTTTAACACTCACGTCAGTTTAAACCTAAGACCACTCGATATGTTTTTGGGCAGTACATGATGTCATTGCTTAGTCGAAATAACTAGTAGTAGTTAAAACAAATTGTAGTGTAAACAATGTTATCATTACACCTTGTTGTTTCCTTACAAATACATGGTATTTTTTTAAAATCTTAAGTACAGGGTGAAATAGGAATTATCAGTCAATAATTGATGAACAGTTGATGACTTTAACATACAAATACTTATTGCTTTCTACACTGTACAAACGGTGTCTTTCGCGAGCTTACCATATGTTATGTACAAAGTGAAAGAGTAAAAAAAATTCAGTAGACAATATTAAGTATTATTACACATATTTATTCGGTCAAACTGGCAGACCTCGTACTAACAGTCTGTAATAATCTAACATATGTAAATGCCAGTGTGTGTGTCACGTCACGTTTGATTTTTCGAAATATGAGGAGTTGTTCATTTTTTTTTTTTTTTTTTTTTGAATTTCGCGCAAAGCTACTCGAGGGCTATCTGCGCTAGCCGTCCCTAATTTAGCAGTGCAAGACTAGAGGGAAGGCAACTAGTCATCCCCACCCACCGCCAACTCTTGGGCTACTCTTTTACCAACGAATAGTGGGATTGATCGTAATATTATAACGTCCCCACGGCTGGGAGAGCGAGCATGTTTGGTGCGACCGGGATTCAAACCCGCAACTCTCGGATTACGAGTCGAACGCCTTAACACGCTTGGCCATGCCGGGTCCATATGAGGAGTCATAAAAGATAACATTTATCCAGGTAGAATAGTTCGGCTTTAGTTTTAGATGAAATTAAAACGTGAATATCAACAAAGATCAGTAAGTTATATTTAAATAGGATTTTATCACAGGTTTTGGTTGATGTAATCAGAACATGGTAATATTTTTTGCTTACGTTATCTCTAAAACATAATAATTTTACATTCTGTTGAACAAAGTACTGGTTTCTCTGATTACTTATAGAATGACCAATATCAAAATAGGTACATGCTATTTGATTTATCACTGTGATGTACCTAGTTTCGATACCTTAACATGATTAGTAATGCATATCTAGTTGCTCTCTAGTGGTTCAACAGTAAATTTGAAAAGTTTTCAATGCTAGAGTATGGGGTTCAATTCTTACAGTGAATACCACACAGATAGCTTGTTGCCGAGCCTTGTTAAAACATACAAATGTTTACAGTAAAAAAAAAGAGTGGGGAACTGGATTTATGTTTGCAAAATGTGTTGTTACTGAGAAAAGAAAATCAAACAGTTTCTCTTGTTCGATAATTGGTAGTTTTATGTTGTTAAGGTACAAGTTTGAAAAACCTTCAAAATATTTGTTGTTTTGCCAGCCCAATAGTTGGTGATGACTAACTTGCCCTCTCGCTCGTCTTACACTGCTAAATTTATAATACCCTCACGGCTGAAAGGGAAGATATGTTTGGTGTAACGGGATTCGAACCCACGACCCTCAGATTACGAATCGAGCACAATAACCATTTTCCCATGCCGGGGTCTAACTTAAAAATAAAACTACTGGCACTTTTATCAGTGCATTAGTTTTCGATTACTCACTTTAAAGGTATCAAGTAAGTAAGGCTTATAACAGGAAAATAAGTTTTAATCGTTCTAGCAGCCATTCGTTAGCCTGATTATGAAAATAGTGGAAGCGCCCGTTGATATCAGTTATAGAACAAACGACAACGTGCAAGGCATATAAATCCAAAAACATAACCATTCTTTTAGAGTACCGCAACAAACAGTGCTTCAAACAATATTTTAAAGAAGTATAATCGACCCATATTGACGAATTCTGGTGTTGTAGGAATATCCTCGTTGGCAGTGACCAAAAACCCTCAGAAGGGTATTGTACCCGTCCTCTCATTGAACACTCGTGCTAGATTAACAACATGTAATGTATTTAAAATTGCTATTAGTCTGACTGTGACGTTTAAAACAAACAGAGCGTGCTTTACCATCGTATCCATAATACCGTGTGCTTGTTTAAAAAAGCATGTTTAATTAGTATTGTTACATTGAAACGAAACTTGCTTCACTAGCTTCCTTGTTATGTATTTTCCATGTTTAAAATAAACCTGTTTATACGTTCAAAAAGCATATTTCAACTCTTTCGTATAACATTTGAGCCACTATTTAAATATTCGAGTGAAATTATCCTTTAAAATGTGACGTTTAGTGTGTAAACAGTTCACTGAAAATAGAACCAAAGTAGCATTCACAGATCTTTCAACAACGCAGAATATTTGTATTATCAGATACAGTTAAACATGTACAAAGCAACTGAACACTTAAGAGTTATTAAACGTCGATCGCCTGTAAACACAGCTCTTTGAAAGTTAATAAACAATCGAGCGTCTGTAAACATGGCTTTTTTAAGAATTAATAAACGATCAGGCGTCTGTAAACATGACTTTGTAAGAGTTAATAAACGATCGAGTGTCTGTAAACATGACTCTTTGAGATTTAATAAACGACCGAGCGTCTGTAAACACGACCCTTTAAGAGGTATGAAATAATCGAGCGTCTGTAAACGTTTCGAAAACGTCTCCATCTTGGGTGCTAATAGCAACGATGTAGTTAAAAGATTAATGTAAGTGATTTTTCTCTAATATCAGAGCTCGTTGAAAAGTTCATTCATTCTAACATATCGTCCTTGCAACAGTTACGCATATCCACAGTTTTGAAGCAAGTGCTTCTGCTCATGAAAGAAAGTAACCTGTGAACCTCTTATCAACCGCTGACGATTTCTCAAATGGACCTTATCTGTTAAGCTTGTAACCTGATCACATGACGAAAATAAAAGTAAAACTCGGTCATATAAGCCCGCATGCTCTGGTCTGAAGCATAGACTTCAGTTCCTCTGATGTCAGCTGGACATGACGAATAAGTAATCAATTTTGTAGGATTTTCTTTATAACAACTTGTAAATTATTCTATTTGGAAGAATCCGACGGTTTGTTGTTGTTGTTGTTGTTGATGGCATTTTTCTCTTTAAAATGAAAAAGAGTTCTCCAAAAACCTCCAGCTCGGAGCATCGGTTCTCACGTGTTCCAACAGAAGAAAC
Source organism: Tachypleus tridentatus (assembly GCF_004210375.1). NCBI lineage: Eukaryota > Metazoa > Arthropoda > Merostomata > Xiphosura > Limulidae > Tachypleus > Tachypleus tridentatus. The sequence continues at coordinate 77,733,961 of NC_134836.1, read as the reverse complement.
TGATCAGGACGCTGAAGATATTCTGTGTGGTGTCGGCACCTGCACACCAGGATGGCTCCAGCGTTTTGCCAATCCAAAAGTTTATCTGTTAAACTTTTGTATCTTGGGGGTCGCCCAAGGAGCCTATTTTACCTATTTCATTGGCGTCGTGTCCACTCTGGAAAAGAGGTTTGCGTTTGAGAGTAAAATTAGTGGGATAATAATGATCGCCGATAATCTTAGTCCTATTCTTACAAGCATTATTATTGGTTACTATGGCAGTTCTGGTCACAGGCCCAGGTGGGTGGCAGGAGGTATGATCATAGTCGTGATCAGTTGTCTGGTGAGTGCTCAACCCTATTTTGTTTTTGGACCAGCTTTTCACCTTCTCAGCAAAACCTCCGGTGTTGCTAACGAGACTCAACACAAGTTCTGCGACTTTAGAGGAAATGACACGAGCTGTGATACTGAACATTTGTCGTCTACATTACCTGCAGTGTCTATGCTATTCATCGGCAGCTTTCTGAATGGGTTTGGATCGACTGCTTTTTACACCCTTGGAACTCCGTATTTAGATGACAACGTAAAGAAAAAGGATTCTCCGCTCTACTTTAGTAAGTAAAACAGCCAACTCACGCTCTATTATTTAGATGACAACGTAAAGAAAAAGGATTCTCCGCTTTACTTAAATAAGAAAACAGCCAACTTATGCTTTGTTACTTAAATGTTAAAAAAGATATTTTTCACGCTACTTCGGTAAGTAAGGTAAAACAGGAAACCTCACTCTTTATTTATAATCTATATAAACTTTTGCACATGTGTAATATTTTGTTCAACAACGAACATTTTTACAGTACATATGAGACTTTTAAAGTAAATCTAATAAAGGGCAACTTGACGACTCGTGGTGCTTACAACTTGCACGCGCTTTTTCAGCAAACTAATCATTTAATGGCAGCAAACTCGGTGTCTGACAGGGAAACAAATCAATATATTGCGTCAAACATGTTGTTTCTTGCCTTTTTGAAATTGAGTATGTTTTAATGATAAACAACAGCATAAGGCATGGCTCTCAGTTTCCCAGAACCAAGTTAAACAAGGTAGTTTGTTACTACAGTATGTGGAAACTTTCCAGTAGAGCAACGTGAAAACTGTTTGTTTGCTTGTTTTTTGAATTTCGCACAAAGCTACTCGAGGGCTATCTGTGCTAACCGTTCCTAATTTAGTAGTGTAAGACTAGATAGAGGGAAGGCAGCTAGTCATCACCACCCACCGCCAACTCTTGGGCTACTCTTTTACCAACGAATAGTGGGATTGACCGTTACATTATAACGCCCCCACGGCTGAAAGGGCGAGCATGTTTGGCGCGACGGGGATGCGAACCTGCGACCCTCAGATTACAAGTCGCACGCCTTAACACGCTTGGCCATGCCGGCCCAACGGAAAACCTAGTATCATAAAGAAATCTGTTTTGCTGGAAACAACGCCACTGATACAGATTATTTGTTATGTGTAAACCAGCCTTCTAATTGTCCAATGAAATAGCAGAATAACGATGACGTTATTATTCTGGTTAATAATACTTATATATATATAGTATCTTCCATCTAGTTAAATATAACGATGCCAAAATGTTCCTGTAATCGCTTTGTCGAGTGTTTCTTAACGACCAGTGTACTGGGCTATGAATGGAAGGGTTCGAAGTTCGAAATGTAATTACTGTGAATATTCTGTGGACGAAACGGACAATTCAATCAGTTCGTTCAAAGTCCTCCTATGGGGTGGGAGTGGCTGCCTCTCTCTGAAAAATAATTCAAATAAGGAACAGCTATATATGAACCCTACGGGTACATGAACTTTGTTTTAGCCCTTGTAGGCGTAAGGAGAAGTTCAAGGTTGGAATCCCCCCCCCGACCTGTGCTATTTGAAAATGTCTTACCTTCTCTATACAACTTAATAATCAGTAGATTTCTAAATTTTGTGTCGATAGGTATTTTATTTTCTTTCAGCTCTTTCACTGAAGTTGGATTTTAAGGACCGATTATTCGATTAGGAGTATTAATGCATTAGCAGATTTATGATAGCTGGAAAGATGAATTAAAAACATGACGTAGTAATACCATTCTCTTAGCAGTAACGTACTTTTTCTTAATGTATCTTTTCCTGGAAAGATGAATTAAAAACATGACGTAGTAATACCATTCTCTTAGCAGTAACGTACTTTTTCTTAATGTATCTTTTCCTGGAAAGATGAATTTAAAATATGACGTAGTAATACCATTCTCTTAGCAGTAACATACTTTTTCTTAATGCATCTTTTCCTGGAAAGATGAATTAAAAATATGACGTAGTAATACCATTCTCTTAGCAGTAACGTACTTTTTCTTAATGTATCTTTTCCTGGAAAGATGAATTAAAAATATGACGTAGAAATACCATTCTCTTAGCAGTAACGTACTTTTTCTTAATGTATCTTTTCCTGGAAAGATGAATTAAAAATATGACGTAGTAATACCATTCTCTTAGCAGTAACATACTTTTTTCTTAATGTATCTTTTCCTGGAAAGATGAATTAAAAATATGACGTAGAAATACCATTCTCTTAGCAGTAACGTACTTTTTCTTAATGTATCTTTTCCTGGAAAGATGAATTTAAAATATGACGTAGTAATACCATTCTCTTAGCAGTAACATACTTTTTCTTAATGCATCTTTTCCTGGAAAGATGAATTAAAAATATGACGTAGTAATACCATTCTCTTAGCAGTAACGTACTTTTTTCTTAATGCATCTTTTCCTGGAAAGATGAATTAAAAATATGACGTAGTAATACCATTCTCTTAGCAGTAACGTACTTTTTCTTAATGCATCTTTTCCTGGAAAGATGAATTAAAAATATGACGTAGTAATACCATTCTCTTAGCAGTAACGTACTTTTTTTTTCTTAATGCATCTTTTCCTGGAAAGATGAATTAAAAACATGACGTAGTAATACCATTCTCTTAGCAGTAACGTACTTTTTCTTAATGTATCTTTTCCTGGAAAGATGAATTAAAAATATGACGTAGAAATACCATTCTCTTAGCAGTAACGTACTTTTTCTTAATGTATCTTTTCCTGGAAAGATGAATTTAAAATATGACGTAGTAATACCATTCTCTTAGCAGTAACATACTTTTTCTTAATGTATCTTTTCCTGGAAAGATGAATTAAAAATATGACGTAGAAATACCATTCTCTTAGCAGTAACGTACTTTTTCTTAATGTATCTTTTCCTGGAAAGATGAATTAAAAATATGACGTAGTAATACCATTCTCTTAGCAGTAACGTACTTTTTCTTAATGCATCTTTTCCTGGAAAGATGAATTAAAAACATGACGTAGTAATACCATTCTCTTAGCAGTAACGTACTTTTTCTTAATGTATCTTTTCCTGGAAAGATGAATTAAAAATATGACGTAGAAATACCATTCTCTTAGCAGTAACGTACTTTTTCTTAATGTATCTTTTCCTGGAAAGATGAATTTAAAATATGACGTAGTAATACCATTCTCTTAGCAGTAACATACTTTTTCTTAATGTATCTTTTCCTGGAAAGATGAATTAAAAATATGACGTAGAAATACCATTCTCTTAGCAGTAACGTACTTTTTCTTAATGTATCTTTTCCTGGAAAGATGAATTTAAAATATGACGTAGTAATACCATTCTCTTAGCAGTAACATACTTTTTCTTAATGCATCTTTTCCTGGAAAGATGAATTTAAAATATGACGTAGTAATACCATTCTCTTAGCAGTAACATACTTTTTCTTAATGCATCTTTTCCTGGAAAGATGAATTAAAAATATGACGTAGTAATACCATTCTCTTAGCAGTAACGTACTTTTTCTTAATGCATCTTTTCCTGGAAAGATGAATTAAAAATATGACTGAAAGATGAATTAAAAATATGACGTAGTAATACCATTCTCTTAGCAGTAACATACTTTTTCTTAATGCATCTTTTCCTGGAAAGATGAATTAAAAATATGACGTAGTAATACCATTCTCTTAGCAGTAACATACTTTTTCTTAATGCATCTTTTCCTGGAAAGATGAATTAAAAATATGACGTAGTAATACCATTCTCTTAGCAGTAACGTACTTTTTCTTAATGTATCTTTTCCTGGAAAGATGAATTAAAAATATGACGTAGTAATACCATTCTCTTAGCAGTAACATACTTTTTCTTAATGCATCTTTTCCTGGAAAGATGAATTAAAAATATGACGTAGTAATACCATTCTCTTAGCAGTAGCATACTTTTTCTTAATGCATCTTTTCCTGGAAAGATGAATTAAAAATATAACGTAGTAATACCATTCTCTTAGCAGTAGCATAGTTTTTCTTAATGCATCTTTTCCTGGAAAGATGAATTAAAAATATGACGTAGTAATCCCATTCTCTTAGCAGTAACATACTTTTTCTTAATGCATCTTTTCCGTGTTAGATTAGTAAATCGTTCGTAAGCTAGCTGTCATACATTAAACTGTGTAGAAGTCCTTATGCTTACTACTATACTATCAACAATGTTATTGTGTGTTATTTAACTAATAATTCAGTTAATATACGGTTTATTTATACTTATCAAAATGGGTTATATGACTAGGTATAAGTCCTGCTAATGTGTTCATTTTAATAACTAATCTCCAGCTAATATGTTTATACGTAGTAATTGGGTTAACACTTATGTGCTCTAGCAACAATTCGGCTTGTGCTTGTTTGTTTTTTTTATCTTTTAATTTCCAAATAATATGTTATGAACTTTAGCCAATGATGTGGACAACGTGTATTAGCTACTAATAGTTTCTAAGGCAGTTCAAGGTTTCGTTACTTCATCAGTTAACTAATATTTGTAAGCCTAAGACTAGACTTCATCTTACAAGGGCTAATTCCTTGGACAAAGGGATTATTTTTTCATAGCTTGTCATGCCGTTTTGATTACTTAGTAAACGTACGATATTTTTCTATAGTATTCTAACTCATCAATAGAGTTTGAAGATTCATTGAAATCGTTCTGTTTACTTAAGATAAAGCTGTTATTGCGATATTTAACAATTGCGGACATTAAAACAATGCGAACTTTGAAGGAGTATGAACCAATGAAACATTGTAAGCTTTAAACATACTCATAAAACAGTATGAGCTTGTTGTCTCGAAGGTAAGAAGTAAAATAAATTTGTGATAAAAGCTTAAGTTTTAAAGGAGGATAACTTTGTGTAAACAGGAGAACATACCAAACAAACAAACAGTAAAATCAACACCAATCTAAGCATAATGTATAATCCGTACTTTAGTCGTTTGATGGTGTGTGATTTTGTTGTTGTGAAACTACTAACGTTGTCTTATGAGTCTATACTTGTTTAAAGTTCGTATTGTTTTAATGTCTGTATTTGTTAACAGTCTGACATTGTTTTATGGGTCTATATTTGGAAGTAGTTTCACATTGTTTCAAGGGTCTGTATTTGTTTAAAGTTCACATTACTTTAATTAACTTGTCAATTATTTGAATAAAAATTAAAATACTAATCCACCTTGAAAATGTTTTCGATAAACATGATTTATAATTCTAGATTTGTAATTCAAATGGAACTGGCATTTCTTACTAGGAATTTTTTTCTCTGCTCTATCATCATCACGAGCTACTGGTTTGTTTATTTGTTTCAGCATTTCACTCCAGCTTACACTCTTAACTTTTCTGCTAGACAGGCTGACAATTTAAAGCACACACCGCCAACTCTTGGGCTGCTCTTGATGGTCATTCTTCAATTGTGGGGCGCCATTTTGTGTCAGTGAGTGACGAATGATGAATCATTGGATTCACAATTCGAGCATGGCATTCACTATGCTATGCCCTGCGCACAAGTTACTGGACAGGCTATTTTTCAAAGTAAAAATCACTGCAGCGATTCGCATTATTTTGAAGAGATGCGAGACTTATCAGCTCAGAATAATTATAATTCAATTTCCTGAAATCAACTTGCACCAAACAACAAAAAAGAATTAAGGTAATTTTTGTTTTAACCCTAAAAAATATCCCATAACCACTTAGTTTTTTTCTTAACTTTATTATAATAATAGCATGTAAAGAAGTCGTTGCAATTTAAGGTATCTTAGCCAAGAAATCAAGGAATTCTGTGAAGCCAATATAAACTTAACCGAATTTACAATTTTATTCAAAATGTTGTGTACAAGGATAATTTGGTTTGAATTTCTGACAAAGCTATACGAGGGCTATCTGTATTAGTCGTCCGGAAGTTAGCAGCGATGAACTAGAGGAAAGGCAGCAAGTCATCATCATCCACCGCCAACTCTTGGGGCTGGGCTACTCTTTTATCAACAAATAGTGGGATTGACCGAACATTATAACGCCTCCACGACGGAAAGGGCGAGCATGTTTAGTGATGGGAGGATTCGAACTCACGAACCTTAAAGTAAAAATCAAATGCCCTGACCACGGAAAGGTGCCCAATAAATTATCTTTGTCACATCCGTTGCAGATATCAAACTCCAAATTTAATCATTATAAGTCCTTAAGTTTTCATACATAACACAAAAAGACATTGTTATCAGTTATGCTTCTTGTTTAAACTTTTAGAGCTTATTTCACTAACCATAAAACTATAGTTCGTTAGATGATCTAAATCATTCTGGTGGTTAAGAATATCTTATATTAATTATAAAGTGTTCCATATTTGTAGCATAATATGCTTTCCAAAAAAAAAAGTCTCCCAGGGACCTGTACTCGATAAAATAAAACAGGTTAGGGACGAATGCGATGTCATATTCTATAACAGTAAGATTGTTTTACTTTCTTTTTTTTTTTAGAAAGGTTCTCGTGTAAAGACCGTTTGATACTAGTTTGTTGGTTCGGCCATTATTAGTTCCTGAAGGACAGATAGTTATTGTTCATGTTTGCTTTTCTTTTATCACACTTGTTGACTTTTGAATTGACTATACCTTTACTGTTGGTAAAATATCCCTCAGAATGAATTGTTCAAAATCGTCAAGACAAAACTATCTGGAAGCTAAATACAGGGTGATGCAAAAATCACGCATCATCACTGTGATTTTTTTTTCTAAATTGTGTTTTACTAACAATATCTTCCTAATTTGTTATGTACTACTAACAATGATGGTCAGTTTCGGTGTTCCACATATCGATGAAACACTATGATAAATGCACCAATATGTTTTGCAATATAACAGTAATTTCTTCGGCCCGGCATGGCCAGGTGGTTTAGGCATCCGACTCGTAATTCGAAGGTTGCGGCCGTGCGAGTATTATAATGTTACGGTCAATCCCACTATTCGTTGGTAAAATAGTAGCCCAAGAGTTGGTGGTGGGTGGTGATGACTAGCTGCCTTCCCTCTAGTCTTACACTGCTAAATTAGGAACGGCTAGCGCAGATAGCCCTCGTCTAGCTTTAAGCGAAATTCAAAACAAATCAAACCTTAACTTCTTCAACCTCTGGCAACTAAAACGTTAAGCCACTTAGAGCAAGCTGAAAGTATTACACAAAGACACAGTTGATAATCCAACCAATAGCGTGTCTTTACCAAACTCCTCACAAAAGACTTTTTTCTCTCCAGAGAACAATATATTATTTTTGAACTCCCCATTTATGATCGACACAACAAAGTTCAAGTGCTTTCACTACGACTTCTTATCTGCTATTAGTTTATTCCCGCTGCTGTAAACCTCTGCAGAACTAGATTAAAGAACACGTGTTTCTTTGGTTTATTTGCTAAATCTTCTCGAGGGCTATCTGTGCTACTTGTCCCTAAGTTTGATGTGATAGATTAGAGGAAAAGCAGTTAACCAACACCACCCACCTCTATATCTTGTCTGACCGAATAGTGGTATCTCCGTGTTACGTATTTCGATTTCAGTTAGCCTAAAACTGAATTAAATTGTAATTTAGATTTAGAAGTTAAATAAATGCTGCTATATATCCAGTTAATGATACTTGACTACAAGATCGATACACACAATTTCTTTTTTAATACAACCATATAAATAATAATACAATTTAAAATAACGGTTATTAAAAATAATGATCAACGTATAAAAGTTTTACAAACTTAAAAACAATATCGAGTCATTTTTCTTCACTAATCGCACGCCAAATTTTTCACCGCTGAAGTTATATAATGTATTCGTAAAATACTAATGTCCGATGGGAATCTGTTGAAGTTAAATGGCTTGTAATTTTCGGAAACTATAAACGTTCCTTATCAAATATCTGAAGTTCTCAATTAATAAGCGTTAGACACTATCAGGTTTATTGTATACCAACTGAAGTAAACCAATAATATATATTGTCTCTGGCGCGTCGCGTTGGTTACATTTATGTGTGAGAAGAGTTTCTAGAAATTTCAGCCTACACAACAATACTGACGATACACTAGTGTTTACGTACAACATATATATTTGACTTTTATACTCGAGAATTTTCTCAAACTTGTTTAAACACCACCAATCTGATGTAACAACTGTCACTATTATAAACACACCCACAGTCTCAAATTGTGTGTGGGGGTTTAGGGAGGAGGTAACGAGATGTAAAACACAAAATCCCAGCTCGTTTATCCGGAATGCTTATCACTGAGCAGAACGTTTACGATATTTGGCACATTTGATCCAAGTCTATTATAAGGAATGTCTGTCCGAATATTTTTAATTGTTGCATGTCAATACAGGAGTAAGAGATTGCGTCCTGCTACCACAAAATTCCCCTTCGCATTTTGTGGTCGTGAGAAAACTCATATTTTTCGATTAGAGCAGATAAACAGTTGACGGTATGCGGTTTTTGCCAACTGCATTCCCTCTAGTCTGTAAGTTCAAACTTTGGGATGGTTGGTTCCAATAGCCCTAATGTAACTTTATGCAAGTACCTCAAATAAACTAGTATACAAGGTTTTTAATGGATATTTCATTGGCATGTTGTTTTATGAGTAGTTCCCTAACTAGTTGATTAATGGATATTTCCCTAACTTGTTTCATGGTAATTTGATTATTTGACCTTTTCAAAGCTTAAAAAAGCCCCTCCCCTCTGTTGCACATTGGCATATCTGCGGATTTATAACACTAGAAACTGGGTTTCGATATTTGTTGTGGACAAAGCACAGATAGCTCATTGTATAGCATTGTCCTTAACTTTAAACAAGCAAACCGAATGGTGAAAACAAGTTCAGAAACATACCAAAATACGTTTGCAAAGGAATAACACGAACTCTATCTGTTCGTCACAAATTTTTAAAATCTAAACAGATATTTTAAATAATAATAAAAAAACTTCAAATTTCTTTTACAGTGTGAACATCTCGCAAAAGTTTCTGTAAAAAACAAACGAACACATCCTTATAAGTTTTTGTTTCCTTTTGCAGTAAACAACTTTATCAGCAGATGTACTTAAAGTCTGTAAACGAAACATTATAATTATTGCACAATTTTCATATACTTTAACATATATAGCGTTAGCAACGAGGGTAAACAGTTAATGATTGTTTGTTTTTCGAATTTCACGAAATGCTACACGAGGGCTATCTCCGCTAGCCGTCCCTAATTTAGCAGTGTAAGACAAAAGGAAAGGCAGCTATTCATCACTACCCACCGCCAACTTTTAAGCTACTCTTTTACCAACGAATAGTGGGGTTGACCGTAACATTATAACGCTCCCACGGCTAAAAAGGGCGAGCATGTTTGGTGCGACGGGGATTGGAACCCGCGGTCCTCGGTTTGCGAGTCGATTACCTTAACCACCTGGCTATGGTGGGCCTTATCAGCTAATGAAGCAATATATTCCCATATTTATAGATAAGAACCTGTTTTGTTTGTTCGTTTTAGGGATAACCCACATTTGGCTATTTATTGTGTCTACCGCGAGAATCAAACCCTGGATTTTAGTATTGTAAGTCCACATATTTACCGTTGTAACATCAGTGGACCTATTACAAAGTATATTTAATTAATTATACCAAGCACCAGTTTTTTTAGCTCTTTTAATTTTATTAAAACTAGGTAGTTTGCTCTGATAGGATATAAATATTAATTATTTTCTTGGATTTTTTTCAGGTGTCATGTTTGGTATCCGGTTATTTGGTCCGTCTTTAGGATTTTTGCTGTCATCGTTCTGCCTGAGATTTTACGAGAATCCATTTTGTAAGTAAACCTGTATAATGATTTTTAACGAGTAGCAAAACATACTTTTTAAAAATACATTTTCTTACCTAGAACTATTAAGAACGCCTCCGAGTGGCATAGCAGCAAGTCTGCGGACTTTTAGTGTTTAATTATTGGGGTCCTAACCTTGCTACGTTAATTTTTCTATATCAAAGAAAAAGTAGGAATGAATCACTTTACTTTAGAAATCCCAAATAATTTTATCTAAGCATTTTCTATTTTCGAAATAAGTATAGTTTGTTCAATATTTATTGGAAAATCAAATTTTAAACGAAAATACACGCAGCTCGTTAGGCCTAATTCAGTTTATTTTTTATAAATGGTATCAATGTTTTGATTATATAGCTTCACATTACACGTAATACGCAAGGCTTAATTCAGTACAGCTTTATGCTCTTTTCTTTTACTGAGTTTTATTTATTTCTTTTATGCGTGTGTGTTCCGTCATTTATTACAGTCGATCCACAGATTGGAAGAGATGATCCAAGATGGATTGGAGCCTGGTGGGCCGGGTTCCTATTTTTGGGACTTGTACTTCTGCTGTTCACTGTACCAATGTTTTTCTTTCCCCGCAAGCTTCCCAGTAAACAGAAGAGCAAAGAACCCCCCAAAACAGAACAGAAATCGACACGAGACATGCCAAAAATGAAAGGTGAATGATTTGTTAGAAAGAAGCTATGTAACTGTTTGTTGATTATGTGTATTATAATATAAATACAAGGTTGTAGGAAAATATGTTGAATTTTGTATCACCAAAAACTTCCCATTTCACAACATTGTAACATTTCTCTTCTATGTTGTAAAATCATTATGGATTATACTCATAATAATGCAATCAAGAATACGGCATATATTGTTTGTTTTGAAATTCGCACAAAGATACACGAGGGCTATCTGTGCTAGCCGTCCCTAATTTAGCAGTGTAAGACTAGGGGGAAGGCAGCTAGTCATCACCACCCACCGCCAACTCTCGGGTTACTCTTTTACCAACGAATAGTGGGATTAACCGTAACATTATAACGCCCCCATGGCTGAAAGGGCGAGCATGTTTGGCGCGACGGGGAACGGCATACATGAGTTACACTTTACCTATCGGGAAAACAATACATTCAAGTTTGGTTTGTTTTGAAATTCGCGCAAAGCTACTCGAGGGCTATCTGCGCTAGCTGTCCCTAATTTAGCAGTGTAAGACTAGAGGGAAGTCAGCTAGTCATCACCACCCACCGCCAACTCTCGGGTTACTCTTTTACCAACGAATAGTGGGATTGACCGTAACATATAACGCCCTCACGGCTGAAAGGGCGAGCATGTTTGTTGTGATGAACCCGTGACCTTCAGATTATGAGTCGGGTACCTAAACCACCTGGCCATGCTGGGCCTGAACGTTTTGAATGAAAACAATACACAGATAGGCTTTACTTACGCTAACCTCTTTGTTGGTCACATTGAAAATTACGTATTTCGGAACTATACAAGCACCTTCCCTGTCTTATGATGTATATGTATTGATACACAGGTACCCTCCCTGTCTTATGATTATATGTATTGATGATGTTTTCGGTATAGCTACATGTAGTAAAGATAAACTCAATCTCTGTATTATTTTTGTTCAGTCCTTTCACCCATCACTCCAATACACGTCTTCTATCTCACTAAACCATTTTCAATTCTTGACGTAAGTACCTTCGTGACTGATAACGGTAATGCCTGTACTTTACAGACACACATAGGTACTTACATGTCCATCCAGTCTTCCTGAATAAATGAAGGTAAGCATTCCCAAATCCCAGACCACGTACATTCTGTATCAACAACCAAAATTATGATAATCAATTCATCAACATACTCATTTTGTTTTTATAGAAAAATATGGCTACTTCTCTCCCTCATCACAATGTAAATAATCTACACACTAACAATAAACGTCCAAATTTAGCTTTCTGGAAATTGCTTAGTTCAAATCATCTCAGTGACACCACAGACAATTCAAAGCTTCCAATGCCAAGCCTCCAACCTCATTTCAGTCAACATGTTTCCCTTATACTTCCACGTCCCTCGCTGGTACAACGATAGGTCTACAGATTTAAAACGCTAAAATCAGGGGTTCAATTCCCTTCAGTGGACTCAGCAGATAGCCTGATGTGGCTTTGCTATAAGAAAAACACACAAACATACATTTCTACGTCATAACACAGGACAATATCATTGGTCACACGTTCCATAACAAATCTGTAATTTCTAAAAAGCGAGACACTAACATTAAACGCTTAGTCGCCCATCAGCTTCCAAACAACTTACAACTATTAACTGATACCCAAGTTAGTACGTATAATTTTGAGAGAAGTGGATGCAATATTGCTCTTCCACTGACCACAGAGCATCTACTAGAGGCCTCGGATCAACCTATCCTTGTGGAAGGTCATTTCACCTTTACATCTAAATGATTAATTTAATGCATTATTTGTAACAAGTTGACCAACTTTACATAAGAGCACTGGCCGATCATTTTTATTGATCACTTTAAAGCCATGGCCCTTCCAACCCCAGTAAAAGAACCCCAATCAGAGGAAATAATTTTTAATTGGTTTGTTTATGTCCTTTGGGTATTAATGAACGGTACAGGTTTTATATTGTTATTATTATTTTTAATATCCTTCTGTTATTATCTTAAACTATTTACGTTATTTCTTTCTTTGCTACCTAAATTTTTGTATATTTCTAACAAAATTTTAATATTGTTTTTAAATCACTATTTCTGTTACATTGTTTTCACTTTATTATTTAATTCTCGTAGTTCTATTTATCATTATTTTCTGTTCTTTGTGTTGTTGCATTTCAAAACAATCCTGCAATTATCATTAACCGAGAGACTTGTTTCTGTATTTTTTGATAGATTGTTTAGGCAGAGTATTCATGATGAAACTTTATGGAATGGACCGCAACTGTCTGTTGTGAAGACACAAGTGTTCAAGACGATGTTTCGAAAGTCTTCCGCCTTTTGTCCACAATCCACCAGGATACTATAAAAGACCGACAACACCTACACACACACTGACCTGAAGACGAAAGGCGGAAGACTTTCGAAACGTCGTCCTCTACACTTGTGTCTTCACAACAGACAGTTGTCGTCCATTCTATAAAATTTCATCGGCTTGTTTCTGGCTTGAAAAAGAACGTTTGCTCAAAACGTCGTCAGGTTAATAAATTACCGTAATACCATAGTTTCTAAAGGTAATTTTCCTCTACAAGTATAACATATATATATATATGATTATTTTAAAATGTTAGCATTATTTAGGTCTATAATATTCTTGGCCTTGAAATACCTACGCAATTATAATGTTTAATTATATGTTTTATTTCGCTTCTTATTTAGGAATTATTGGGGAAATGTTCCCCTTGCTCCTCCAGCTCCTTAGTAGGTTTTAATAAATATTAACGCTACTACCTATAATATTTATTTCGTCTTAAAATATCAAGACAGAACTAATAATGTTTAATTATACATGTTACACAGCTTCTTGTTCAGAAATTATTGGGGCCACGTGTCCCCTTCCCTTGTGGTTCCTATGCCCTGAAAGTAGGTTTACGCAGATGCATTAAACAAAAATAAAATAACATAAAAATAAGTTATATTTATTTTAAAAACAACTAGTTACCGTTTTAAATCTTAATATAAACTGACACTGTATCAAGACATCTAATTACTAAAATATATATATTAACTATTGAGGCATAATATAGAAAAATCAATATATAATCAGATTAACGTTGTTCTACGTTAGAACAATTTAATTTTCTACAGCTTGTAATATATGGTAAACAGTATGACTAATAGGCTTTATACGTCTGTAGACGAAAATCTTTCATTGGTACAATATTTACTTACAAATCCATCTCTGCGATAATAGGCTTTATACGTCTGTAGATGAAAATCTTTCATTGGTACAATTTTTACTTACAAATCTATTTCTGTGATAATAGGCTTTATACGTCCGTAGATGGAAATCGTTGATTGGTACAATTTTTACTTACAAATAATCTATTTCTGCGATAATAAACTTTATACGTCTATAGATGAAAATAGATTTGTAAGTAAAAATTGTACTAATCAACGATTTCCATCTACAGACGTATAAAGAAATGTTTAACTGGTACAATTCTTATTTAAACACCCATTTTTATAATTTTGTAATTCGATCACTTTCGAAAGGTGGACCTTTCTTCTTCGGGAAAGTGTTATTGTCTTTGTCTCGACTATTAAGTTGTTTTGGTTTCAACCTACTGACGGTTGAGCGTTCGTTAATCGACCTCTGATCTTCATTTTTGTGAGAACGTTTGCTTGCGTGTTTATGTTTTTAAGATCAATAAATACCCCATTACGCCTTGTTAGACTATTAAATTTCTTTCAGATATGCCCAAGGCCTTGTTGAAACTTGCCAGAAACCCCATCTTTGTTTGTCACACCGTTAGTTTGACGCTTCGGATAAATGGGTTTTTAGGCTACTTTGTCTTTCTTCCTAAATATATGGAAAACCAGTTCCGTCAGTCAGCTTCAACAGCGAGTTTTTTCTCGGGTAAGTCACTTGTTTGTTAGTTCGTAATTTTAGATACGTATTCCAACTTAAGTTTCTTATTCATGCATTGTTGAATCTTATTTATAAGTATCAAAACTTGAATTTTGTTGTATAAGTTGTTTTTATTTCCTTATGCAAATTTAAATGAGTACATGAACTTCCCTTCCTTCATCTAAATACTACCCTCCATCAAAAGTGAACGGCCACCCCTTGAGGATATGAAATGATTCATCCAACTTGTTTTACACGACTGGCACTCTGAAATTATAAATAAAGGAGCATATCAGATAGTAACATTGGTAGTGGCGTAACGTATGCAAAACGTCAAAATATCGAGAATATGGTAATTATGAAATATTATTAGATACTGATTGAACCTGTAAAAAAGTGGTAACTAAACCAGTCATAACTGATAATCACATATGATGTACTTACTATGCTTTAGTCCATTCAGCTACATCGGGAACCTGGTCAGTATAATCTGTAGAAAATAACTCGGTAGTCCAAAATTTGTAACGAAATGTAACAAACGTTCGCTTTTTTGGACTTGTGGAAAGTTGCGGAAAGTAACATATGCAGCAGTTCACGGTGTGAGAATAAATATGTATATTTTGAATGGACTTTTACCAAATGTTATTCTCACGAATGTTTCGCAGAGATCAGCCACCAGTTCTGTGGAGTGGAGATTCACTAATTTCTGTGAAAATGGGAAACTTGTAACTAAATCTCCGGATTGTTGTAGCAAGGCAGTTCATCTGTTGGAACAAATCGTAAGGATATTAATATCAAATCTTCTAGCCACATATCCTCACACACACACACAATGTGTCGTTGAAAGTCGTTGCATGTCTCGAAAATCGAAGTAGTTGAAACCAGCGTCCCCAAGTAGAAGTCACGAGCGTTAAATAATTTTTGCAGTGCATCTTAATTTCAAAAGAATACTACAGAAAATATAAACCCGAATACGATAATTAAACAGAGCTATGTTATAAAATGTGGTAAAGAAAATGTTTATTATCTACCAAATTAGGCTTACATGCAATAAAATATCGGAGGGAGTTAGGCAGACAGCTTTGTATAAAGGGCGAGAGTGATCAGAATCTCTTTGACCTGACCTGGCCTGCTTTGACCCCGACCTGGCCTGCTTTCAAGAAACCAAAACGTGTTACACAAAACTCGACTGAAATTTTACTCGTGCGTGTTTCATTAAATTATTTAATTTTTAGGTTTTCTTCAGTCACAACAAGTCTGATAAATAAAGGCTAGGTACAATACTTGAGGGAGGATATAATCGGTATTTGTCTCCCTGGTCTACGAAAATACAATAGCCAACACAGTTCTGGGAATTTAAGAGCGAAAGCAGAGCAGAATTTACAACAATATATGCTACATCCAGTGCCGAGGATTCCTTTCGCTCGATACCAGGGATATGAGTTGGGGAAGCAGTGATTGAGACGCTGTTTATGGGACCAAATTGTAGAAATTGATCACACGAAGTTAAAGCTACTTTCAGAACAATTGTACGTAATTTTTCCCCTTACAGTTTCCAGACAGTCATTCACTAGCCATATCCTAAAGAATACAACTTTCATGTTAATTGACATTTTCAACGCCCCCAGCTAGTACAGCGGTAAGTCTACGGATTTACAACGCTAAAATCAGGGGTTCGATTCTTCTCGGTGGACTCAGCAGATAGCCCGATGTGGCTTTGCTATAAGAAAAACACAGACATTTTCAACGTCCTTAGTTATTCTTAACGTCAGAGCTACGAATGGGGCATCCAATCATGTTTTTAAAACAATTTTCTAAATAATGTTACTTCCAGCCAGTTTTCTAAATACATTATCCTTAGGGATGATATGTCCAAGCAGTTTTCTAAACACAATTTCCTAAAGGATGGTACATCCAATCAGCTTTCTAAACATAATTTTCTAAAGGATGGTACGTCCAACCAGCTTTCAAAACAAATTTTCTAAAGGATTGTACGTTCAACCATCTTTTTAAAACAAATTTTCTGAACTACTTATGAACCACTTTGTGTAAGGATCCACAACTTTGTTGGTTACAGAGTCTTTAGTGAACCACATGAACAAAACGTCATCAATATTAGAATTAATGTTCCTAATTACTGCTGAGTGTCCCTATTAGTTTCGTTTCTTACATTGATTATTGCAACAGGCAGAAACATAAAATCATATAATATGTATAGAACGTATTTCTACTGAACGCTATGTAAACAAATCTGTAATTATGGAGTGAATCCACTGTTTAGCTTTCGGACTTCGGTATGTTTCTAGTTTCATTTTGAAAAATAGATTTCATGAATTTTTCTGTGTTTTTAAAAGGACACAAATCAATCTATCAAATTTTCTTTTTACTTACGTCTCACTTAAGTATCTACTTTAGTATCGTGTGTTTGAGGCCATATCTGTTTTAGTACCATTTTGAGGCACAAAATTACTGATGTACTGTTACTTCTGTTCTTCATTCTGAAATAATAGCGATCCCCCAGTGAGACAGAGGGTAGTTTACTAAGTCACAATGTTAAAATCCACAGTTCGATTTCCCGTGGTGGACACAACAGATAACTCAATGTGGTTTTGCTTTAAAACAGATAAAGTAGTAATCGTTGTGATAATCAGACTAAATTTAATAGTATCCTGAAGTTCCCCCTGTCGCTACTAGAGGGTTATGCTGAATGACACTGATGATTACAAGTACTCGCTATAATAAACTATTTGTTTGTTTGTTCTAACGCCAAGCTACACAATGGGCTACTTGTGGTCTTTCCACTACAAGTATTGGAAACAAACCTGTAGCATTATAAGCCCTGTGACTTATAGTTGCACCACCAGGGATGTGTGTGTGTGTATGACATAATCAATAATCGTTTGTCGTTATTAGCTTCAGGATGATTGAACCCTTCGCTAGTACAGCGGTATGTTTCCGGATTTACAACGCTAAAATCAGGGATTCAATTCCCCTCGGTGGGCTTAGCAAATAGCCCATGTGGCTTTGCTGTAAGAAAACACGAATCGGTATG
Source organism: Tachypleus tridentatus (assembly GCF_004210375.1). Lineage (NCBI taxonomy): Eukaryota > Metazoa > Arthropoda > Merostomata > Xiphosura > Limulidae > Tachypleus > Tachypleus tridentatus. The sequence continues at coordinate 77,716,134 of NC_134836.1, read as the reverse complement.
ATTGTCTTAGTAAATAATGTTAAATTTCAAACATAATTTAACTGCATTTCTGCTATAGTATTTTGCATTAAGAGTTCATATGTTAATAAACTTCACTAAATATATTTTATTCGTAATTACGTATTATTTATGGAAATATTTCCAGGAACAACGAGCATCCTCACAATGTTAGTGGGAATATTGTTAGGAGGCGCAATGATTAGGAGGTTCAAGCCCCGGCCTCGCTATCTGACCGGATACATGGTTGGTGTGGAATTCTTCAGTTTGGCTGCACTCTTTGCTTCTATGTTCATTGGCTGCCCCTCACTCGATATGGCGGGAAGTACTGCAGTTGGAAATCAGTAAGTTTCCGCCTGATCAGAAGGCTTCGTATAAATTAATGAAAAAAGGAAGAAAAAACACTCAAATTTTAATAACATTTGAAATACGTTTAATGTATTAGTTTTTTAAATTAGTTCCAGAAGACAAAATACAACTTAGAGCTAAGGTTCTTTGAAATCACCAAAGTAATACGAAAGCCGTGACAAATAAAACTGTATCAGAGAATCACCTGTGAAAAGACCTCACAAGTGATCATTTAACAGTGCATGCGCAGTATAGTTTAATTCAAATGTTTTATAGCGCATTTTAATTTAAATAATAATCGAAACCGCAACTTTCTTAAATAACTTTGAGAATCTAGCCTGCACGCTTAGTAATCATATATATATATATATATATGATTTGTATATTTACTCCTCAGCATATTTATTTACGACATATCTGTGCTAGAATGTTTTTTGTTTGATACATTAAGTGAATTTTCTTACAGTAGTATGGTTGCCAAATAACACTTTCTAATACATACTAATAAAATCCAGTTTAATGAGATATGCTGTCATGAAATGTATAATAATCATATTATATCGTAGAAAAAATACTAAGCTTATAGTTTTATAAGCGATTCATGTTGCTGTTTTATAACAGCTGCAAGTTAGCTAGTTATACTTCGCTATCTTACCACCAGGTTGAATCTGAACAACGAATGTAATAGTGGATGTGGCTGCACTCAGCGTGTCTTTGAACCTATCTGTGGACCTGACGGTCATTCGAATTATTTCTCTCCTTGTTTTGCTGGATGTAAGGGATTAAATAACACAGATGAAAACCTGGTGAGAATTTTTGACAACTTATTCATTACACATTTTTTTTTTTTTGTGTGTGTACCGCATCTGTTTATGTGATTAATACAGATTAAAACCTGGAAATACATTGCCAGCTTATTCACTACACGTGTGTTTGTACGTCTGTTATTGTTTATTTATTTAATCAAAACATGTAAAAGTTGTAAGAATGTTTGCAAGATTATTTATTACACGTGTGTGTGTGTATATCGTATTTTATTTTTATTTAATTAATCAAAACAGATGAAAACTTGATGAAATTTTTCGTTGGGTAAAAGTTTCCTTATAATGAATGTATTGGTCACAAAGAATGCATTTTTGGTTACATGGTTCCTCATAGCGTGTGGGTCGCAAAGAATACATTTTTGGTTACATGGTTCCTCATAGCGTGTGGGTCGCAAAGAATACATTTTTGGTTACAGGGTTCCTCATAGCGTGTGGGTCGCAAAGAATACATTTTGGGTTACAGGGTTCCTTATAGCGTGTGAGTCACAAAGAAAACATTTTTGGTTACAGGGTTCCTCATAGCGTGTGGGTCTTAAATAATACATTTTTGGTCACAGGGTTCCTTATAGCGTGTGAGTCGCAAAGAATACATTTTGGGTTATAGGGTTCCTTATAGCGTGTGGGTTGCAAAGAATACATTTTGAGTTACAGGGTTCCTATTAGTGTGTGGGTCACAAAGAATATATAAAAAATACCATCAATATACAACTAATCCCATCAGTTACTGCTGGCCCCCTCTACGTATTTTACAGAGAAAATAATTTTCAGATCTCTGTATCTACGTATAGACATATTGTTGTTGTATATATAGAACTGTAGTCTGTTCCTGACATTTCTGTATATATGTGTACACATATTGTGTGTGTATATATACAACTGTAGTTTGTTTGTAACATCTGTCTATCTATGTATACACACATTGTTTCTGTATATATATATATCACTCTGGTTTGTTTGTAACATTTGTGTATCTATGTATACATATATTGTTTCTGTATATATATACAACTGTAGTTTGTTTTTAACATCTCTCTATCTATGTATAGACATATTGTTGTTTTATATATACAACTTTAGTTTTTTCTAACATCTCTGTATCTGTGTGTACACACATTGTTTCTATATATACACAACTGTAGTGTTTTTTAACATCTCTGTATCTATGTATAGACATATTGTTGTTGTATATATAGAACTGTAGTCTGTTCCTAACATTTCTGTATATATGTGTACACATATTGTGTGTATATATATACAACTGTAGTTTGTTTGTAACATATCTCTATCTATGTATACACACATTGTTTCTGCATACATACAATGTAGTTTTTTCTAACATCTCTGTATTATACAGAGTTGTATAATACTTTTTACATACATTACAGGGTTCCTCATAGCGTGTGGGTCTTAAATAATACATTTTTGGTCACAGGGTTCCTTATAGCGTGTGAGTCGCAAAGAATACATTTTGGGTTATAGGGTTCCTTATAGCGTGTGGGTTGCTATATTCTGTTGACGTTCTATCAACAGAACGTCAAAATAATAGTCTTAAAAACATAAAGTGCTGCTAGTCTCAGTTCCTGAAAATACCTGAACACACTAATTTTACTACATTATATGAAGTAAAAAATTACAGGCTTTAAACACGTAGTTATTTCACCTTAATCATTTATCATTTCTTTTTAGATTTGACTGAGCCTATCATCACTAAACTTTGCGTACGTACGAATAATAAGAATTTATAAAGCTAAAACTTGTTTATTTGTAGGGCCATACATTTCCTAATCTGGCCTAGCCCAAGAAATGTGTATAATAATCGCAAGACACCAGCCATCACCTGACTGAAACTGATGCTTCCCAGGAGCTCAGTTTTAAGTCTGAGGACTCGCACAGGTTTCAATACTTGTGGTTAGCAGAAAACACATGGCCCATTGTGTAGTTTTACACTTAACAACAAACAAATAAAAACTGTTCCTGCAATCTGACATCCTTCGGGTTAAATGTATAACTTTGGAATATGAAGACAAATTTAATCATATTTGTACACTTTACATTATGTGTGTGTGTGTAGCTTATACTGTTAGGAAATGAATTGTATTTCTTTGTTACTTAAATATTTTTATACTTGAGTAATCGATCAATACTGATTAAATATTAAAGGCCATTACAGGATCAGACGTTATTAAGAAGTTAATAACATTCCAGCTTAATATATATTCATACATGTTAAAAAAGACATGAGCTAAGAGACAGAAATGTGATCATTTTTATTAAAGCTTCATAAATATTCTGTTTCAGTAGCAACTCAAGAAGACTGGTGAAAAACTCAAGTGTCTGTTAAAATGTATGCAATAGGCAGGAGGTGAAATCCGGATGCTTAAACCTGAAACGTACCTATTTTAACGATACATTCATCATCTGTAGATAGTTGTTGATATGTAAATAATTAGTAGTTGCAGTTGATGCCATATATCTTATGATAATAAGGACAGTATATCTACGTTATATAGTAATGCAGGAAGAATAAAGGTAAATAACTGTGGAACAAAATAGGATATAACAACATATGTATACACATGATAGAGAGATGTTAGAAACAAACTACAGTTGTATATATACAGAAACAATGTGTGTACACACAGATACAGAGATGTTAGAAACAAACTACAGTTGTATATATACAGAAACAATGTGTGTACACACAGATACAGAGATGTTAGAAACAAACAACAGTTGTATATATACAGAAACAATGTGTGAACACACAGATACAGAGATGTTAGAAAAACTACAGTTGTATATATAAAACAACAATATGTCTATACATAGATAGAGAGATGTTAAAAACAAACTGCAGTTGTACATATATACAGAAACAATATATGTATACATAGATACATAAATGTTACAAACAAACCAGAGTGATATATATATACAGAAACAATATGTGTACACCTTATTAACCGTGCTGTGTTAATAATTTCAATTTAAAATATAATTGTACGGTTAAAAAAAGATACAATGGAAATTTCTGAAAAGGTGGAAACTTGAGCCGAGAGGAACTATCTAAATATTCGTAAGATAAAATGTTGGAAGGTTCACATTTACTGAGAACGTCAAAATAATAGTCTTAAAAACATAAAAACTGCTAGTCTCAGTTCCTGAAAATACCTGAACACACTTACTATGTTAATTTTGATTTCGTCGTATATATATATATATATATAAGAAGAAAGGGAAAAAGATTGACATTATATGAAGTAAAAAATTACAGGCTTTAAACACGTAGCTATTTCACCTTAATCATTTATCATTTCTTTTTAGATTTGACTGAGTCTATCATCACTAAACTTAAAAATTTAAATTTTTAACTAAATGAAGTTTCATTGCGCCTCGTGTATTTAGGCCTAGTAGCAAAGAATCCAGAAAGTGAAGAATATTCTGGTAAATTTATTTATCAAACCTGGAATGGAATTTTGTAATACGAAATATGTTTCCTTTTTAAACACTTATCTATTTGAACTTACCTATACTGATAAATTTTCAACTGTACAAATATTTTTACAGGTGCACACTTTATGATCAATTACACAATAGGAAAGCTCCAGCATATGTGTGGCCCAGCATGGCCAGGTGGGTTAAGGCGTTCGACTTGTAATCCTAGGATCACGGGTTTGAATCCTCGTCGCATCAAACATGCTTGCCCTTATAGCCGTGAGGGTGTTATAATGTGACGGTCACAAATAGTGAGGGGGGCTTATCTCACTATTCGTTGGTAAATAGTAGCCCAAGAGTTGACAGTGGGTGATGATGACTAGCTGCCTTCCCTCTAGTCTTGCACTGCAAAATTAGGGACGGCTATCGCAGATAGCCCTCATGTAGCTTTGCGCGAAATTTGAAAACAAGCATATGTGTAAAAAACGTTGTATTTATTTTAATATTTCAAAGCTGTAGATTATCCACCATAGTAACTGCAACCGCGATACAAACTTTAGAACAAATACCTGTTTCTATAGATCATTCAATTGTGTTTTCTCAGTCCCTGTAGTGGTATAGCGGTAAGTACACGGATTTACAACGCTAAAATCAGGGGTTTGATTCCCCTCTGTAGACTCAGCAGATAGCCTGATGTGACTTTGCTGTTATAAAACACACACAGTTCCTTAACAGGATGTACAATAAAGTAATAGTGAATTACAATTTCTCGCACAGTGAAGTTGGATTGTAATAAATCGTATTCGTTGTTATTTCTACGGCGAAGATTGTTTGTTTGGAATTAAGCACATATCTACACAACGAGCTATCCGTGCTTTGCCTACCACGAGTATCGAAATCCGGTTTTTAGTGATGTGAGTCTTGAAACATACCACTATGCCACTAGGGGGCTTATGGCGTAGTAAGTTATGGTAAATTACTGTTACAAAACTGGTTTTATGTTCAAATAAATATCGTGTTTGTCGCAAGTTGCTCCTCGTACGTGTACGTGTATTTAACTGAAACATGCGAGATATTTTTACCTTTTTTTTATTACAGATTTTTACACAATGTACTTGTCTTCTGAACGAAACTGTGAACCAGTATCAGAGTGGAGATGCCACCAATAGTTACTGTCCTTTCAACTGTGGAGCTTTTCTTCCTTATATTATAATACTCAGCGTCGGTAAAATGATTTCATCCACTGCCAGGGTGGGCAATACACTAATAACACTCAGGTAAACATATTGGAAGATATTATTATTACTGTAATACTCAAGGAATAATGCACAGCCTAAAGACTTCTAAAAAATGGATAGGTTATTCCATGCCAACTCACCTAATGCATCCCAGTTCAGGTCATAGATTTTTTTGAAAAAATTAAAGAAACAACTTCATTTTGATTTATTAAAAAATGAAGTAGAGCTTTAGGATTTTTCATAACTGAATAAATCAAAGTGAAGTTTTTGCTTGATTTCTTTCAAGAAAATTTATGGCATGAACTGGGAAAGGTTCGTTTTTCTCGGTGAGTTGGCATGGAATGACCCGGGTACAAATTGTCATACATTTTACTAGTATTATATTTAATTTCCGATAGGGTAACACATAGTCACAAAAACAAAATAAAACCTAATTTTAGCTGAGTGTGTACTGGATGGATTTTATTTTTAAATCACTAAACGATTTTGCTTTTCTTTAATTACACTTTCGAGAAATATAAGTAGAATGTTTCCTGTTACAGACGCTTACGTCATGAATATTCTAAAAGTAAAAACCGATTAACGTGAACATTTTAATCACTATTAACAAGGCAGGATTAAGGGTTTCATTGGCCTTAGGTCTTTCAACTTATAGAGGACTCCTCGAGACAAAACCTCTACGTGCAATACATTTATAGTCATAGCTTGAAGCCTTCTAATTAGCGTGAGGCCTTGGGTTTCAAGCCGGTAAGCCCATGCCTTAATCCGGGGTTGGCTATTAATATAATTTTTCGTGTTTATTTGTAAGCTTTCAAAGAGAATAGAAGACACCTGTAGTCGTCCGTCTAACTCATAGACAAAACCAAATTAAACCTTCGTTGTTGTTTTAGTGCCAAGTTGCACAATGGGCGATCTGCGCTCTGTCCACTACTAGGAATTGAGCCATGGATTGTAGCCTTATGAATTGAACTACTAAACCAATATTAAAGTACTTTAAAAATATTTAATTTTGTTATTTTTTAGATGTTATTAGATTATAGAACATGATAATTTACGAAATATTTATGTATATATTTTATATTGTTTACGAGAGTAGCATAACACGGAAGCCAGAGTACGATGGTTAATTTATTCCAAGCCAGAGTACGATGGTTAATTTATTCGAAGCCAGAGTACGATGGTTAATTTATTCGAAGCCAGAGCACGATGGTTAATTTATTCGAAGCCAGAGTACAATGATTAATTTATTCCAAGCCAAAGTATGATGGTTAATTTTTTCCAAGCCAGAGTACGATGGTTAATTTATTCGAAGCCAGAGCACGATGGTTAATTTATTCGAAGCCAGAGTACGATGGTTAATTTATTCGAAGCCAGAGTACGATTGTTAATTTTCTCGAATACCCCTCTCTTTTACCGTTATAAGTTTGGTTTCCTAAAAACGAAATCTAAATTTGCTTTTATTTTATAGTGAAATCAATATCGATTGTTTAAACATTATTCTATGACTGAACTAACACAATATTTTCTGTAATTTGAATATAACTAATCTAAATGAATAATGAAGTGTTAAAAATATCATAAGCCAAATTCTAATGACTTATAACAAGTATAATTGATTAAAATATTGCTAAGCTAGCTCACAAAAGGTGATTATATCGTAACAACTGTTGTTATTATAGATGGTTTATGTAATTCTCCAACCATTACCACGTAGTTATGTCCTAGCTATCTGATGAGCTCTGGATTGAGCAAAATGCGTCGTTTTCAGTGGACATGACATGGTTTGAATGGTTCTGATTTTTGAAAACTTCTAAAAGTCGAGATAAATAATGTAGTGTTAAAAACACAGTATACCTAACTATAATGTCTTATGACAGTTATAATTAATTGTAATGATGTCCCTCATCCCTCACCCCGAATTGAAAGTGTATTTATATTGTTAATATAACGTAACCTATTTTTCTATTTAAGATCTTTTTAAATATCAGATTTTATGATCTACCAATTACCAGTCCTGGTTTATATAGAACAAATATTTTAACATCTATATTTTGCTGTTATATTCGGCTGATTGGATTAGGTTTTACTTCATCAAATGTGCGTATTGCTGAGCTGACTTTGGGCATGCATAGATAAATATATGTACAATTTGTAGTACCAGTCCCTTGGACGGAAGTTATGTAAATTCATGATTAATGAAAGATTATCTTAGGACATGAAAAGTTGTTTAATTTATATGCAGTCAAAACACAAAAAGTGAAACTGAAAATTTCCTTTTATCTAAATTAGGTGAATATCCATCCAAATCCTGCCAAGTAGTTACATAGACATAAAATAGACAGGACTATTATGCAAATATATATACACATCGGATAAGATATTATTAACACTTCGTTTCTCTATTGATATTTCAGATGTGTAGATGCCACGGAAAAAGGTCTTGCTTTGGGTGCCCTTGGGGCTATATTATCAGTATTTGGTAAGTTTCTAGAGTAAAATATTTCTTTATTTTTATTTCTAATAGCAAACAATGTCTTGGTTCACGTTGTATGACTTGAAGAATGTTTGATTTACGTGTAATCGCTGGTTTTAAAATTGGACAACGATAGGCCACTCCGCTCTGCCAGAAACACACATATATATATATATTCGATTTAAATGTTCCTAATATCTAATGGTGTTTATTGTTTTTCGTAACATAGCATGAGATTTGTTAAAATTACATTAACCCAACTCATTTTTTATAATCTTTGAGGTTTTTACTTTGAGGTTTATGGAAGTCATTTTGCTTTATACACTAATTCTGATTATGTAATCTTTTTGTTTAGCTTTAAATGTGTAACATAACATAACATATAGTCTACTTCAGCGATGTCGAAAAAACCCACTTGTAGAGAAAAATATATATATGTAAAAACGGCTCCTTTGGGATTTAGAAAATTGTTTACGTAAAGGAGCGAACAACGTTTCTACCTTCTACGGTCATCTTTAACTTAGGAAATTAGTGTCGTGTAAAAATTCAGTCTTTTATTAGTAAAAGTAGGGGAAACGTTAAACTTCTGTTATATCATGAATGAAAGGTATCGTACCTTTATACTTAAAACATTGATGACGTCCTTTAAATATTCTATTGATAACTACCTTTTATTATTTGCTTTCTTACAAGCCCGGAGTAACCCATGATCAATCAGACCTTGATGCTATCATTGAACAATTGCCGTTTCCCTTTTTAATCCTGGAGGACTTTAATGGACATCAACCTCTCTGGGAAAGTGCTGATATTGATAGGAGTGGTCGCTCTGTAGAGCATATGCTCTCTGATCACAACCTTTCTACTTTCAATACTAGTCCTACTTATTTTCATGCATCTAGTCAGTTCTTTACTGTTATTGATATCTCAGTTTGCTCCCTTTCACTGTTCTTCCAGTTTTCATGGACGGTTGACAATAATCCACTAGGCAGTGATAATTTTCCTATACTTTTGAGAGAGACTGGCTGTGGTGGATGCCACCCGACCCTCGTGCCCCGGTAAAATCTGGATCATGCAAACTGGTCCTCTTTCATTGCGCGAGCAGAACTTGATCCTGCCATCGTCTGTAAGCCATCAATAGACGACTGTGTGGCAGCAGAAGCTGACTGTATTATAGAAGCAGCTGTTCAATGTATTCCTAAAACCTCAAAACGTTTTCCACGATATCCTCTTCCGTGGTGGAATCCTGCCTGCCACGTGGCACAAAAAGCTCAAAAATGGGCCTGGAATACTTTCCGTAGACATCCCACACTCTCGAACCGCATCGCTTTCCGGCGGACCTGTGCACATGCTTGGTGAGTAAGGCGTTAAAGCCAGAAGGAATTCTGGATAAAGTTCACAACCACCATATCTTCTACCACCAGTTCTAAAGTCATATGGGAAAACATTAGAATGGTCAGGGAGCAATATAATTCTGTCCCCCTCTCGATTTTGCTCTCTGATGGCCAAAAAGTAGCTGATACCCAGAGCATCGCCGATACTCTAGGTGAAAGCTTTTGCCGGGTATCTAGCACTTTTGCTTTTTCCTCCATCTTTTTAGCCATCAAGACTCGGGCAGAGTGATCACCTCTTTTCTTTCGAGCTGATTGTCTCTATGACTATAATCGTCCCTTTACACTGTTACACTGTTGGAACACAAACTGGCCCTTCATCAGTCTGGCAGTACATCAGTTGGACCTGACGATGTACATTATGAAATGCTGCTCCATCTCTCTCCTGCTTCTCTTGCTATTTTTCTAATTGTTCTTAGCCGGATGCCTGGCGTTAGGCTATTGTCCTACCTTTCTCTAAGCCTGGGAAGAATCCCAAGATTTCTTCAAACTACTGTCCAATTGCTTTGACGAGCTGTCTCTGTAAGACCTTAGAGAGGATGGTTAATGCTCATTTTGTTTAGTTTCTCGAATCAAAGAACCTCCTCTCGCCCACCTAGTGTGGATTCCAACGACAGCGCTTCACCGTGGACCACCTGATTCGACTTGAAACGTCAATCAGAGAAGCCTTTCTAAAACGAAATCTTGTATCAATATTCTTTGATATTGAGAAGGCTTATGATACAACATGTAGGTATGGCATTTTGCAAGACCTCCATACATATGAGTTACGTGGCCATTTGCCCATTTTTATTAAAAAAAATTTAATGGACAGGAGATTCCAACTTCGTGTGGGTTCGACACTTTCCTGTTCTTTTCTACAAGAACTTGGAGTCCCTCGAGGCTGTGTTTTGAATGTCACACTTTTCAGTATAAAAATTAATGCCATCACTCTCACTGTTGCAAATATGCTCTATGTCGACGACTTTCACTTTTCATGTTAGTCGTCGAACATGAGGTATATTGAAGGGCAGCTACAGACTGCCCTCAATTGTTTGCTGAAGTGGATTACAGCAAACTGCTTTAACTTCTCTCCCTCTAAAACCGTTTGCATGTACTTTTGCCTCCAACGAGGTATTTATCCTGATCCTGAACTCCGTATCGGTGAAGTTGTGCTGTCTGTAATCCCTCAGACAAAGTTCTTGGGACTTATCTTTGACCGAAAGCTGACCTTTATACCACACATCAAGCAGCTACGGGTCAAATGTACAAGAGCACTGAACATTCTCCGTGTCCTTTCTTCCACCACTTGGTGAGCGGATCGATGTTCTATGCTAAAGATATATCGTGCTCTTATTCGATCGCAACTTGACTATGGGTTACTAGTCTATGGCTTTGCCAGACCCTCGGCCTTAAAGATGCTGGACTCTATTCATTATCAAGGAGTTCGGCTGTGGATTGGGGTTTTCTGCACTTCCCCAGTTCAGATCTTATACATAGTCTCGTGAAACTTCTTTGCACCTCCGCCGTTTGCAACTGTCTTTACTGTATGCTTCGAAACTTCGTTCCTTACCATAATGTTCCACCTGGGGTTGTGTCTTCCTTCCTGGGAGGGGTATACCCTTTCGAAACAGACGATCTGCCATTGCTCCTTTTGGACTTCGTATCCATACGCAGTTGGATGAATTGGGTCTGTCCTTGGATAACATTGCTGTATCCATTGGTTAGTCCATCCCACCATGGCTTCTTATAGTCCCCAAATGTGACGTATCTTTAAGTCATCTGAGAAAAGCAGACACTCCTGATTGGAAATACTATCTGTTATTTGCTGAACATCTTTTGAACCATCCTTTCATTCCTATTTCTACAGATGGTTCGAAATTAGGTGACTGTGTGGGCTCAGCCATGGTTTGTTGTGGTTCGGTGGTTGCGCGCAGAATCCCATCTACATCTTCTGTGTTCACAGCTGAAATGTACGCCATTTCTCTTGCCCTGGATCACATAGAAGCTAAGCAGTATTCAAACTGCACTATTTGTACTGGCTCTGGAATCGCTTCACGTTAGTTCACACCCTGTTCTCACCGATATTCAAACCTTACTGACCCATTTTTCTTTAACATCTACTTTTATCCACTTTTTCTGGATACCTGGCCACGTTGGTATTCGCGGGAACGAGCTCGCCGACACTGCAGCTAAATTTATCTGCTCTGGCACTATTACTGCAGTGCCTATTCCATACATGGACTATGGTCCTGTATTCAAGGCTCGGCTCCGTGCCAGCTGGCAGTCGAGTTGGAGTGAGCAACGCGAAAACAATCTTTTCCAAATAAAACCCTATATTGGACTTTGGCTGTCTTGCTTTCGTAAGGATCGGAAAGAGGAAGTTGTTCTAACTAGACTACACAGTAGTCAGTTTTTTAACTTGCCGTTTTCTTTTATCTGGAACTGATGCACCAGTGTGTAGTCTGTGTAACATGCAAGCCACAATTAGTCACATTTTACTTTCTTGCCGTTGTTACGACTCTTAACGACGGCACCATTTTAAACATGTTATGTCCCAAGGTTTGTCCATAACGTTAGTGTTATTGGTGAGGGTGATACTGTCCACCATGGAAATATTTTTAGTTTTATAAAGGTCATTAATATTTTAATGCTATTTAAGTTTTTTAATTTATACATTAGACCTTTTTTTAATGTGGCTCCCTTTTAAGAATCAAAGTCCATCCAGTTCGATTTGAAATTTGAAAATGGCCGTAACATCATATAACTCGGAACCAGGACTTGGAAGGCCAACTTCAGTTGAGTGATGGTGGTTTCTGTACTTACATGTTAATCTTCCTGGCGAGTTCTGATAATTACAGATATGCTAGAGAAAGTCCTTTACAACTTGTGTTACAATAGTTTTTCTCTTAACATTGTAGACTAGATCTAAACATTGGTTTTATGCTATTTATGTTGTTTTTTTTAATTTTGTTTTGTTTTACCTTAATTTTCTTTTATGGATTTTACTACCTTTACTTTAATTTTAATTTTTCACCGGAAGTTTGGCGCAGATAGCCTAGCTACTTTGTGCCATAAAACAGCCAACCAACCAACCTTTTCACAATATTATCTTCTTTTTTCGATTTTCTTAAACACACAATTTAAATTAATAACAGAAAAATACCAAATTCATTTGAGTTTACGTTTCGATACTTTTACGTGTCTTCTTCTGTCCAAAGTTTGTTTGTGAGAGAGAAACTGATAAATTATTTTATATCAAGTCCCTTAACGCCACACGATGTCATTAAGTGGATTTAATTTAAGCGTGATTTTCTGATGTGTCTAAACTAGTATCCATATAAGTTTGGTATTTTTCGATAATTGTGAATTTAAACCTTATTTTGGATTACTTTACATGGTATTGTGTGCTAACCTTTCATTTAAATTATACACGTTTCATTGTATATTCTGTAGCCTTCATCCCCTACCCGTTAATTTTCGGATCTCTGATGGATGCTGCCTGTTTGGTTTGGGAAGAAAGTTGTGGTAAAAGTGGTAACTGTTGGGTGTACGATTCTGAGAAGTTTAGATATTATCTCCACGGGGCGTCCATAAGTTTCATCTTCGTGGGAAGCCTATTTGATGTCATTGTTTTCCTGCTTAGTGGAAGACTCAAAAACTTTTACGACGAAGAAGGCAAAGATGTTGCCCTTGATAGCACAGAAAGAAATGATAAGTCATCCCCTGATGAAGATGACGACATCCTCTACATGCCAAACGTTAGCTTACAGAAAACTGCATCAATCAACGACATCACATCAACATTTTAACATCGTTTACGACGAGTGTTCCTACGTTTAAAACAAGAGGTTTGTATAGAAGCTTCAACATCATCAAAACTAGTTCATTCTTTCTTTTATTACTTGTGTTTCCAGTTATCTAACCAAATCAAACCCATATAGTCAAAATAGTCTGAGATTTTGGTTAATAAAACATTTTGGTTAATATAAACATTCCAATAATGTAAGTTTTCCAAATCGCTCAACAAGTCAGAAAATTAGTCACCCAATAACAATCTTTGATGGAAAGCTTCTCAGTTCACACTAACCAATCACAGCAATTTGGTGAGCTTGAAATTGGCACAGAAGGATGCTTGTTCTATGCCAGGTTTATATTGTTTAGGTGACTAAAAACGGTTTCCATGACGTCTGAAAAACACATAGGTTAAAAAATATCAATTTAGCACAAAAAATACGATAACCTTTAACTCACCTTTCGAAATCCGTAGAGTTGTAGGCTATGGTGTTTTTGTGTTCAAAAACGATCTCCGTACCTTCCTGTTCACAATTCATTTTTATCACACGTTTTAATTAAAGAATTTCCCCAAATATTAATAAAATGTGCGACATAGAAATTTTGTAAAAGTAACATATATCGAGGATGTCCTCGTCTTTTGTTATTGCATGTCTAAAACATAACAATTGGTACGTATGGAACAAAGATTCCGGATGACATTTCGATTTTGAAAGGTGTAATATTTCCTAATACATTTATATAATCGTATTTGTTGTTTTGTTTTTTTCACGTTCTTATGTGAACATGAGTTTTGTATAATATCTGTCTTAAAATAAAGTAGACCTCCATTTTCAACGGTAAGGGGCATGTTTCCTTATTTCAAAGCCGAAGTATCGTGTAATTGTAGATTTGTATTAAATTCATTATACTCCTTCTACAGTTGTAATAACCTGTATACAAAGATGTATTCACAGAATACTATGAAACTATATAAATTAACTCCAGTACTCCATTCTACTGCCATTCGCACAAAGATCACTATGGTTACGAAAGAGAACGTTCCGATCTTCCCTTTCTCTCCCTTCCCCAATAACAATGAAATCAGGCACATCTCCTGATAACTTAAATAAGAACAAACTAACATAGAACAGAGATGGTTCACCAGCCATCAAGTATTCAGGTGGAACACGAACGCATTAACACAGAACAGAGATGGTTTGTGAAATCAAGTATTCAGATTGAACACAAAGACATTAACACAGAACAGAGATGGTTTATGAAATCAAGTATTCAGATTGAACACAAAGACATTAACACAGAACAGAGATGGTTTATGAAATCAAGTATTCAGATTGAACACAAAGACATTAACACAGAACAGAGATGGTTTATGAAATCAAGTATTCAGATTGAACACAAAGACATTAACACAGAACAGAGATGGTTTATGAAATCAAGTATTCAGATTGAACACAAAGACATTAACACAGAACAGAGATGGTTTATGAAATCAAGTATTCAGATTGAACACAAAGACATTAACACAGAACAGAGATGGTTTATGAAATCAAGTATTCAGATTGAACACAAAGACATTAACACAGAACAGAGATGGTGTATGAAATCAAGTATTCAGATTGAACACAAAAACATTAACACAGAACAGAGATGGTTTATGAAATCAAGTATTCAGATTGAACACAAAGACATTAACACAGAACAGGGATGGTTTATGAAATCAAGTATTCAGATTGAACACAAAGACATTAACACAGAACAGAGATGGTGTATGAAATCAAGTATTCAGATTGAACACAAAAACATTAACACAGAACAGAGATGGTTTATGAAATCAAGTATTCAGATTGAACACAAAGACATTAACACAGAACAGAGATGGTGTATGAAATCGAGTATTCAGATTGAACACAAAAACATTAACACAGATCAGAGATGGTTTATGAAATCAAGTGTTCAGATTGAACACAAAGACATTAACACAGAACAGAGATGGTTTATGAAATCAAGTATTCAGATTGAACACAAAGACATTAACACAGAACAGAGATGGTTTATGAAATCAAGTATTCAGATTGAACACAAAGACATTAGCACAGAACAGAGATGGTTTATGAAATCAAGTATTCAGATTGAACACAAAAACATTAAAACAGAACAGAGAGTTTCATTTCCTTTCTTCTCTGCATTGGTAACATATCAAACCTCTCTGTTAACTAATATGGAAAACACAAGACGTGGGACAGAGCCAGACAAATATTCGAGGCAAATGAAACATCTGCTGTATTAAATGGTAGGTCAAGAATTTTGGAAATCCACTTTAACATTAGGATTTCTGTATTTTTTTAATGACACCAAAGAAGCTGTTCATTAATTTGATTTTATCAGTAATTTAACATTAGGATTTCTGTATTTTTTTAACGATACCAAAGATGCAGTTCATTAATTCGATGTTATCGGTGATTTGACATCAGGATTTCTGTATTTTTTAACGACACCAAACAAGCAGTTCATTAATTTGATTTTATCAGTGATTTAACGTTGGAATTGCTACTTTTCTAACGGCACCAAACAATTTCATTAATTTGATTTTATTAATAATTAACGTTTAGGCTATTGAAATAATTGAAACCAGAGTCAACTTAGCTGTGATGGGCAATCAAATTAGAAGTTAAAACGAAGTCAGTTTATGTGTAAGAAATTACTTAAAACAGCAAACAAGAGTTTAAAGCTTAACAGGGATTTAAAAGAAAAGAAATTTCCACAATGATTAAATAAGAAAACTCCTTTTCGATTAGCGCTTTTCTCATTCTATTTTTAAAATTTAACAAGTTTTAATGATACCCAAGAAATTTTGTTTTTTGAATCGATCGCAAAGCTACACGAGGGCTATTCGCGATAGTTGTCCATAGTTTAGCAGTGTAAGACTCGAGGGAAGGCAGCTAGTCATCACAATCCACCGCCAACTCTTTTCACCAATGAATTGACCGATCGTTATAACGACCTCGCAGCTGAATGAAAGAGCATCTTTGGTAGGTTGGGGGTTGAAACCCGCAACCCTCAGGTTGCGAGTTAAACGCTCTAACTACCTGGTCGTGCCGCATCTAGCTCAACAAGTACTAAATTAACTTATTCTGTAGGATTCTAGTTGGAAAAACTAAGAACAAAAGTAAGGGCAAAAATAAAATTGTGGTTTCCGGTGCTGATTAATAATAGGCTGATAGGGCTTAATATGTGATTACTTAATACCAAAAACTTGCTTTTGTGTGTCTGTAGTTAAGAAAGCTACACAATGGGCTATCTGTGCTCTGCCCACAACGGGTATGGAAAACCAGATTCTTGCTTTGTAAGTTCGCAAACATACCGCTGTGTCACCGGGAAATGGGAGGAGGAAGTTTTCATGAATGAATATAAAATGTGCAGTTGATTCAATATGATTGTCTAGTGGGCTGTTTACAATCGTCTTTTACCATTTCACTATAATTTTACCATCATTTCATAGAACAAATCAGTCTTCACGATCTTTGACTACCTATTTTATTATTATTATTAGCAACATTTATAAAGACTTATGATACACTCTGTAACCTAGTATAAATAACCCTGTAAATACGTTTTGATTTATTGTTTCGAATTAAGCACAAAGCTACACATTGGACTATCTGTGCGATGCACACCACGGATATCGAAATCCGCTTTCTGGCGGTGTGAGTCCGCAGACATATAACTGTGCCACTAAGGGACGCAGAAAATCAGAAAGTGACATCTTATATGCAACTACATTATTGATATTATCAGAGCGAATTGATCACAGAAAATTATAAAAAATAAAAATAAATTAAGCTCATTTGGGCCTGAATTTCTATTAAATATAAATAATCGTTGTTAATTATCAAAAATCACATTAATGCAAATCATTTCTTCACATCATACGCGTTGAAAGTAAAATAACTATTATTCCCTCACTCTACAACTTCAATAAGATTCGATTATTTATTATCTTCCCGAAAGGATTGGTTTTATTTGTTTTGAATTTCGCGCAAAGCTACACGAGGGCTATGTGCGCTAGCCTTCCCTAATTTATCTGTGAAAAACTAGAGGGAAGGTAGCTAGTCATCACCACCCACCGCCAGCGCTTGGGGTATTCTTTTGCCAACGAATAGTGGGATTGATCGCACATGATAACGCCCCCACGGCTGAAAGAGTAAGTATGCTTTATATGAGGGGGAGTCGAATCCGCAACCTTCGGATTACGAGTCGAGTGCCTTAACCACCTGGCCATGCCAGGCCTCCTCCCGAAAGAAACGGTCACGTATTTTGCAATGTCTGGGAATTGTATTTTTCCTAAAAAGTTCAAGTATTATTCGTATTTGGTGATAGTATCATGTCATCATTTAAAAGAAAAGAAATTTCCACATATTGCTGTGCCACTAAGGGACGCAGAAAATCAGAAAGTGACATCTTATATGTAACTACATTTTGAAGCACAATTTTGAATGTGCCATCTCAAATGTAACTACAGTTATCTGTGATCTCTCCCTCCAGTGACACAATGGTATTTCTGAGAACTTACAACGATAGAAAGTGTATTACGATACGATACCTGTGGCGGGTAGAGCACGGTATCAGTTTTGTTGGAGTTTATGACAGTTTTTTGAAACCAATTAAACCTAATAAAACGTACTCTTATTTGTTTTATTTTAAACAGCTGAGCTAATGGGGGGTTGGGGTTGGATAAAAACAGGAGAAAAAATTGAAATCATATGTAGATATAGTTTAGGATCTAAGAAGAAACTGTCGTGGAGAAAGTAGTATTGTAATTAAAATATACGAATTGGAGCTAAAACTCACTGTTTGATTGTCATAATTACGCCCATTTTAGTCTAGTAACTTCTGGAAACATAAATACAGTTTTTTTTTAATGTTTTACAACAGATGTATCAATACCAGTACGTTATCCCACTTAATGCCATATTTTTCAATTTCTTCGATTGTACTTTCATGGTTTTAACACCCAATTTTGCTTCCAATAAAATTAATATTTCTTGATAACTCAGTAGACTTTGAATTGAAATTACTTCAGTATTTTCATATAAACTCACGAAAGTACCAATTTTTTTTATACAGAATACTCACACACAAGAAAAACTCATTGGAAATTCCCTGGAATAAGATACACTTTTAATTTTTTTAAAAAATTGAAATGCATAAATATATTTAACATGTGGTTCAGTAATGTATACATATATAGTTAGATTTTCTTATTTTTTAAGTTAAAGACATGTTAATAACACAAGTTCACAACCATTAAAATAGTTCTGACTTCAAGCTTCACCTTTATATTTGTCACTTTCTAGTTTTTCACATCAGAAAGACTTCAATTCGAATGAGTTGCTATATCGTTACTGTGAATTAGGCTCAAATAACCTTAAGCCTATTTAGTACTAGCTGACCTATTTTAGTGTCAAAAAGGCTCAACTATACTGAATTATTTTCTCAATATTTAATCCCAAAAATCATATATACTTAAAAATTATTTTTTATGCAGCAACTGGTTCTATCTTTTTTTCATAATTCCTCTTGTTACACGGAAAAAGCAAGCGGTTAAAAATATGTAGAATTGTTGGAAAGACGAAATATTTTCTCTCAACTTAATTTAGCTGGAGTTCACTCTAGAACTGTTTAATCATTTATATAAAAAAAATGGAGAAGATGAAAGTAAAAGAAAAAATTACTTTAAATCTATTTATAAGTTACTAAACATCCTATATACTGAAGATAGAAAAATAACCCGTTCAATATCAATCCATCTTTTACAAGCAAAAAATAAAAATTAAATGAACAAAATATCAACCAAGTTTCTAAAAGCGTAAAATATGTCAGAAAACTGACTTTATATGTATATATAAAGAGTGGTCCAAAACTAACCGTCAAATCATCATTAATGAACACTCTGTTACGAAACGAGTAGAATCAATAAGATAGATAGAAATCGATATTTAGGGTTTAAAGACATTTAACAACAATGCGTTATTAACTCTGTGTCAAAACACTTGCTGAATAGAACGAGAAATCCAATAACTTTTTTTGGGTCACTCTGAGTTGGTTATTGTTTTTATTAGAGTGAATTATTCGTAATGACGAGAAAAACCAATTGTAGAGAAAATTATATATTTAAAACGGCTGGTATGAGTTGAGAAAGCACTAACAGAGGAGCGGACAACGTTTCGACCTTCTTCAGTCATCGTCAGGTTCAGAAAGGGTTACTGACCGGTAGCTGACCACATGCTTGAAGGCGGTTGTGTAATTGACTGTAGGAATGTAGTATATCCAACATCTAAGCACGCCCTCTACATTCCTACACTGAATTACACAACCGCCTTCAAACATGTGGTCAGCTACCGGTCAGTAACCCTTTCTTTTTTTGTGAACCTGACGATGACTGAAGAAGGTCGAAACGTTGTTCGCTCCTCTATTAGTGCTTTCTCTATCCATACCAGCCGTTTTAAATATACAAAAAGAGTAAATTATTATTATGTATTCAAGGCTAGGTTAACTCTTTGACCACAATAATTCTTTGTTACTTTGACGTTATGAAATTTTAACAGTCATTCATACTGTTACTAACAGAATTAAAAATGTTGAGCTTTGAAACTTAAATGTAGTATTCCTTGTCATTCAGAGATCTTCTGGAATGTTCCTATTCAAACGCACAAACTGGCACCGATCCACAACTGCTTATGTTAACAGCAAACAGTACGGTGTTTTAAAAAAAACAAACGTAGTAGTACAACTAACTATCTTTGTGGTAATTTAACGTAAACAAACATTTGTCACTACTTCTGTCATCTTGTTCCACTGTGGAAACAGGATTTTTATTTCGCATTACAAAACATGTTGTTGTTTTTTAAGCTAACTACGTAACTGGGGCGTACGTTGCAGCAAACATTATTTTGACGATGAAGATAAATTAGGCGGAGAAAAAAATTAAATTACCGGACGTTAATAAATAAAGTGTTAGATATCAGTCTTACAAAGACAAGATATAGGTAAGTTATTGAATCTTATTGATGTGGCCAAGAATACGAACATAATAACTATTGGATGCTTCTATTTAAACGTAGTCAAACGAGTGTAAAAAAATAAAATAAAAAATTGGAATATGGTTAATTGCTTATTTGTATAAATATATGGTGCTCAATATATGATATACCTCTTCTGTTCAATTAAAAACCGTAAACCATAAAATAAACCCGGCTGTGACACCAACAGTACCTCCACACTTCCAATTGCCACCTCCACCAAGGGAAGAAAAGCAGTTTTAAGAACTGTACATATTTTCATTGCACTTCTTGGCCTTGGAATCGCGGGAAATCTCACTCTCTGATCTCAGCAAGTATATGTACACAAATGTAAACAACTTTGAAATATTGAAAGCCATGCGATAACGGGTATGCTCTTAGCCAACATTATCATAGCAAATCTTTGCAAATTTTGATAATCTGTAGCTCACTCAATCTTTCACTTGTAGCGGATTGAATGGTAACACAGATAATGGTAAACATTGGTGTTTTATGAACAATTTATTTCATCAGATCCGTCTGAACAGTCCATGTTGTGGTCACAGATATTTACCTCTTCCACACATTTCCCTAACGGACATCTTATTCCAAGACACTGAGAAAGGTTTCCAGGAGGTGAGACGTCATCTAGTGACAAAAATGTAACATTAAGACAAAAAAAAAATTGTATTATATGACGAGTACGCCAAAATACCAAATACAATTTCATAACCGTTTACTTTAGAGTGATATCAATTTCGTTAATTTCAGTTAATTATTAAGTGCTAAAGCCGTAGCGCGCACGTTTTTACTAACATTATAGTATTTTGCAATTCGTCTAATTTTCTTGGATGTTACCTCAAATATTAGTCTGTGATGATACAGTAACCATACTGAAAATCAAGATTAAGGAAGCTCGTATAAAGGAACTTTTACATGCACATTATCGTCTACTGATACGTGTGTGGAGCTGTATTACCATTTGGGTGAACAGAAAATTTTAAATCCTTTTATTAGATTTGCTTTGGTTTGTTTTGAACTTCGCGCAAAGCTACACAAGGACTATCTGCACTAGCCGTTTCTAATTTAGCAGTGTAAAACTAGAAGGAAGCAGCTAGTCGTACCACCAGCTCTTGGGCTAATCTTTTAACAACGGATAGTGGGATTGACTGTGAAATTATAACTCCTCCACGGCTGAAAGAGCAAGCATGTTTAATGTGATGGGGATTCGAACCCGCGACCCTCGGATTGCGAGTCAAGTGCCTTATCCACCTGGCCATGCTGAGCCCGTTTTATTACGACAGATTGGGTTCACTTCTGAAATTACTCATTTTTCACAGCATTTTCACAGCACTCTAAAACGGTTCCTAAATATGAGATACAGAATTATTTACGTAATCTTTGAATATTATTATTTAGAATTTTTGAACAATTTTAAAACTATCGAATTTCCTGTTCCTTTTCTTTGGTGCACGAAAATTTTCTGTAAGTTAATTAAGAGTCTAAAATTATGTTAAAGATGTCTTTGCTTCACTGTATGAAAAATTATAGACAATAGTTAGATAAAAATATATAAATCACCTTGTTTGTTCCAAACACATTGATTATGATATAGTGTTATGGTTTAATACCATTAACAAGTTGCTAACATTATCTGTCTAGCTTACTTTAAATATGCTTTCTCATTCAATAAGAAGTGGTAGGGTGAAACGGACAGACAGGTCCTCAATAGTTCATTATTAGATAGAGCATAATAAAATTCACGTGAAGGAACACTAGAGACACTGGATTATAATTTATCCGACCAATAGTTTTTTCAACCTAATCTCGGAATGCTTGGTGGTGTGACAGCATTCCATGACTTGTTGGTTGTGTGACACCATAGTAACAACTGAATACAAAGTTTCCATCATATATGGGATTTACATGTTAACTGGCTCTCAGCGCCACTGGCATTATCTGTGAATTTCATATTCTTATTCGAAATACGACGAATAACAATACATTGTAGGAAAACAGTACTGGTATTGTAGAAGAGGCAATTATGGACAGACACGTCTATGGCTCTAAGTTATTCAGCTTGAAGATAAATCAAGCTGGTGGATAGGTGTCGCAAATGTAGTTCAACTGTATCTCATTGTAACACTAGAGGATTCGTGAGTTATTTTTTATTTATCAATTAATCCTAATCACTTGCTACTGAAGTGATTATAGAATAACTATAATAATTAGTAGTATCTTCTTCTCCAACAACGAGGTTGTATAGAAACTACTATAATATGTTTAAAAAACACATAACATTTGCAAAATAATCATGCCTTATCTCATGCATTTGACAATAACACAGACCCGCAATGGATTTATTGTCTTTACACGTTTTAAAGTGATTCCTGTACGCTGAATCGAAGAAATGATAACCATTTTTCATCAACAAATACAGAGTGTTCACAAAATGTCATATTTATTTTTATGTATGTGAATCATTTTCATTGAAATCGGGTCATATCTTGTTATGCTTAAAATGTTAACAGCCACTGGCGACAGATTTCTCTGGACCAATCGCGAACCCAAACATAATAATAAAAAGTAGTCATTGTGATAAACAAAATAATAATTTGATTTAAGTGAGCTTTTCTTCTCGATTTGTAAAAAAAAAGAAATCCTTATGTGATAGAAAAAATAATTAATATCATTTTCACAATATGCGTAGCTGAATTATGGAAAATTCATTATTAAAACTAAAATAGCTTTTATGGAGTATAAATTTGCAGGCCCGTAAAATTAAATTAAAACATCTACCAGCTTTCAAAGATTTGAAAAGGAGGTAGACAAATATAAACTTATAACATAGATATCAGGTAATATTAAAAGCAAACTGTATGATGTATGACAGTTGAGCTTATGCTATGGAAACACTGTGACAATCCAGCCAAAACCTCGTTTAAAATAAACAATTAACTTAACTGAAGTAGATTTTATACCTAATGACATCGTTTTACAATACTTCACTGTATAATGAATGAACTGTTTCTAAGATAATTGGGACACCTACCGGTCATTACTGAATATATCCACTGGACATATTTAGAAACCTTAGTGTAAACACCGGGTCTACCAGCTCGACCACAACCGTCACCATTACTAGTCACACCAACCAAAGTCCATCGTCCACTTTCCTCGCACATTAGGGGTCCTCCAGAATCACCCTACACAAAAACAAACTGCGTGACTTTCAAAAATATTTATTAATCAAAAATATTACAAACCTTGGATAAAACAACGAGAAACTTGTATTAAAACAATTTTAAACATGAGAAATAAGAAAAGAAACACATGGAAACAATTTTATTAATATGGTATCACAATGTTTAGAAACGTTTGACAGATGTCACCCTTGAAATCAAATTACAAAAGTATTTGAATTTTACAATTTTTTTTCTATTATCGATTTTTTCATGATGGATTTGATTAAAGTATTCAAGTTTAGATTGCACACATGGTCTTCCAACTGTTAACATTTAACATTGCATAATTTCTGCAATATTTTTAACTTCATCAATAATTATTCTGGTCTGGTGGACTTAGGGTGTTCAGTTCGCAATATATGGGTTGCGGGATCGAAACCCATCGCCGAACATAATTGCATTTTCAGACTGTGGAGGGCGTTATAATATGACGGCCAATCTCATTATTCGTTGGTAAATGCGTAATCCCAAGAGTTGGCGGTGAATGGTAATGACTAGATGCCTTCCATATATCACTTTCAAATTAAGGGCGGCTTGTGTGGCTTTGCGCAAAATTCAGAACAAAGAAATGTACATAAAAAAATTTTCTCAACCCAAACCAGATGTTTTTATATCCCATGGATGACGAATCACATCCTGTGGAATGGCTGTTCACTCAGCCTGCAAAGCTGCTGCAAGCTGAGGTAGAGTCTGCGGTTGAGGTTGTCGCCGTTCCAACTCGTCCCAAAGATGTTCGATGGGGTTTAAATCTGGTGATCTGGAGGGCCAGGGAAGAACGTTGATGTTGTGGTGTCTCAAGAAGACAGTGGTGAGTCGGGCTGTGTGAGGACGGGCGTTGTCATGTTGAAAAACGTCGTTGACGTTCACCATGATGGGTTGCACATGGGGCCTAAGAATCTCGTAGACGGTTGCGTACGGTCTGATTGGAAATCCTACGCAGCCATGGTATGGTTGAGGCAGTAGATGTCGCAGTGATGGTCCTATTCCGAAGGTGATGTAACCGAATGTAGCGATCTTGTGCGGGCGTGGTCACACGAGGTCTGCCAGATCGTGGACGGTCACGAGTTGATCCATGTTGTTGGTGACGATTCCATAGTCTTGTGATGGTACTTGGGTGGACATTCACAGCTCTGGCAACATCTGATCGAGATTCGTCTGCTTCCAAGCGACCAATGGCGTTGTTGCGTTCTGCTTCAGTCAGTCTTGGCGTAACTGTATTGCGTGTCGGTGGCTTAACACTGAGCTATGGAAACCGAGAACCCGTCACTTTTATAGGGATTTTGCACATGTTGCACTTCCAGAACATGCAGATCTCTCAAACAAATTTATTGGACACGCATGCGTTTGGGCGAAAAATCCTATGTTTTCCTCCGTTTTCAAAGTGCACAACTTTTATTGTCATTTTGGTCTTACAATTAGTGCCTTAACACGTGTAACATCACATACTCTGAGCTTGTAACGTTATTACATATATTTCTCTTTAAAATAACAAAAATATCCCTTTTGCGTTTCTTGTTTTGAAGAATATATATTTTTCTCTACAAGTGGGCTTTCTCGTCATCACTGAGAACAAAGAAATAAACCAATCGTTTGGTATTGATGTTGAAAACAATTGCCGACTTTTCAAGTGATTAGAAGCAGTGCCACACTGGGCCTATCTACTGGGTTAATCACGAGAAATCGAACCTCGGATCCTATCGTCTCACTGGACATAATACCTACCAGGCATGCATCCCTTCCGCCATTTTCATATGCGGCACAGAACATGTTATCAGTGATTCTGTACAACGGTAGAAACAAAGTCCTCTTGCGGCAGTCTTCAGTGGGAATTATAGGCAGCTGAAGCTCTTGTAGGGTGTCCGCTGGTGGTAACAAAAAATTAGTCCCATTAAAAATAAAATAAAAAGTTCAGACACATTAATAATCACTTTTTTGTCTGAAACACGTGACAATTAAATGAAACGTGTCAGTAAAACATATAAGTGGAGTAGAAACAAGTAATTATGTTTATACATATCAGAAAACAAACTCAACTCCTACTACATGGCCAGGTGGTTAAGACACTCGACTCATCATCCGAGAGTCGCGGGTTCGAATCCCCGTCACACCAAACATGCTCGCCCTTTCAGATGTGGAGAGAATATAATGCCACGGTCAATTCAACTATTCGTTGGTAAAAGAATAGCCCAAGAGTTGGCGGTAGGTGGTGATGACTAGCTTCCTTCCCTCTAGTTTTCCACCGCTAAAATAGGAACGGTTAGCGTAGATACCCCTCGTGTAGCTTTGCGCGAAATTTAAAATAAACCAAACCTTCTACATAGCTAAATTACTCTGCAACTGAAAATACCAATTTTTTACTGTTTCTGAAGAGTTGCTATTGTGACGTTCGTTTTTAACGAAGTTTTTTAACCTGCTAGTTATATGGATTGTCTTAATCACCAAGTGACCCTACTGACTTGCTATAGTTGCAATAAAAAGACTTATTTAAAGTAATTAGCACAGATAGCCCTCGAGTAGCTTAGTGTGAAATTCAAAAACAAAACAAACAAACGAGATCTGTGCAGAGTGAATCTCTAATATGAAATATTGTATTTTTAAATTTAATTTTTATTGCGCTACAGAGGACACTCGAAAGTGAAACGAGAAACATATGATGTTCAGACAACTTTGAATAATTATACTGTAAAAATAACATTTATTATCTGATAAATATTAATCCATTGTAAGTGTGCCGTGTTTTTAATAATTACTTTCATCATCATCTGCCACTCAATTCCTTAAGGAACATAGGGCCGCAATCACTGCGGTTTCCGTAACAGTTTTTTTTTTTTTTTTTAAGTGAGTAGGTTGTTAGCCTACTGCACCTAGCCGTCCCTAATTTAGCAGTGTAAGACTAGAGGAAAGGCAGCTAGTCATCACCACCCACTGCCAACTCTTGGGCTACTCTTTTACCAACGAATAGTGGGATTGACCGTCACATTATAACGCCCCCACGGCTGGGAGAGCGAGCATGTTTGGCGTGACGCGGATGCGAATCAGCGACCCTCAGATTACGAGTCGCATGCCTTAACGCGCTCGGCCATGCCGGGCCCTGTACAGACCTCAGTGACTTGTATTAGATTTATTAAATGTAAGTCAGCGTTGATAGAGAAAATAATCAGCCGGAGGTGATTTTTTAAGATCTTATAAATGAAATATTGTAAAATAGAATGTATGACAATTTACCAACTGCAGTATATCTGTCACATCCAGTGCCGAAGAGGCCTTTCGTCTAATAAGAAACTTTAGTTATTTGTGACATAACAGACAATTATCGTTGAGATGTTATGTATTATATATTATTAAATTGCTAGTGAAATAACTTTTATGTTGTGAACTCGGCTAAATTAGTGAAGTACAGTTTCATCGTTTCTTGGTGTAAGTTAAAACCGGCATCCACAGACACTACTGTTGATGTAACTGAATATCAGCATCCGTAAACATTATTGTTTATGTAAATATAAACCATCACAGACACTTGCTGATGTAAGTATAAGATAGCACCTATAGACACCACTATTGTGCCAATATAAGTCAGCCGAAGTAAAACAACACTGTTGCAAACTTGCTGTTTAGTTTTATTTATTAATTATGTAGTGATACTCTGTAACTACAAAGTAATGCTGACGTATGAGAAGTATGCGAGAATAACTTATGCTGAGAATATTCGATACCGTTTGATAACTTAAAGTTGATTGAATCTTCAGAAAGTGGAATTTAGAATTTTTTTTTAAATTTGCAAGAATGTAGTAAAAAAGTCACTTATAGCCTTTTAAACGTGAATGAACTGGCTGTGGTACAATATACATTTTAAAACGTATTTATAGCAGCGATATAAAAATATTTTTGTGTTATACATATTGTTAAAGTATCTAATACAATTTAAGCAGTTGTTCTTAAAAATACTTGAAAAAGCTTCTTCTAAACATTAATTATGATTTATCACGTTAAGCAATATTTATATGACACTAGGGAATCAGGAAGGATAAAAATATGTAAACTGTAAAACAGGAAGCTAAATAATCGAGTGAATTGTTATAAACGAACGTGGATGTAAGGAAAGAGTGTGACTCGTATTGTGAAAAACAGTTTCGAAAGTGTCTTTCAAAGCTAGTATGCAAAAATATCCTTACGAAATATGTGTCCAATCTCAAAGAGTTTACCCCAACCAGTAACGGTGCACGGTTGGCCTTTCCACTTCCTGACGTCATCTCCAGCTTCTGGCAAACAAATTGGTCTGGTGTAGTCACTGACAAATGAAATTAATTGAGTAAGAAAATGAAGTGCATAAGATTTCTTATAAAACGACCAATAAAAGGGTATTTAACGTATTATTGTTATTGCTTTTGCATATGAAATTGCTGATAGTCAAAACATTGGTTCATATTTGATGCCAAACAACCTCAAACCTGAAACTTTATCCATTACATAACGTGCCTTTAGAAATGTAATGACGGCGCTTCTGATGACAGTTACGTTAAACTTTATGGCAATAAGTTTGAGTTGTTTGTTGTTAAGAACGAAGCTACACCATTTTGTGCCCACAACAGGTATCGAAAGTGGATTTCTACCGTTATAAACCACTGGAAAGGTTCCAGGACTAGACTCTCATCATAATTACATAGGTGACAAATATTTGGCGCTATTTTCTATCATGACGTCACTTAGTCTAGGCAATCTGAGAAAAAAAGAAAAAAGTTAGAGCGAGGATTTCCAAGGACCAAGCTATAAATCCTCCTTGAAGTTAATAGTATAAAAATAGCTTCTCTGAAACTGGATTTTTTGTTTTTTAAATAGCGATACAGATTTTAAACCACTTAAATCGAGAAAGTTTTGTCTAATAGTTTGGCATTTTCAACAGAAGATATTGCAGTAGAAATAGCAGATACTTTGATTGTTGCTAAGCACAAGGTTAAACAATTACGGATATTGAAACCTGAATTTAGTGTTACAAGGTTTTAGGCTTAGCGCTGAGCCACTTGAGAGCAGTCGATACTTAACAAATTGTCTTGCTGATGAATCATTTAACAAATATAATACATTTTATGGCTTTACCTAAATTTCAAACTTAGAAAATTGTTTTGATCAATATCAAATTTTTTCCACATAGTGCAACAACTAAAAACTTAAATTTCGAGTAGCTTGTTTATGTCGACTATTATAGAACACTCAGCTAGATATCATAGCTATACAACAACATTAAGACGGGACATAACAATACTGAAAACTGTACTATTCAGCTCTATGGGAACATTAAGACGTGATATAATAATACTGAAAAGTGTACTATTGAGTTTCATTGTGAACTATTGTGAAGGGTTATAAGCATTCATTTCTTCAGGTGCTAATTATAATACTTTCTGTTTCTCCATAATAGATTATTTTATTACTATAAAACACTTCATATGTCTTCCTATGTGAAATGAGGTGGTTATTTAATGTCTCAGGTGTCTGATTATGACCTAGAGTTACATGGTTATATGGTGGATAAAAATAGAGATCTCTACGATATTCAAAGACTGTCTATCTATCAGGAAAGTCATTTTTAATACCATTTGGTTTGAGAGGCTTTATAAAGATATCTATTAGAGTTTATCAACAGTGTGAATAAAAAATAAATTAACAGGGTTGTAAAAAGTAGTAGACGTCACATATAACCAACTGGTTAATTTCTTCAACAGTAATTGAGATTCGATTCATTCCATATCAGGCAAATGACATTAAAAATTATATATCAGTTAGCAACCAATTAAAGGAAAATAAACAAAACGCTTGTTGCAGATGGAAATAAAGAAATCAATGATTTGAGTGGTACTTAGATCACAAACTATGGTCACAGAATTATTGGTGTGATATTATCTAACGAATTACTTTGTTTCGTTTGTGCTTATGGACTGGTACAATTGAGTAGAAGCCCACACGAGATATTAGAACGTGTTTGTGTTGTTTAAACAGAACAGGATACTGGAGTAACGGCGTTGTGAATTTTTAGAGTTTATGGCCCTCCCCACATGAACAGGCCATTTTGAGACAAATGATTGTTCAAACTAATATCAGACGGGAACTTTTGCAGCTATGATTATTTCAGTTATTAAGATCGCGAATTTTCGAAGGATAGGATTTTACAAATCTAGTAAAATACTTAATGTAAACTATGTCACTTCTCCAAGACTGAATCTTTGTACCATTAACATTTGGATGTGTTTGAAAATATCAAAAATTACTCACCTGAAATGGACTGGTTTATCCATTCTCAGAACTACTAAATCATTCATAAATCCTCTGTCAATATAATCCGGATATATAATGATGCGACTAATCTTTCGAATCTGTTCAAATGGAGATGACATTTCTAAGCCTCTTCTTAACAGTCCTATTCGAGCTATCCAATATCCGGCTTGGCTTCTATAAAAGTTCGAATATTAAAGTTCCATAATTCTACTCATGTTACCCACCAACAAATTAAGCAAAGTTTAAATTATGAAGTACACCAAAAATTGAATTTGTTTCCAAACAATGGCTTTATTTCGCAATTCGTTCACCCTTTTTGAATAATTAAAATCTGACTTTATCGATTACAATTGTATCAAATTTGAGAGTTGTACCAATCTCTGTTTTTTACAAGACTCATATAATGATTTGTTTAAAACTAAGGACATTTTTATAATAACTTGTTGGGGTAAATAAGTTTAATCATTTTATAGACCTTGGTAAATCTGAGCAAATAAAGTGTTTGATAAACAAACCTATGTATAAAATATCACTCGTCTGTTGTGGTAAGTTTAAACAAGTAAAGCATACGACACAAACTAAAAGCTAAAATACTACTCATCCCTTATGCATAGAGATTAAGAAATATTTAACCTAATACCCGAAGTCAAGGATTGGTAACAACGAGATAGCTGTCCGATGAACAGGTCCTGCCATCTGTTGTAATTTAATAAAATTATAACTGGAGTATGATGGTTAGAGCAGCACTGAAACACACCAATTATCAAAAAGAAAATAATTTCAATGCTCCAACTTTTCACTTTTTTTTAGCTTGTCTGTAGAGCACACCACGTTAACTGAAATGGAATGTTTTACGAAGTATACTGAAATAAAACACATTTTGAAAATGCGAATTGAAAAGAGAATTTATTTAAAATAAAAACATGAATTGAAATTAATGTGATGTCTAAATATACCACACGAATTAAAAAGAAGCAAGCCTTCTAAATAAACACCATAAACTGAAAAGATAACACTTTCTAAAAAATAAAAGTATGTTTTACAAGCAGAAGAAAAAAAAAGTTTATCTCATTTAAAAAAACCACATGAAATTATATCAGAATATCAGTGCATTGCTGAAACCCTAAGACATTGAACCTTTTTTGGATTGTTTGAGATATTTACGTTAAGCTGCAGACTAAAGTGGATTCACCCTAAAATGTATAACAAACCTACGGTCTCAATGTGCGGAATGGGATTTGTAGCAACATGATGTGAACCATGGATCCTTGGATTCATAGTCTGGCACACTGACAACTAGGTCATGTTGGTCTTTACATGCATTGTTTAACTTTGAAAAGTTTAATAAACAGTTAATGACTGCTACTGAAAGATGAAATAAGATAATAATAATAAAAAAAATTTACAGACCATAAATATCGCAAGAGTTGGACAGAAATAACTTTTGACAGTGATTTGTCACAGAAGTGTATGAGTCTTCTAGGAATTTGTGTAATAAAGGTTTTATATCATACAAATATAGATGAAAAAAATGTTATAATTATTGTACATTTACAGTGTTTTTGTGTAAATAAGGTATTAACAATGAGCAAAATAAGATAAAAAATGTCTGGTACCGACCTGAAGAAACAATGACCAGCAGACACAAGCCATTGATCATTTATCAATACTGCTCCACACTGATATTTACCATCCCTGTACAGCGCCACCTGCCAAGGCCAGGAACCCGAAGATGAGGAGCGCCCTCCAACAATACGTTTTCTAAAACTCGCCGTTAGAGGACGTATGCCACACTCTAAAAATAGAACAAAGGAAGTGATGTCTTTGTGAACCTGACGATGACCGAAGAAGGTCGAAACGTTGTTCGCTCTTCTATGTAAAATATTTTCTCAACCCAAACGAGCCCTTTTGCATATATAGAACAAAGGAAGGTTTTTGATAAACATTAATTAATTATCATCTTCACAAATATCAAAGTACAATCTTCCGCATTTTTGCAACAACAACAACAACACAAAATTTTTTTAATGTTATGCTGAACCCTAAACATTTTCTTGATTGTATACTATATTATGAATATTTTGTTTTTTTTACAATGAACAAAGTTTAAACAGATGAGACGTAAATGCAATGGCTAACACAAAGAGAACGATTTGTATATAAGCCTGACGTAAAATGATAAAAACATAAATTTAACTTTACCTAAAGAGGAACACTTTACGTGCAATACATTTTTGTCTTCGCATTTTGAAGGCTGAAACAAGTGGGTAGACCTACAACATGAAAATAGTTTACATCATAAGTAAAAACAGAGTTCACAGTTTAGGCTTATTCATTAACTTAAATTCCACATAAAAGGGTCGTTTAATTTTAGGTTAGATTTGAAAGATTGAAACAAAATATGGTTAATTACTTTAACCATCAGCTATCCAAGCCCAGCATGACCAGGTGGCTAAGACCCTCGACTCGTAATCTGAGAGTTGTGGGTCCGAATCCCAATCACGTTAAACATACTCACTCTTTCAGCCGTGGGGACGTTATGATGTGACGGTCAATCAAACTATTCGTTGGTAGCCCAAGAGTTGGTGGTGGGTGGTGGTGAGTAGCTGCCTTCCCTCTAGTCTTATACTACTAAATTAGGGACGACTAGCGCAGATAGCCCTCGTGTAGCTTTGTGCGAAATTAAAAACAAACATCAGATTTGCACTTAATATAAAAACTTAAAATTAAGAAAATTTCTTAGAATTAATTTTAATTTAATCAATACATTAGAATGATAGCCCTTGTGTATACTTTTAAAAGAACTAAAATATAGTGACGGAAAACGTAGAGTGTATTTTTTTAACCGTATACAAATAAGCTTAATCATATATTTTTGAATAGGTTATTTTTTATATTTTAATCTATAGTTGTCTGGGGAAAGACAAGGTAGAATTTAGGTTATGGAAGCAAAACTAAGAAATGTATTTTAACTTGCCCAATTAGACGCAAGATGATTTATAGAGGCTCATCTCATGAAAAA
Organism: Tachypleus tridentatus; assembly: GCF_004210375.1. Lineage (NCBI taxonomy): Eukaryota > Metazoa > Arthropoda > Merostomata > Xiphosura > Limulidae > Tachypleus > Tachypleus tridentatus. The sequence goes on along the minus strand of NC_134836.1, from coordinate 77,683,059 downwards.
AGTGCATTTATATGCTGTACAATGAGGTATTGAAACAATACTAATATGATTAGTATACTGAATAAACATTTCTTTTAGTTTTTTATATTAAATCGACTAATCAAATCTTCTTTGTAGCTTATCTACTTATTACATTAGTCGGGCCCAGATCACTGCTGTGTCTGTCGTATCGTAGAGGATCTGATGAGCTCTGGTATTGGGCAAAATGCGTCATCGGCATTGGATATGACAGATATAGTGTGGTTGATATATGATACCATATTCTACTTTGATTTTACTCATAGTTTTTAGAATTACACTAATTTCCGAAATAAGTATTTTTTTCTTAGATTAGGATTGGAAAAAAATTTTCGTCGTCATGTTGTAATTCTTTTTATCAAACTTAATATTAACTCACCTCGAAAGGGGTAACACTTCAGAAGAGGGTGGAGTAAATTCGAAGTAAACTGGATTCTTGCTTAACGTTTCTGATCCTATACTTACAGATTCCATGTTCCTAGACAAATATTTTGTTAAGTTGTTTTGTGTTTGACAATATGTTTGAAGATAGATAATTCTTTGTTAGTTTTTAATTACTTCCATACCTTTACGCTGGAATTATTATCCACGATGCAAAATTATATATATATTCTTTAAAATTTGATTGGTAATTCATTTTAAAATTGACCGAAAAATAAGTAATTCTTTGAAATTGTTTTTATTAGATTAATAAAGTTTATTAATTAAAAAAAAAATCTTTAAAAACTTTACCACAAGGTGGAACCTTTAAAGATTTTTACTTTCTTCAATGGACTCCTGAAGATAAAAGATTTTAAAACTTCAATTAAACTACTTTCTTATTAATTAAATATATGGAACATTCACTTGATAACTGATAAAAATATTATTAAACATTAACAATGTAGATGAATAACACTTAACTTCCCATGCTGTAAAATATGCCATAAAAAAAAATGTCTACAATAGTATGAAGATTCAAAATCAAACCTGTACGACAAGGCACTGCAGATGGCGTCTCCAAGCTCTTCAACTCTCCATTGGTTGTTATCAATACAGAGCTTTCCCCAACGTCCGTGTTTACGAACCATTAGTAGACCTTTATTCTGATAATGATGATCAGGCAAAGTTTCATCGTCAGCGAGTCTAACTGTAAATTATTCAAATTTAATTTTTTACATATTTCCAAAAAACTTGTAATCGATTACTAATCCCAATTCTAAGAAACAGAAAAAAATGAAAAAATACATACCACTAATTTGTAATTATTTCAATAAAATATTTAAAAACAATTATGACATTACTTACTTGGCTAAAAGTTTATGGAAATTCTTTCGATAGATTTCGTTTAACAGTGAAATAGTTAAAATAAAACTAATTAATAACTATTTAAGTTGCAACTAAACACAGTTCGTAGATGTGGATAATAATAAGTTACCACAATGGCTTTCATCTGTTCCATGAAGACAATCGATTATTCCGTCACAGACTTGGTGAGGACTGACACATTTCTGTTCTCCATGACAAAGATGGTAGCCTGGATTACACCAATCTAAATAAAACCCAACTTCAACTTTTAACATCAACTGCAACTCGTTATACAATTGACTAGTTAGTTTAATTAGTTTAAACTACTTACCAGTATAGCAACTCATTATATAAAGGACTGGTTAGGTTAATACATTTACAAATATTCCCAAGTGTAAAGATACATAATTAGATCATTGGTTTTACTTAATTGTAGCATGTATTCATACATAGCTTTATTTAAGTCTATTATACGTTTATCCTATGTTTTATCTACAATTCCAGTAGGAGTTTACCTTACATTTTAAGTCATTCCAGAATAGGTTTATCTCACATTTTATCTAATTGTAGTATAAGTTTATCTTATATTTAAAGTCACTCCATTACAAGTTTATCTTATCTGTGTGTTTTTCTTATAGCAAAGCCACATGGGGCTATCTGCTGAGCCCATCGATGGGAATCGAACCCCTAATTTTAGCGTTGTAAATCCGTAGACTTACCGCTGTACTAGCGGAGGGTCTTTATTTTATCTAATTGCAGTATAAGTTTATCTTATGTCTTATCGAATTCCGTTACAAGTTTATCTTACATTTTAAGTAATTCCAGAATAAGTTTATCTCATACTTTACCTAATTGCAGTACAAGTTTATTTCATATCTTATCGAATTCCGTTACAGTTTTATTTTAATTTTATATAATTACAAGTTTATCTTTATCTTATCCAATTCCAGTACACTTTTTTTTTGCATTTTATGTAATTCCAGTAAAAATTTATCTTACATGCTGTATAATTCTTAATATGTTTATCTTACATTTTATATAATTCCTAATATGCTTTTCTAAAGTTTTATGTAATTCCAGTGCACGCCGTTATGCAGATATCTTGTTCAGATATATTTATGAAGCGCTATCTGTGGTGTTTTCCAGTACTATAGTGTGTGAATGAATACTGGCTCTCTATCTTGTATTCCAGTATTGTAGTGTATGTGTATGAATGAATGATGACTCTCTGTCGCTTTTATCAGTACTGTAATGTGTGTGTGTATGAAAACCAGCCCTCTATTACGTTTTTCATTATGTATCAATTTTTACTATTCTCAGAATAGTTCAAGGTCGATTAACGTCCATAAAGTTGTTTTATTATTTGAGTAAACTATCTAAAGATACGAAGAAAATAACACAGCTTCAACTTTTATCACCTATATAGTGCAAAAACGTGTTTAGAAAAAGGGGTCGATAGAAACACATATTCCAAACTAAAGGCAGTACGTCTATTAAACAACTTGCTTGTCTGAAGATTTACAAAGAGGAATATGTGTCTGTGTGTGTCTTCTTATAGCAAAGTCACATCGGGCTATCTGCTGAGTCCACCGAGGGGAATCGAACCCCTGATTTTTACAAAGAGGATGATCACATTTTTAAACAGCCAATGAAAATGCTTTGTTTTGATAAAAGCAGCACTGATCCTGCTGGGGTGATTTCGAGGTTTCACCTAGGATATTTAGATAATACACCAGAATAAAACTTATGGTTGAAAGCATTTTACAATAGGTTATTAACACGTGTTTGAAATGAGAAAAAATACACATATAGACTGAAAAATAATCAAAATATTGGAAAAATTAAGAAAGAACACTGTCATTATTAGGCATAGGATTCGAAATAAAGTCGTTTTAGTTTTCAATACATATATTATTAAGTGGTTAGAACGTGAAGTTTTAAGACTATAGCTAAACGCCTATTAATAGGCCTAAACAAGACGCACGATATTCACTGTGATGGTGGTTCTGGTCAAGGTGTATCGGATAAGTTAATTCCTCCTCTAACAAATCTTTCTTGTATTCAATTTTTTTTTTTTTTTGTAATTCAAACCATGTTACCCAAAAACATTCTTTCTGATCGTTAAAATATGAACTTACTTGTTATTACAAATACTTTATGTATCATTATTTCATTAATTAATTTTTATATGTGATTTTAAAATACATTCAACATTTTAATAGATTAAAATGATCTTACGTATAACAAATGTTATATAAAATACATTACAATACAATACAATATATATATACGTTAAAATAAACGTATAAAAACTTTAATTAAAATGTTTCAATACAGATATGAACTTAAAGGAGAATTTTATTTATTGACCATTTTATTCAGTTGGAAAACAAGCGATTCCAATGAGGTTCGCGTGCGTTGTTTACAATAATTGGTTATTCGAATAAACGAAATAAAAAACACATGTAACATATTTTTATAGTCAATCACTTGTTCTTAACATAATTTAAAATCTTCAAACTATAAAGCATTAACAACGTGGATTATTGCGAAAACAACAAGATATATATGGTTAACAATATAGCAGCTTCTTCACCACGTTAACCAATCTGTTAGTTGGCCTCCCAGTGGTTCAGCGATACGTCTGCGGACTTACACCGCTAAAAACCGGGTTTCAATACCCATGGTGGGCAGAGTACAGATAACCCATTGTATAGCTTTATGCTTAATTCAAAACAACAACAACAATTGTTAAAGTTGAATTAGTTTGAAATTTTCTGTTGATTTATGAACATTCTTTATCTATGACAATTACTTATACGTGTGTCTAAAAATAATTTCAGGTTTATTTTGAGAAAAACAAATCTGTCACTTATACACTTATACAAAGTATACAAATAAAACGTCTGGGATGCGAATTTTTGAAAAAAAGAAGTTTGGTATCGTTTTTCAAATCCTAACAAAAAATTGCAAGAAATATCTGCTCGGGTTGTCTGTGAAAATCAGTTGTCTTACACAATTGTTTCAATAAGTTTTTAATCGTATTTAATATACGAAATACAAACATTATCACAAATCGTAACTTGCAACATTGGGAAGTAGTGAGTTTACAAGTTGTTGCGAATATTGAGAAAACATTTTCATGGTATTAAATGATAATATGTTCTTGCTCAGATATTTTGTCCTAGCTCAGAAAAGGAGGAGGCAGACGATACTGAACCATTCGACTCACCTGGTGACGTACTTACACTGAATAATAACCACTAGATATTAACAGAATACACATACTACTGATTACAGAGGTGCGATATTCGCCCTTTACATGAGCTGAAGAACTACTACTTACCACAGTAAGCTTCGTCGCTGTAATCCCAGCAGTCAACCACCCCGTCGCAGATCTTACGAAACTGGTTTCCAGAGCGCAGGTAGTCAGAACAATCTGAAATAGAATATCAGTCACGGATCCTCAAACAAAATATTGTGGTGTTGAAGTTTGACAAATATGGAGTTACAAAATTTAGTAAATGGGACCTCTAAATCTAGAATCCGGCTTTCGAAACCTGTATGGATAGAGAACAGATAGCCCATTGTGTAGCTTTGTACTAAACTACTAACAATCCGGACCCGGCGTTCGACTCGTAATCCGAGGGTCGCGAGTTCGAATCCCCGTCGCACCAAACATGCTCGCCCTTTCAGCCGTGGGGGCGCTATAATGTGACGGTCAATCCCACTTTTCGTTAGTAAAAGTAGCCCAAGAGTTGGCGGTGACTAGTAATGACTAGCTGCCTTCTTACACTGCTAAATTAGGGACGGCTAGCGCAGATATCCCTCGAGTAACTTTGCGCGAAATTCAAAACAAATAAACATTATTTATACGTCGTTAAGTGAAAAGCTACACTGTGGGTTGTATGGGTTGTGGCACATCGATACCAAAATTTGCAGCATTAAAACCTTCAGGCTAGCCTTCTATATGGTTCTAGAAATCTAAAGAAGGGTCGTTTGTAACTACGAAAACGTTATTAAAATTTAAATAAAACAAAAGAGTTGATATCCCCTCTAATTTATTTGCAATGCAAATAACCTTACCCTAGAACGGGTTAGTTAGTTAGGTTTCAGATATCCTTATGTAACAAAGCTGTGGAGAATAATACTGTGTTGTGTATTCACATATTCTTTGAGCACTATTACTATATGTTGTTAATAGGTTTGTTGTTTTTCTTTTGGGGGGAAGGGTATTGGCGTAAAGAAACGTGGCTTTCTACATCAGTCATTCGATATAAAAGTAAAACTATATAAATAATAAAAATAAATCATGTTAAAAGCTAAACAATACTCAAAAATCATGTGCAACTTAAATAGATTTTAAAAGACCAATTGACCATAAGAAACACAATCAAGTTGGAGTTTGTCAATGATACCGTCTAACGTTAGCGGTTTGTTTTGAACTTAGCGGTTTAAGACTAGAAGGAAAGCAGCTAGTCATCACAACCCACCGCCAACTTTTGGACTGCTCTTTTACCAACAAATAGTGGGATTGATCGTACATTATAACGCACCCAATGGCTGAAAGGCACCAAAGCATATTTGGTGTGACGGGATTCGAACCCGCGACCTTCGGATTACGAGCCGAGTGCCTTAACCACTTGGGCAAGCCGGGCCGAACGTTAGCGGTACATTATTAAAAAGACACGACTGAAATGATGCCGCACTTCACATTAGAAAGTAAAAATGTAAGTCATTGTGACTTGAGTGTCGCAAAGGTTACACATTGACGGATCAGTCCCACATAAAGACAACGAGCAGTTAAAATCTGTGACCAATGCGTAGCTCAGACAAGACAACTTCTTCGGGCCTATCATAAAGGAAACAAGATGGCAAAAAAAAAATAAGAAAAGGTTTGATCTGGAAAAACTTGTTTTGAAGTCGTTCACTCGAAATCGACAGCAAACTGGGGCGAAACCTGACCTTTTCATGTAATTATAGTACATTTGAGGAACATGGATGACTCTGACAGTGCCATAACATATGGACTTAACTGCGGTGCCTGCAAACTCGTTCTCGTTTAAATTGGAAACAAATGACAGAGAAAAACGAGCCAGTCGCTTCTGAATATCTAAGAGAATGGAGTGAGAGTTCGCAGTTAGCGATTCTAAAGTCAGTTGAGAGCTAAAAGACTCGGTGTAAATAGCACAGTTAGTCTACTGTTTAACTTCTACGTGATCCAAGTTTGGAGAAATGGCATACAAATCGGCAGTGCAGACATAAACTGTAAAAGAGATTCTGTGAGCAACCACCGAGTCATAACAAACCATGGCAGAGTCCGCAGTCACCTGTTTTTGAACCGTTCATATAAAAGACGAGATTGTTGGGTTTAATTAATCAAACAAGAAGTGCATTAAACATCCTCTCCAAAAACCTTACAGAAACAGTCAAAGCAGTTGGACAATAATTAGAAGGCACCTTCTTAGACATTGAAAATAAAAGAATAACAGTCGTATGTCAGCTATCATGAAACACATTATTCTGCCAAATCTGATTAAAACTAACAACAAAAAAGAGAGCAAAAGAGGCAGGAGATAGATGACACAGCATCTCATACTGAACATCATCAGGTCCAACTGATGTACTGCCATATCAATAAAGAGCAATCTTAAGTTACACCAATGTGAATAGCAATCATCCCAAAGAAAAGTGGTAATCTTTCAGCCTGAGACTTGGTGGAAAGGAAGGCGAGGAAAGAGTCGGAAGTGCTGGAAAGGTATAAAAACAATCCTTTAAAAGTATTAGCGACATTTTGGCCATTGGAGAGCATGAGGGAAAAGGAATGGAAAGCATACTTCCTACCACTCTTTCGAATATTTTCCCAGATGACTTTGGGACTGGTGGCAGAAGAGATACTAGTAATGAACGTAATCCAGGATTTCTTCTGACTTTGACATCTGACCAGCCCAACATGAGACAGGATTGCTGGAAAGCAACATGGCTGAAAAGAGTGGGATATCTGTGAAAAATGTACTAGGCCCATTTCAGAGTCTTCTTTGCCTGCTGGCAAACAGGAGACCACCATGAACGAGGATACCATGAGAAACGTGTTGAGGTTTGTGGGACAGAATGAACAGCTGCATTAATAATACAATTAATTATCAATAGATGAAAGACTAACGACAGCAGAATCAAGTTTCACGACAGCAATTAAGGAGAGCCAGTCAGCTTGCTCCAGTTTGCATCATGGCAGATGGGTCGAGTTTTTATATAGGCGTTTCCACCAAGACGCCTCAATAACGTAGCTTCTTAGCTGAATTTAGAAAACCAGAAAGGTTCTCTAATCACTTTTGAATGAAAAACTGAGCATTTGCCTTAAAGGTTTATCACATAAAGAGTGCAAAATAAAATAAATGAGGTACAGGAACAGAAAGTGGTGATGACTGCTGTTTAGAGTATTTCAAACATGATCACTTTCCTACCAATAAGTTTTTAATATTTTTTTGAGTCACTAGGTGCAGAATATATAAAAGTGGAGAAAATTTAATGCTTACTAAACTGACCTGCTATGAAGCTCAACAAATGAATGCACTACAATGTCACAAGTAGACAACGTAATTATGACACACAATTTTGCAACACTTGTTGAGAACGTCGAATGCTGGCTCTTAATTGACCCTAATCCAATAGAACCAGTGACTGACCCAGAAATAGCCCATCATAGTTCGTTGAGACAAAAGGTAAACACAAATGATTCAAACTGCCAAGGTGGCGTGTTCTAATATACCGCTGACAACTCGCAGACTGAGAGTCACGATGACATCACTTAACATCAGAATTCAGCCGTAAGAACGTTATAACGTTAGGATACCACGCACGGTAAACTTCAGGGTGGATGTTCAGATCCCAGAGAGTTTATACTGGTGGCGAACTAGCCGCCGTCCCTATAGTCTATCATTACAAAATTATGGGCACCTAGCGTATATAGTCCTTGAGAAGTTTTGCGGGAAATTCAAAACTAAATAAAATCGAGATTGACAACAGAAACTTTTAAAATGAGTTACATTGGAATCAAAACAACTTCACGTTGTTTTCTTATTATTTATTCATCAGTATTTGATACTTTTCACTAATCAGGCAGGCGTCAGCACTGCCAATGTAGGGTTACCTTGATTGCTCATTGAAAACGTATTTTAAATATCTCCTTAGTAGGTCATCAGGACTTCACAATACTACACAGTGTTTCCTTTTATAACAAAATTTATGTAACTAAATGATAAGTTCTGTAATGACGTTAAAATCATCGCAAGAAAAAAACCAAAACAGTGGTGTCAACCAACTTCACTGAGGTGACGTCGTTTCAGAGTATCCTCTTTTACAAGTATTATTAATAATTATTAATATTCTTTAAAATATTAATTCTATGGCCCGGCATGGCCAGATAGTTAAGGCACCTGACTCATAATCCGAGGGTTGCGAGTTCAATCCCCATCACACCAAATGTGCTCGCCCTTTCAGCCGTGGGGGCGTTATAAGTAGTCCAAGAGTTGGCGGTAGGTGGTGATGACTAGCTGCCTTTCCTCTAGTTTTACACTACTAAATTAGGGATGGCTAGCGCAGATAGCCCTCGCGTAGCTTTGAGCGAAATTCAAAACAAAATAAACTAATTCTAGTGTAAACAATAGTATTAATATTCCTTGAAGTTAGATTTCTTACATAATTTTGGAGTTTCTGTAAAAAGCGTACATGCAAGGTGAAACAAGAATAGAAAAACAATAAATATTTTTACACTTTGAATCTCATTGTATTTAGAACATGGTTACGAATACAACACTACTATATCTATTGAAACACTGCTGCAAGAAACAAGGAAAAAATTTCAAAATGTAGGGATGGATTAGTATTAATCATTCACAGAAATACAAACAAGATAGTAAGATGGCGTTTGTATCACATCTACATAATATAACAAGTACACAGTGTAGGAGAATGTCAACAGACAAAATCAAAACAAATTAGACTCAATTATGATTTAACAGTTTTATATACATATTACTATATGTTAATATGCGTGTGTGTTATCTTATAGCAAAGCCCCATCGGGTTGTCTGCTGAGTCCACCAAGGGGAATCGAGCCTCTGGTTTTAGCGTTGTACGTCCGTAGACTATATGTGAATTCTTTCCTGTGCTATTATGTAGGGATGGTACACATACCATCCTACTACCCTGTTTGTACGTTTGTGAATGATTGATATTACCCACACATACCATCTTACTATCCTGTTTGTACGTTTGTGAATGATTGATATTACCCACACATACCATCCTACTATCCTGTTTGTACGTTTGTGAATGATTGATATTACTCACATATACCATCCTACTATCCTGTTTGTACGTTTGTAAATGATTGATATTACTCACACATACCATCCTACTACCCTGTTTGTACGTTTGTGAATGATTGATATTACTCACACATACCATCCTACTATCCTGTTTGTACGTTTGTGAATGATTGATATTACTTACACATACCATCCCACTACCCTGTTTGTACGTTTGTGAATTATTGATATTACCAACACATACCATCCTACTACCCTGTTTGTACGTTTGTGAATGATTGATATTACCCACACATACCATCCCACTACCCTGTTTGTACGTTTGTGAATGATTGATATTACTCCACTACCCTGTTTGTACGTTTGTGAATGATTGATATTACCCACACATACAATCCTACTACCCTGTTTGTACGTTTGTGAATGATTGATATTACCCACACATACCATCCTACTACCCTGTTTGTACGTTTGTAATTGATTGATATTACCAACACATACCATCCCACTATCCTGTTTGTACGTTTGTGAATGATTGATATTACTCACACATACCATCCTACTATCCTGTTTGTACGTTTGTGAATGATTGATATTACTCACACATACCATCCTACTACCCTGTTTGTACGTTTGTGAATGATTGATATTACTCACACATACCATCCTACTATCCTGTTTGTACGTTTGTGAATGATTGATATTACTTACACATACCATCCCACTACCCTGTTTGTACGTTTGTGAATGATTGATATTACCCACACATACCATCCCACTACCCTGTTTGTACGTTTGTGAATGATTGATATTACTCCACTACCCTGTTTGTACGTTTGTGAATGATTGATATTACCCACACATACAATCCTACTACCCTGTTTGTACGTTTGTGAATGATTGATATTACCCACACATACCATCCTACTACCCTGTTTGTACGTTTGTAATTGATTGATATTACCAACACATACCATCCCACTATCCTGTTTGTACGTTTGTGAATGATTGATATTACTCACACATACCATCCTACTATCCTGTTTGTACGTTTGTGAATGATTGATATTACCAACACATACCATCCCACTATCCTGTTTGTACGTTGTGAATGATTGATATTACTCACACATACCATCCTACTATCCTGTTTGTACGTTTGTGAGTGATTGATATTACTCACACATACCATCCTACTATCCTGTTTGTACGTTTGTGAATGATTGATATTACCCATCCCTACATTTGTGTCCTTTCCTGTTCACATTGTCTTTTTCAGGTTGTTTCAATTCACAGTTTCGTTCTTCTCAGATTTAACTACAATTTTTTTTCATCACAAGTTGTACTTACTACAACTGAGTTCGTCGGACTCATCTTCACAATGAATGTACTTATCACAAAGTTTAGTCTTTGGAAGACAAGTACCATCGGCACATCGAAACGCCGTTTCATCAGGACAGTCTGAAAATATAAACAGTTGTAACAGTCTGAAAATATAAACAGTTGTAAACAAAAAGTAGAAGTTAATAAACAAACAACAAAAAACAGAGAATACGAAATTCCGTTAGTTTATGTTACAAATCTAAAGACTAGTCATTGTAATAACTGATGTGTAGTTGTGTAAGCGAAAATCAGAAAACAAAATCGCTTACGTGGCCTTCCAGAAACAATTTCTGTCTTGTTATTTTGATGAGTTGGAAAATAAAGAGAGGTATATATATGTAACCCATGAAATGTATTCGTGAGACAGACAGATATGATTTAATACTTTTCTATAAGGAGCCAATGTAAAAAAAAAAGTATTTCACATCGAAAATGAAAATGTTTCTTTACACTCAGAAATGGCTGTACATTTATAACAGACATACGATCATAGTAAACACTATACAGTGGAGGGTTGTACGTCTATAACAGACATAAGATCATAGTAAACACTATACAGTGGAGGGTTGTACGTCTATAACAGACATAAAATCATAGTAAACACTATACAGTGGATGATGGGTTGTACGTCTATAACAGACATAAAATCATAGTAAACACTATACAGTGGAGGGTTGTACGTCTAGAACAGACATAAGATCATAGTAAACACTATACAGTGGAGGGTTGTACGTCTATAATAGACATAAAATCATAGTAAACACTATTCTGTGGATGATGGGTTATACATCTATAACAGACATAAAATCACAGTAAACACTATACAGTGGATGATTGGTTGTACATCTATAACAGATATAAAATCACAGTAAACACTATACAGTGGATGATGGGTTGTACATCTATAACAGACATAACATAATAGTAGACACAATACAGTGGATGATGGGTTGTACATCTATAACAGATATAAAATCATAGTAAACACTATACAGTGGATGAGCTGTGACAATTTAGCCATGCTTTTCTACCAGATCTGATTTTATTGCATCTTGATTCACAATCAAAATGTATGGCTTTGTGGTTTACCGACTTCTATGTCCACCTGGGGCAATTTTAGCCATAAATATTTCAAACAAAGCACAAACTCAGTTTAAATGCAAGAGTATTTTTCTTTGACCCAACAACAAGGTTTGTTTTCGGTAGTGGTTGTTGATCCAGTCAACAAGGTGTGTTTTCAGTTTTTAAAAATCCAATCAACAAGTTGTGTTTGAGTAATGCTTCTTCTGACCTAGTCAGAAAGGTGTGTTTCAGAAGTGTGTGTTTTTTTAGCACAATCAATAAGTTATGATTTCAGAATTGAATATTTAAATGTTCTACAATACATTTTCTAAACATTCAATCTGACACTATCAATCTTCTATCCATCTGGCTCACGTGAGTAATTCAGCAGGATCCTCCAAATATAGAGTAAATTTAACCCTGCGGTTAGCGTGATGGTCTGTGGAACTGAGATTCCATGGTTTGCTTCCTGTTATTGCCAAAATTAACCGTATTATAAAAGTTATGGTCAAATCCTAATATTCAGTCTGACAAGAGTAGGTGAAAAGTTGGCGGTAAGCTGTGTTGAGTAACTGCCTTCATTCTCATCAGCTTATCACTTCAAAATTAGTGACAGTTAGTACAAATGATTCTGCACAACATTTGTTAAAAAAACAACTTAAAACATGCCAGTCAGCCTATAAAGCTAAGAATTAATATATTTTTAACTTCTATTGCAATATGTCTCATTTTCAATGATATTTGTTAACAGAACACAAGGTTTCATGTAACTAAACCGTAGGTGCGTTATAAAAGTAACTATCAAATTCCACTTATGGATTAGAATAGACAAAAACTTGAAGCAAAAGCTGTTCAGAAACTCCCTCTAATTCATAAGTTCAGAACTAGGAAACGATATGTGTGGATAACCTACGTCATAGTCAGAGTATTTTCTAAAAAAGAAACCAAATGGGATTCGAACCTGTATTCCTCGATTTTTAGACAGGTGTTCCAACTACCATCTCAGTTATTAGTTTCGTTTTCGTTTGTATATTGATTCACAAATAATTAGTTAACTAATAGAATAAAATTTTACGAAAAAGAAAACATACCATATTTAGTAGCATACGATGTAACTTCTGTTGTGCTAATGTCAGAGACTTCTTGTAAGTCACCAGTCATAAATTTGGTTGTGGTTGGCTGTTCTGTCAAAACGTCGTCCTCCTTGGGGGTTTTCGTAGCGATATTAAGATTTATTTTACTTTGATCCCCATATGAATTGCTTCCTTTTACGTCATCTAAATTCTGTGATTTTGAATTAAGATTGGAATGTCCATGTAGATGAGGGTGATGTCCATGGACGTTCTTGAGAACATCATTTGGTTTTGACAGTGTATGTGGCGCCACGATTTTTGGAACTCTTCTAAACTGTTCGAGTGACTCTTCTGCTTCCAGGTCGCCCTCGCTTCTTCCTCCTCGCCGTATTACTATTGAATCCTCTTTACGAACACGGAGGTTTGTGCCTTGCGTAGGAGCAACAATGAAAAGTGACTGACCCACTAACAATGAAGTCACCCCTTCACCCTCTGAGAATTTAACATCTTCAGCCCGACGATTTTGTTTTTCATTTAATTTTGAAAATATCGAAGAAGAATTATTTCCGCGATCTGCTCTATGTGGTAGAGGGATGAAAGCTTGCCCTTTACTGGATCCCCGGATGAACAGTGGCACACTGACGCGAAGGTCTTCAAAATGACTTGACGGCGGGCGTTGAAGAGGCTTCGAGGCTGTTGTTTGTGGTGGAGGCGTTGAAGCTCTTTGTGACGCGTCTATCCGTTTATTACTCTTTTGGGGAATCTGGGCAGGTCGAGCTCTGTTCGGGTTCCTGATGAACAATGATGCTCCTATATTAAACTCACCAGCAATGTCTGATTCTTTGTTTTGTCGGTTTTATCATTTGACTTTGTAGCGCGAGGTGGGCTTGGATTACTTACTTCCAGTGGTAAGAGAAATGTTTGACCTTTACTGGTTCCGGATGTTCTTATAGACAAAGGTACTTCGGCCAAAATTTCACCGGCTTCGATCGTTGAAATTACCGTAGTCGTGCTAGTAGTGGCGCGGGATTTAGAATTTCTTCCCCAGTTTTCATTGTTTTTCACGGGATGTATTGTACGCCGATCTTTATTCTCCTCACCTCTAATTAGCAAAGGAACACCAACAGCAATATCTGGCAGGAAACGCACCTCACCTCTTGATGGTCTGGGGAAGCGAAGGTGCTTTTCAAGGTTTTTTATTGATTCTTTATCAGCATCAGCATCATGTACGCTTTCCTGGTGTTCCCTCCTTACTTCATCTGTCTCGTCAGGAGTCTGAAACTCGTTTTCTTTTTCTCCTGAGTAATCTTCTTTTATCTCAGATGGACTAAGCACCGGTTTCCTATCCAAGGACGACTTGGTAATCATCGTTTCTAAGTTACTTGACTCCTCTTCTTTTCTTGGTTTCAAGTGAAGGTGTGGAACCACAAAACCGTCAACCATAACAACGCCTTCTTCACTAGAATTTCTGTTACTGATATTATAATCGTCTTGCAGATGTTCCTTTGGAATCGAATCATCGCGTGATGGCAAAGCAATCGGGATCCATTCAGATCCATCTCCACGCACCGAATGTTCTAAGTCGTCTAGAGGAAATACATCAATACTTTCGACAGAACTGGAAGTACTATTAGATGGTACGAGATCTGCGGGTGGTTTTGAAGATGAACTCGGAGAGTCTGGTATTTTGACAGTAGCTCTACCTGGTGAGACAAAGGTATCAACTAAATCGCCGACAGGTCGTGCACCCTGAGCATTAACTCGTATATTCGAGTTTTCGTTTACCTGGTATATATAAGTACTATTACCATTATCACCAGCCCTATCAGTCTGAAGATGAGAAACGTTTTCTTTCTGATGCTTGACAGTATGGTGGCTTGTGAGATGAGGAAAAGCGACTTTCAAGGTAGGGGCGGGAGGCGGCGTAATGATTTTATCCAAGTGGTCTGTTGTTTGACTCGGAATTACAGGACGCCAAGAGCCGTAGTTAAAGATCAGTGTTTTTTCTGTGCTCTGGTGACTTTTTCGATGTTTCACTTCTTCATATCCACTAAAAGTAACTGGACTAGCTGCCTGCTCAGGGAAAGAAAGAGGACTCGATTCAAGTCCAGCAGACACTGTTAGCTTAAAAGGAATCTCCATGTCCCTGCTTGTTTCAACAGTTGTAACCTCCGCAAAACTGTCTTGAGAAACAAGGGAATGGTTTGTTTCTTCAGTTCCGGCTCCATAGGATTCTATAAAAGACCAACATTACAATTACAATAATACATCTTTACCTTGCCCAATTCGTTAAACCGAAATCAGTGCTCTAATGTGTGGAAGTAATTATTATAAAGTAATCATTTCAGTTTGTTTGTTTGTTTCTTAACTTAGCGCAAAGCTTTCAGTTGTAAAGTAATTTAGCCATGTAGAAGGTTTGGTTTGTTTTGAATTTCGCGCAAAGCCACACGAGAGCTAACTGCACTAGCCTTCCATAACTTAGCAGTATCAGACTAGAGGAAAGACAGCTAGTCACCACCACCACCGCTAACTCATGGGCTACTCCTATGCCAACGAATAGTGGGATTGACCGTCACATTATAACGCCCCCACGGCTGAAAGGGCGAACATGTTTGGTGTGACGGGGATTCGAACCCGCAATCCTGAGATTACGAGTCAAGCGCCTTAACCCACATGGCCATGCCGGGCCAGTAGTCATTTCAATTAAGAATTATTGTTTTTGACCCTGTGGTTTGGTCATTCCAAGGTTCTTATTTTGCAAACTAATGCTACCGTTACCGAAATATTTAGTGGTTTGGTTTGTTTGTAATTAAGCACAAAGCTAAATAATGGGCTATCTGTGCTCTGCCCACCAAGGGTATCGAAACCCGGTTTCTAGTGCTGTGAGTCCGCAGACATATCACTATGTTACTGGGGAGAGGGGCAGAATATTTAGTAATTCATAAGCCTGTACCACAAACATAAAAACATGTATATTTCTTCTCCACGCTTATAGAATTGCATAATATTATTGTAAAGACATATAACAAACTATAAGTTTTATAAATTAATCAATCTTTCATAGAATTTTTATACATTTAGTCTAAGATGTAGACAATTATTGTAAAAAAGTAGTTGACTTATATCACCTTCAACTTCAACAGACTGCAGGTCTATTTTCAATCCGCTAAAAAGTGGAGTTCTAGTTTGCAATTTGTCCACCAACACGTCACGAGCCTTGGCTGGAGGGTCAGAGACCATAATTTCATCTAGTTTTCGTCTATCGAGGTATAGACGGAAAAAAACATCCAAGCTTCCTTCACTATAGCGAAAGCAACAGAAAACACTTCAGTTGTCTACATCATATCTTAATAGTGTTTTACAAAACTCTGTGTCAATTTTTGAATTATGCTGAATTTTCAGTATAAATCGTCATTTTCTTCTTACGTTTTTAATCTACAAGAAAAAACGCTTAAAGTTACATAAGGTTAAATAATTTATTGAGCTTCGAGATATATTACACAAATGCTTATTTATAATTTGTTACGGACCAAGAACGGCCCTTTCGATAGCTTTCAAGACAGTGGATCTGAGATTCCATGGTTCTCTCTCGTCCAATTACCTTTATCCCTAACTTTGAACCACTAAAGATTCAATCGTCAGCGCTACCTCACTCGTCATTCACGCTATGAAGTTGACCGATGCTCTTATAAAGAAGAAACAGTTTAAAATGTTGGAAAATTTTAAAATATCTTGATGATTCAAACCGAGTTCTACCACAAAACCTGCACCTCTGTTAGTCATAACTGATGATAAAATCCTATTATTCAGTATGATAAGAATAGCCTGATAATTGACGGAGAACGGTGCTGATTAGCTGTTTTCCATCTAACCTATTACTTAAAAATTATGAACAGTTAGCAAAGGCAGCGGTTGCGTAGCTTTGGTGGGCAAATTAATGTGTTTCTCACCATCTACTGTCTAATTGTTTGTTTAGCATTGTACTTTGTTAACATGAGTAGAAAATGTGGTAAAAGTTTGAGGTCATGAGAACAAGGCCAATAGAAAGTTTCAATTACTTATTCTTCATAGAAATAATTATCGTTTCTCGTTAGAAAGTTTACACTTTACATTTTAAGTCGTAGTTCATTTAATCCTTTGTTCATGAGCTTTGAAATTTAATTTTCGTCTTGGTAGTATAAAAGCTAGTGTTATCTCTTTTTGGTCTGTTTGGAATTAAGCACAAAGCTACGCGAGGGGCTATCTGTGCTTTGCCCACGAAGGATACTGAAATCCCGCTTCTTGCGGTGTTAGTCCGCAAACATATCGCTGTGTCACTGAGGAACAATGTTATTTGTTGTTAAGCACAAAGTTATATCAAGGGCTATCTGTGCTCTGCCCACCCTGGGTATCGGAACCCGGTTTCTAGAGCTCTGTGCCACTGCGGAGCCTCTTGTTACCGCTTTTAAAGTGCTCCTTGTATTTCTTAAAATATTTCAACAATGTCCGATCATTTACTGTCTATATTGTAAATAAGTATTGCCTTAATTTAACATCCTAAAAGCTATTTTATTTCACACAAACAGAAATTAGGTTCTCCAAACACAGACTCGCGTGAACAATAACACACTTGATTGGTGTAGCGATATGACCACGCAAGTTTCCTATGTTTTATAAAAATTCGTACGATGTGCGCGGGTTTTCACTTGAAAATTACGTTTATCTGAACGCATGTTTCGTGATGTGGAGTCATAGTTGTGCAAGAGCCAACACAAATGCTCTGTTATGTTAACCCACAATAGCCGTGTTGTTTTTAACACATGTTTTTTTCTTTAGTCTATAGCAAAAAACATTACAGATAAATTATTGTGATAAGAAATGCTTGTAACTAAGCACAATGGTACACAATAGGCTATCGGTGCTCTACCATTCACTGGTATCGAAACCCAGTTTTTAGCAGTGTGAGTCAGCAGACATGTCTCAACCACTTATTTGAGTAGAGCTTCGAAAGATGAAAATGAGAAAAGGGAAAAAAAACACCTTTTAGCATTTAATAGGGAAAATGTGAACACTATGAAATTAGCCTAAATACTAGCTGGTCAAAAGTTTAAGATCATACTGAAACGAAGCGTTAATCGGTAAACATGTAACAAAATTTAGTCATTTGTGTTCAAGCATTAGCGTTGTCAACTTCTCCCACTGACATCTCCTGTGTTACATTGGGTAAAAAACATGGCAAAGACTAAAAAGTTGAGAGAGTTTGAAAGTGGCAGAATTGTCGAACTGCTAAAGCAAGGTTTCTCTCAATGTGTCATCCCTGGTGAGATTGGGCGTAGTAAAACTGCTGTTGCAAAATTTTTAAAAGACCCTGAGGGATAAGGAAGGAGAATTTCAAGTGGTTGGCCCAAGAAAATTTCGCCAGCGTTGAGCAGGAGGATTTGACGGGTCGTCTGGCAAGACACCAGCCGATCATCGAACCAGATTAAGGCCTTTACGGACGCAGAATGCAGCTCAAGAACAATAAGACGGCGTCTACGAAAGAAACGCTTTAAAAACCGTAAACGTCTTCAAAGGCCACGCCTCCTTCCACACCACGAAACAGCTCGGTTAATCTTTGCTGAGAAGCACCAAACATGGGACGTAGATAAGTGGAAGAAGGTTTTGCTCTCTGATGATAAAAAATTTAACATAGATGGTCCAGATGGCTTCCACGTTACAGACGCGATAAGGATATCCTACCGGAGACATTTTCTACACGACACAGTGGAGGAGGTTCCATCATGATCTGGGTGCTTTCTCCTTCCATGGAACAATGGAGCTTCAGGTTATACAGGGGCGTCAGTAGCTGGTTATATTGGCATGTTCGAGAGAGCATCCTTATTGGTTGAAGGGCCTTGCTTGTGTGGAAATGACCGGATCTTTCAGCAGGACAACGCTGCAATCCACAATGCCCGCAGGACAAAGGACTTTTTCATAGCGAATAACGTAATTCTTTTGGACCATCCAGCGTGTTCGCCCAAACTGAACTCCATTGAAAATGTTTGGAGGTGGATGGCAAGGGAAGTCTATAGAAATGGACGTTATTCCAAATAGTGCATGATCTTCGTGAAGCCATCTCCACCACTTGGAATAACATTACAGCCAGCCTTTTGCAAACTGTTATATCGACCATGCCAAAGCGAATGTTTGAAGTTATTCACAATAACGGCCATGCAACTCACTACTGAGACCACTCGTTTGGCATTTTCTACCCTGTTTATGACTTCTTTTTGGTATGGTGTTAAACTTTTGACCAGCTGGTATTTAGGCTAATTCCATAGTGTTCACATTTTCCCTATTAAATGCTAAAAGAGTTTTTATTTTTATTTTCCCTTTCCTTATTTTCATCTTTCGAAGCTCTATTCAAATAAGTGGTTGAGTCTAACAATGCATTTTTTCTTTATGTTCATTGGCCTTAATATTTTGGCCAGCAGTGTAGTATTTTTAAGCAACGAGTTTTCGATACCATTCAAACCATAGCAACGATTTGGTAAAGATAGCTGGCAGATTAAATTCTATTTAAGCCTAAATTCTTTTTTTTTAAATTGATTTTATGTTATATATATTTGTTATTTTTTATTTCGCCATGGCAACGATATGATAAGTGTAACTAGCAGATTAAATGCTATTTAAGCCTTTCTTCTTTTTTATTGATTTTATGAAATATATATCTGTTATATTTTTATCCCGCCTGAACTTTTGTTAACCTTTTCTATCGTTAAATATTTTTGCTTTGTTTGTTGTTGTTTTGAATTTAGCACAAAGCTACACAATGGGCTATCTGTGCTCTGCCCACCACGGGTATCGACACCGGTTTTTAGCGTTATAAGTCCGAAGACATGCCGCTGAGCCACTGGAGGGCTATTGTTTTGTTTTAAATATGTATTATGCACTGGTTTTTATGCCCATTTTCATTTTATTTTCTGCCCCCCAGTGGCTCAGCATTATATGTGTGGACTTACAATGCTAAAAACCGGCTTTCGATACCCGTGGTGGGCAGAGCATAGATAGCCCATTGTGTAGCTTTGTGCTTAATGGAAAACAACAATAGTTTTATTTTCTCGTAGCTTTGATGTATTTTCTAGTTCTGTTTTGTTTAGGTTTTGCGAGAATAAACCGCTGTGTAAAACTGTTTTACACTTCTTAATCAGGCCCAGCATGGCCAGGTGGTTAAGGCACTCGATTCGTAATCTGAAAGTCGCGAGTTCGAAACCCTGTGACACCAAACATGCCCGCCCTTTCAGCCGTGGGGACGTTATAATATGACGGACAATCTCACTATTTGCTGTTAAAAGAGTAGCCCACGAGTTGGCGTGGGGTAGTGATAACTAGCTAGTTGCCTTCCCTCTAGTCTAATACTGGTAAATTAGGGACGTCTAGCGCAGATAGCCCTCGCGTAGCTTTGCGCGAAATTCAAACCAAACCTCTTTCTAATCGCTCTATAAATAATGTTATAAATAGACACAAAAAACATTGAGTTAAAAATAGTTTTTCTATATAAATAGGTCTTACAGAAAATATTACACTTATTATTGTTTCATTTATGCGCCATAGACAACTAAAATATTAACGAAACATTACAAACTTAGATAAATATTTAATTAAGTTCTGACTCTTCATTTCCATAAAACCAAAACTAAATTATTGTAACTAATTTAATGAAATATATGATTTTCCCTGATCTTTTATTTCTAGCTTTAAATGTATTGAACCAAAATATCAATAAGATAATAAGTCGCTCTGTTAAATTATACAAATTTTCTAATGATGACTACTTTTATATAAAAATTTAGCAACTTACCGAAAGGCGTAGACCTTCACCTTCATAACAGAATCCCCTATGCTGCTACTCGTGTATAGAGATTTGATCTGAACGTATGGAGTAAATATTGGAGAGACTTAGTAAAAAATAAAATAATATAAAAATACACCTTGCAGCCTTGTGTCTTCCATAATTAGCATGACATAAACACATATATACACTAATACCAACTTTTATTTAAATGTTTAAAGAAAGTAAAATCACACCTTGAATTACCTTATCTCACAAACAACAAAATCTTGAAACGTTTCAGTCACAGGCAATAAATAATTGTAGCTACTTGATGTAGGCTTATGAGCGAAACGTATTAGCAACGTTTGTTCTAGAGTTGAAGGCACCCATCATGGATTCCACTTTCTTTTGCCTAAAACACTCAGAAGATCACTGTTGCTTAATGAATAGTGGTATTTCATTATAAATGGCAATTTTTAGTGGTAAAATAATAGTATTAGCTTTCAATTTTCTAAGTACTAAAACACTGTAATAAATATACACAGTTTTGTTTTACGGTGAAATAAACATTGAACAAATATTAAAATAGGCTTAAAACTAAAGACGATAGAACGCTGGTTGGAAGAGGGAATAATTTTAAACATACACTGTATCTTTAACTAAAAACTAGGCTTGCCATTTAGAAGATGAGGGGATTCTGGAGTCTGACTTAGAAACGTACTTTTTGTAAATCTCCGTCTGGGAATAGACAAATGAGGAAAATAATTAATTGTTTGTTTCTTTGTTTTGTCTCATGTGATTACATACCAGTACTTCAAACAGTAATATTGCTGTGCAAATATTGAGAGACCCTAAAGTTTTCAATGTGCATAAATAATTGAATCATGAAGGACCAGAAATTCGTAGAGTGGTCCTTACTGTAAACAAAACCACAAAATTTTACAGTCTGGCGATGGGTTGAAAAATAGCTTTAAGATTAAATTGTGGGCACCGTTTAAATAATTGAGAAAAGGTTTTTAAGAGTTAGAATTCTAAACGGTGTTAATACCTGGTCCATGTTGATATAATTTCTATAAAACTAAAATTGTGTAGCGTTGTAAGTCTGTAAACCTACTGTTGTCCCTGCCCTCCGCTAGTATAGCGGTATGTCTACGGATTTACAACGCTAAAATCAGGGGTTCGATTTCTCTCTGTGTGCTCAGCATTGTAGCTCATCGAATAAGTCATTTACACTAACTTACTGCATACAGGCCTACAACGTACATTGTTAGCTTTAAGACGTAAGTATATTTGATCTGCTATGTTAAGTGCTCAGTGACAAAATATGTATATTTTTATTTATAATGCGTGTGAGAAAGATTCAAAGTACGTGTCACCTACTTACAACGCATGCAAGAAATTGAAAGATTAAAATACTGGTAACATACCAATCACGTAAAATGTATTTCCCTAAAATATAGGAAGAAATAAAATTTGAGAATCGTTTCGTTACAGCATCTCATTTTTATAGTGGCCTCACTTATTATTAATCATAGCCTAAATTATTATAAACTATTGGCATCAGCAGTTAGTGCATATCTAGAATATAAACTTCTTACTACTCTTCTATAACAAACTTCTTACTACTCTTGTATGATAAACTTATGTATGGTAGGCTTCTTCCTTCTCTTGTATACTAGATTTCTTACTACTCTTGTATGATAAACTTCTTATTTCTATTGTAAAACATATTTCTTACTACTCTTGAATGATTTACTTATTACTACTCTTGTATACTAGACTTCTTTACTTATGTATGATATACTTATGTATGGTAGGCTTCTTGCTTCTCTTGTATACGACTAGACTTCTTACTACTCTAATATATTAAACTTCTTACTACTCTTTTATAGTAGACTTCTTGCTACTCTTGTATACCAGACCTTTTACTATTCTTATATACCAGACTTTTTACTACTCTTGTATACCAGACCTTTTACTATTCTTGTATAGTAGACTTTTTACTGCTCTTGTGTAGTAGACGTTTTTCTACTCTTTTACACTAGTCTTGTTACTACTCATATCATTTACTTCTTACTTCTTTTATATAGTAGACTTCTGGCTACTCTTGTATAATAGACTTTTTACTACTCTTGTATAGTAGACCTCTTACTACTCTTGTGTAATATATTTTTTGCTACAATTGTTTGGTAAACTTCTTGCTACTTTTATGTAATGGATGTCTTTATACTTTTGTATACTAGACTTCTTACTAGTCTTGTATAATATATTTCTGACTACTCCTGTATAGTAGACTTCTAATTACTCTTGTATACTAGACTTTTTACTACTCTTGTACAGTAGACGTTTAACTACTTTTGTGTAATATACCTCTTATGACTCTTGTATGATATACTTTTTGCTACAATTGTATGGTAGACTTCTTGCTACTTTTGTATACTACTCTTCTTACTACTCTTGTATAGTAGACTTCTTTCCACTCTTATATGATATACTTCTTACTACTCTTGTATACTAGACTTTTTAGTACTCTTGTATTCTAAACTTGTTATTACTATTGTTTCCAATGATATACTTCTTACTACTCTTGTATACTAAACTTGTTATTACTATTGTGTAATGTACTGCTTACTACTCTTATATAGTAGACTTCTCGCTACTCTTGTATATCAGACTTTTTAGTACTCTTGTATAGTAGACCTTTTACTACTCTTGTGTAGTAGACGTCTTTCTACTCTTTTACATTAGTCTTGTTACTGCTCATATAATTTACTTCTTACTTTTCTTATATAGTATACTTCTTGCTACTCTTGTATACTAGACTTTTTGCTATTCTTGTATAGTAGACTTTTTACTACTCTTGTATAATTTACTACTTACCACTCTTGTATTCTAAACTTCTTATTACTCTTGTATAGTAGATTTCTTACTACACTTTTATGATATACTTCTTACTACTCTTGTACTTTTTACTGCTCTTGTTTAGTAGACGTCTTACTATTCTTGTATACTAGACTTCTCATTACTCTTATATAATGTACTACTAATGTTACTACTGCTGCATGATATACTTCTTACTACTGTTGTATAGTAGACTTATTGCTACACTTTTATGATATACTTCTTGCTACTCTTATATAATAGAGTTCAATAGACTTCTTGCTACTCTTGTATACTGGACATTTTACTACTATTGTGTATTAGACTTCTTTCTACTCGTGTAATATACTTCTTACCACTGTTGTATAATGTACTTCTTACTACTCTTGCCTGTTGTACTTCTTGCTACTCTTGTATAGTAGACTTCTTGAAACTCTTGTATTCTAGACTTCTTACTACTTTTGTATACTAGACTTCCTACTACTCTTGTATAGTAGACTTTTTACTACTCTTGTGTAGTAGACTTCTTACTATTCTTGTATAGTAGATTTTTTACTACTTTTGTATAGTAGACTTCTTACTATTCTTTTATAGTACATTTCTTACTACTCTTGTATACTAGACTTCTTACTACTTTTGTATACTAGACTTCTTACTACTATTGTATGATATAATTCTTAGTACTCTTGTGTAGTGGACTTCTTACTATTCTTTTATAGTATACTTCTTGGTATTATTGCATACTAGACTTCTTATTACTCTTATCTTGTAGACTTCTTAGTATTGTAAGAGTATTGCCCTTCCTGTTTAAAATTCTTGCAATGCAATAAGTGTAGCAATGTCCAAAATGTTGGGCATTGTGCTGATTAAATATCATGGTTCCTCTCGTTTGAAAACTCTACCAATTCAGTAAGGGTATCAAAGCCCAATATGTTGGGCATTGTTCTAATGAAAGAGTATGGTTCTTCCATTTTTAAATTATACCAATGCAGTAAGTGTAGTAACTCCAAAGTCTTCAAATCCTATCTTGTAAACCACACCTACATCATCATACTCGTTTCATTTGGAATTATACACAGCATTCTCCATGTTACTGTTAAGCTTAGATCCTTCCATACGTAGCAAACAGTGAATAGTAAGATTCGTCACTTCACACACTGGTTTAATTTAGAGTTATTTACTTCATTTTGACGTTCAATACGTCATGACAACTTCAATTCACAGCTGTGACAAGGAGCTTAAGGTATGTAGCACTCTTTGAAATCCAAAAGCTTGGAACCCATACCACAGTGAATGTGTTGGTCCTGAAAGTTCGATAAAACTCTATTAGTTGTACAGTTTTGTTTCAGAACGTGTTTCAAATTTTACATGGTCATTACATGGTGACTTGGATTTTTGTAGCACATTAATATAAACTTAGTTACCTGTAGCAGTTGCTGGCTTTCTTAAACTTTGCTAAAACTGTACTCTAGCACTCGCACGCAAGTTCAGTGGGGTGCGATATCTCGATGCATTTGGTATTTACAGCGAATATGTGAATACAGAAAACATCAACCTATAACACACGTGCAGGATGCCTATAGTACCTAGAGTCGAAAACACCAATAATAAAACACTTCAGGACCAATGGAACATCTGGCTCTTTTAGGTACACAAGTACTTGAAAATTAACGAAGGAAATACGACTAGTTAACATGCCACAAGCATTTAGATTCTACTGATAAATGTGTGTGTGCTTCCTGTGGATAAACCAGTTAAACAAGAGTTTGTGGTGTCTAAGGTTAGAAGTTTTGATTGTATTATCCGATGTAGCGGAAATGTTACCTTTTCTTCGTAGATGGCAGCCTTGGTTAGGAACTCTGGCGAAGAGGTGTTCAGTAGAAAAGGGTTGAATGAATCTCCCTCCACAACTTTAATACGTCCTCTTAACGGAATTACTGAGAACAGACAAACTGTGATTAGCTTCTGTTAAAAGTTCAAAATGAAACCACTTTAATGCCTTACATAATAAATAATAGTACACATCAAGTTATGAAATCTGAGATATTGTTTCTATCTATATCTCTGACTACTCCGTTTCCCTATACTTATCTCTCTCTCACCCTGTATATCTGACTATTTGCCTGACTATACATTTATAATAACCATAAACCGTCAATAAACTTCATGGTTAGTGAACTGTAGAGCAATAATCGTTTCTAGCTACAGTTTTATATTGTTCTACAGCTCACTAACCATGAAGTCCAATAACAATTTATGGTTATTGTTATACATTCTTATACAGTTTGCTAACTATGAAGTTCAATAATGGTTTCTCGTTACAGTTTTATATTGTTATACGGACCCGGCATGGCCAAGCGTGTTAAGGCGTTCGACTCGTAATCCGAGGGTCGCGGGTTCGAATCCCGATCGCACCAAACATGCTCGCCCTTTCAGCCGTGGGGGCGTTATAATGTTACGATCAATCCCACTATTCGTTGGTAAAAGAGTAGCCCAAGAGTTGGCGATGGGTGGTGATGACTAGCTGCCTTCCCTCTAGTCTTACACTGCTAAATTAGGGACGGCTAACGCAGTTGGCCCTCGAGTAGCTTTGCGCGCAATTCAAAACAAACAAAATATATTGTTATACAATCCGCTAATCATAAAGTCCAATGACAATTTATGGTCATAGTTATACATTGTTAAATAATCTGCTAACTATCAGGTTCAATAATGGTTTCTAGTTACAGTTTTATATTGTTCTACAGTTTGCTAACCATGAAGTCCAATGACAATTTATGGTTACTGTTATACAGTCTGCTAACCATGATGTCCAATGACAGTTTCTGGTTGTTGTTATCGTTCTATAGATCAGTGGTTCTGATTAAGGAAGCACCCAATAAATTATTTTGGGAAGTATCACATAATCGTCAAATTTGGTCAAACTTTGGAATAATACGTATAATTCATTTCACTATGATATTAATTCTTTATGACGAGAAACCCACTTGAAATAAAAACGTATCTCAGAACGGCTGGTATGGGTATTAACACTTCAATTGATAAGCAGCGAACAATGTTTCAACCTTCCTAAATCATTTTCAGATGACGAGATTATAATATTAATTTCTGATTTTTCGGGTTCACTTCCTTTGGTTATCAAGTAATAAAACATGTTAAAGATAATCAATAATAGCTTTTTATAATTTATTGTAGTAAAATAATCCTTACCTGGTGAATCGTATAGTCGAGTCAAAACTGAAAAATAAAAATACTCTTTAGAAACTTCCACATTTTATATTTAAAGGTGAATATTTATTTAACTCGGTTTATATAAACCCTAAATCTTACGTAATGTTAATAACAGAAGCAAAATATGGTTTACTATATTCTCAAGAGAAGAACAGATTACTTACAAATTGTTCAGAAACTCTAATAGTGACGAAAAATCAGTAACTGAACATAAAAGGTTGCACAGAAGGAACTGTAACAGTGACAAAAATACTATGTAGTACAAATATTGTTCCTGGATAGTATGTGTTATTTCTTAATTGCTTATGTTGTAAAAGTACAGAAAATGTTCATTATTCCCTTCAAACTTTGCTTTTGTGACCTGGATAATGAAATTTAGAAATTAACCTATTTTCTATGTAAAAACTGGCAAATTTGCACATTTTCATTTACACAAGGTTTGAATAAAACAACATATGAATCAAGATTTACATGTATTTATACTTCAGTTATACAAAAATTAACAAAAATGTTTAGAAGTAAGTAGTTTTTTGAGATTTGCGATTGTAATGTAAACCACTTTCACGTGTCAGCTCCCAAATATAATCTCTCATCATGTTTTCGTTATACGCTCCTTTGCGACGTTCAAAGTCTAGTATATCTTGGTGGAAGCGCTCGCCTTGCTCCTCTGAGTATACTTCCATGTTCTCCTTGAATTTATTAAGATGAGTGTCAAGGATATGGACTTTCAGGGACATCCTGCAGCCCATTTTACTGTAGTTCTTCACCAGAGCCTCAACCAGTTCCACCTAATTTTCGACTTTGTGATTGTCCAAGAAACCTTGAATTACTGCAACAAAGCTGCCCCACTTTTCTACCTTCTTACTGAGTTTCTTGGGGAATTTTGTGCACTCCCAGGATCTTCTTTATTTCTAGTACAACGAAGACACCTGCTTTGACCTTTGTCTCAGACAGCTTAGGGAAGAAGTCTCGAAAGTACTTGAAAGCTGCAGACTCCTTATCAAGAACTGTGACAAATTGTTTCATTAGACCCAATTCAATGTGCAATGGTTGGAACAACACCTTCTGGAGGTCCACTAGTGGCTCACACTTAACATTGTGCCTCTCCACAGAGAACTCACTCCGTTGTGACCAGTGCTTTCTGTTGTAGTGTGCTGCGGTGTCCCTGTTGTCTCAGGCACAAAGATAACAGGAAAACATGGTAAAGCCATCTTGGAGACCCATCAGAAATGCCACCATTTTGAAGTCTCCCATAACCTCCCAGCTATACTCATCATACTTCAAGGCTTCTAGCAAGGTCTTGACGCTTTTGTATTCCTCTTTGATGTACACCGAATGAGCAAGGGGAAGAGACGGATACATATTCCCGTTATGGAGCAGCACAGCTTTGAGGCTTCTGGATGCGTCTGGAGAATGCTTGTAGCTTCTTGATGCCATCTCTGATAAAATCAAATAGGTCTATGTGTTCACTTAGGCGGCTAGAACTAAATTGAAGTGGTGAGTCGTGAGCCCCTGTATATATATTACTATGGAAAGTTCTAGAAAATTCTAGAAAGTTCTTGAAAATACTTGTAAGTTCGAGAAAATTCTCTGTTAGCTACTCAGCACTGAATCTACCTGTAATGTTCTGAAAAATGGGTAAACTTGAAAATTTCATTATCCAGGTCACAAAAGCAAAAGTTGAAAAGAAAAATGGGTATTTTCTCTTTATTTTAGGCATAGGCAATTTGGAAATGACACTTTCTACCTAGGAAAAATAAAAAGTAAAAATTTTGTTACATAGTGAAATCAATAACTGAGTATACAAAGTTACACAGAGGGAACTGTAACGGTAAAATAAATAAATACATGAGTGTAAAACGTTGTACAGAGAAAACAGTGACATTGACAAAAAATCAATAACTGAGTATAAAAAGTTGTATTGAGGTAACTGTAACAGTGACAAAACATCAGTAACTGAATTTTAAAAGTTGTACAGAAAGAACTGTAACAGTGACAAAACATCAATAACTGAATTTTAAAAGTTGTACAGAAAGAACTGTAACAGTGACAAAACATCAATAACTGAATTTTAAAAGTTGTACAGAAAGAACTGTAACAATGACAAAACATCAATAACTGAATTTTAAAAGTTGTACAGAGGGAACTGTAACAATGACAAAACATCAATAACTGAATTTTAAAAGTTGTACAGAGGGAACTGTAACAGTGACAAAACATCAATAACTGAATTTTAAAAGTTGTACAGAGGGAACTGTAACAGTGACAAAACATCAATAACTGAATTTTAAAAGTTGTACAGAGGGAACTGTAACAGTGACAAAACATCAATATTTGAACATGTGCAGTTTGTTCCAGTGAAGAAGACTTTACTCTTCGAAAACTTTTGGGTAAATATATGTTATTGGGTTTAAAATATAGCAGTGGTATACGTACATATTATTTACAAAGCTCTATAAAAGCAGAAAAACGCTATTTGATATCAAAGAAATAAACCTAATTAAATAAATTCTGACCAGAAACTGACACAGCTAAAGAAGTTACAGACTTACCACCAAAGTACACAGAAATAGCAACGACTGCTAAAATAGCCGCGATAATGAATATCACTGTTACAAAGATAATCGCTGCCGACCGACAACATTTAGAACATCTAATACTCGGCAAGATTCTGCAGTTACTTGGGCATTTCTTCTGTTTCTGCTGAGAACTGTACCCGTCGTCCCACACTAAATATGGCGCCTTCCGTTGATGAGAACTGGTATAAGGGAGGTAATCTTCAGGAAAGGAATTGGTGAATGATAAAATATCCAATCTCTGCTAGAAAAAAAAAAAGGAGAAAGAGGTAGATATAAAATAAGAGATGTGATTTTTTTAAAATGTCTGACATGTTTGTTGTCAAACTATAGCTTAAAACGAATTGAAGTATTTAAAGAACTAATAAATTATTCAACAACTCCTAATTCTCCGCTATTTGACGCTGACGGTATTAAACAACGTACACTAACCTTCCGAAACTCCTAAAAGTTATTCCAAGCCATATCCCACAATGTCTCCAACGAACAACACGTTTTTTTTAACTTTGTGTTTGTGCATTTAAGAAGAACCGTTCAGCTCTTCACAAGTCATTAACATTTCATTTTCTGAAGCCAATAACAAACCAAAGAAAAGACGTTCAGAGAAATGACTAAGGGTTACGACGGATATGGCTGTATGACAGAGACTGTTCATACCAAGTCGATTAACAAGATTTCAATTGTTAATGGGAGAAATCTAATATTTATTACCAAGTACAACGTTACATCACGTCTGAATAAATAAGGTGATAAACACTAACCACAATTCATAAGAACCTTTGTTCAGTAATTGATTTCAGTCAATGATGGAATATAGTTAATTAACATACATGTGAATAATAATGGATTTTAATCAATAATAAATTTATTTAATTATCTGTTTGTTTTTTAATTTCGCGCAAAGCTACAAGAGTGCTATCTGCGCTAGCCGTCACTAATTTTACAGTGTAAGACTAGAGGGAAGACAGCTAGTCACCACCACCCACCGCTAACTCTTGTGCTACTCTTTTACCAATGAATGGTGGGATTGACCCTCACATTATAACCCCCCACGGCTGAAAGGGCAAGAATGTTTGGTATGACGAGGATTTGAATATGCGACCCTCATATTACGAGTCGAGCGTCCTAACTACCTGGCTATGCCGGGTCGTTGTATTTATTTAATAAGCATGTGACTAATAATGGATTTCAATCAATGACAGAATGTATTTAATTAATTAAGATTTAGCTAGTAATGGATCTGAACTAATAATGAATTGTATTTAATTAAGACGTGTGTGACTAGTAATGGATTTTAATCAGTAATGGAATGTATTTAATTAATGAACATTTGACTATAGCAGCGTATGTCAAGTGTGGTTCTTAAACACATATACTTAACTAATATTTTATTACGGTAATTTATTTGTTAAGGATATCTTCCAACTAATATCGTCAGTAAATTAATCTTCAAGTTTTGTTCTTATTAAAATGTTGCTTATTTTGGTGTTTCTTTTTTAAAAGAGATGTCAATTGACAAAAATTTGTATTTTCAGTACAAATAAATAAATGGTTACACGGAATATCTTTTAAAATATTGAAAATATTTAACAACTGTCTTTGCTTGAAATTGTTTAGCCCATATACATCGATCGTGAATTAAAGAAATTAGGTTTAACAAGCATATAAAAAAATGAAAACACAGCTACACATAATTTTAAGGTCTGGCATGGTCAGGTGGTTAAGGCACACGGGTCGTAATCTGAGGGTCGCGGGTTCGAATCCCCGTCACACCAAATACACTCGCCCTTTCAGCCGTGGAGGCGTCATACTGTGACGGTCAATCTCACTATTCGTTGGTAAAAGAGTAGCCCAATAGCTGGCGATAAGTGGTGATGACTAGCTGCCTTCCCTCTAGTCTTACACTGCTAAATTAGGGACGATTAGCGCAGATAGCCCTCATGTAGCTTTGCGCGAAATTCAAAATATATAAATAAAACAACAATTTCCTTTTTTTTTTTTTTACTGTTTGTTTCTATACAATTCAAAAGTACCTGAAAATGCAGTTATACAAAATTTACATTAAATAGATAGTTTTTTTTTTACGAATCAAACACCACTGACGTTTAAAACCCTTCAGTTCTTTAACTGGTCCAAAACTTCCAGTTATTTAATTGATGTACTAAAACCATCAGTTCTTTGTGTAATGTTTCAAAACCTTCAATCATTTAGTTGATGTCCCAAAATCTCGGCCCTGCATGGCCAGGTGAGTTAAGGCGTTAGATTCGTAATCTAAAGGTCGCGGGTATGAATCCCCGTCATACCAAATAGACTCGCCCTTTCAGCCATGGGGGCATTATAATGTAACGGTCAACTTCACTATTTGTTGGTAAAAGAGTAGCCCAAGAGATGGCGGAGGGTGGTGATGACTAGTTGCCTTCTCTCTAATCTTACACTGCTAAATTAGGGACGACAAGCGCAGATAGCACCTTGAGTAACTTTGCGCGAAATTCAAAGCAAACCAAACCCCAAAATCTTTAGTTCTTTAATTAGTGTACAAAAGACTTCAGTTTTTTAATTAGTGTATCAAGGCCTTCAGTTCTGTAATTGATGTTCCAAGATCTTCAGTCCTTTATTTGACGTTCCAAAATCTTTTGTTCTTTATTTTGTCTTGATAGGAATTATTACCGACTTTGGTTCTTGAGACCAAAAATTATTCTCAGTATATTATACACTTTGGTCAGTCACACTCTTCACAAGTCACGATGACATTGCAGATTCTCTTCAGCTCATTTATACTGGTTAAACATGTTTTACTTTATTCGCGTAAATCCTATGTGAATTCTTAGAAAGTCCAACTAAAACAATATTTTATATCAGTGTCATGTCATTAAACTCGTACATTGCTAAGTAAAAAAAGCTGTTTAGGCTTAAGAGGTCATTTCTCAATGACGAATCGGGTCGTATCCATTAAAGACAAAACGACCATCTTACCTACTCAAAGATCTGCGTTCAAAAGAGTTTAAATCAACTTTTGACAGTGTAAAATATTTCAAAATAATTGAGACATATTTCTTGGCGAAATGTGTATTTAGTTAGTTCGTTAGTTTCTTTACAAAAAATACATTTCAAGAACCTGGTAGCAATTATACCTGTTTGTTTGTTTTTTGGAATTTCGCACAAAGCTACTCGAGGGCTATCTGTGCTTGCCGTCCCTAATTTAGCAGTGTAAGACTAGAGGGAAGGCAGCTAGTCATCACCACCCACCGCCAACTCTTGGGCTACTCTTTTACCAACGGAAAAGTGGGATTGACCGTCACATTATAACGCCCCCACGGCTGGGAGGGAGAGCATGTTTGGCGCGACTCCGGCGCGAACCCGCGACCTCAGATTACGAAGCGCACGCCTTAACGCGCTAGGCCATGCCAGGCCCACAATTATACCAAATATTAAACTCGCGTAACTTTACTGTTTTCTTATTAATATGTCGAAATTCAAGGTCATTATACTTGATGTCCTGGATGTTTAACACACTCATGAAACGTTTTCAGTGGTGTAAATCTGTATACTTAATTGGATGAAATAGCAACAAAAAAGAAACAAAAAAAGGAACAAAACAGGGCCTTTAAATATTATTGAAAAAATAAAGTTATTTAGGCTTAACTGTGGTTTCTGTTTGAATACAATAACAGATTCATTTATTTTGAAGAACATCATGTTTATTTTTGCGACTAAAATTTACACAAATTGGTGCAATAAATAAGAGGCCCGGCATGGCCGAGCGTGTTAAGGCTTGCGACTCGTAATCTGAGGGTCGCGGGTTCGCATCCCTGTAACGCCAAATATGCTCGCCCTCCCAGCCGTGGGGGCGTGATAATGTTACTGTCAATCCCACTATTCGTTGGTAAAAGAGTAGCCCAAGAGTTGGCGGTGGGTGGTGATGACTAGCTGCCTTCCCTCTAGACTTACACTGCTAAATTAGGGACGGCTAGCACAGATAGCCCTCGAGTACCTTTGTGCGAAATTAAAAAAAAACAAAAGCAATAAATAAGCAGCAGGTACTCACAAATGTAGTGAAGCAAAGATTTTTTTTTTATATATCTGTTCCTGGCATAGCCTAAGAGTTAAGGCGATCAACTTGCAATCTAAGGGCCACAGGTTTTAAAAAAAAGCCAACAACAAACAAACTACATGATAGGTTATCTGTGCTTTGTCCACCAGAAAGAACTGTATTTTAATGTTGTGAGTTTGTAAACTTTATGGCTGACGCATTAGGGGAACACCGTACGTAAAATTTAAAGGAAATATTAAAAAAATATGTTTTATAGGATTTGATTGACTTGGAGACCATATTTAGGTTAAAGGTTGAAAAATAATTAAATTTCACTTTCTTATACTTTTCGTAGTAAAATTATTTGTTCTACCGCTAATCTACTTATTTTTAGCTTTTTTGTGTTCTTTAGTATATTCCTATTAATTTGTTCACTGCTACATCAACACATTGAATACGTTACAAAGGCACATTCTTTCCACTTGGCTTGTTATAAAAATTCATCTTTTAACAACCGACAGTAACCTGACTAAAAGGTCAAGACACACCCTAAAACTTTGAAATCGTCTGATTTTACAAATGATTCTGTATAATAGCCATACATGAAAATATTATTAAACAAACTATTTGAATTTTGTTTTGGAATTTCGCACAAAGCAACTCGAGGGCTATCTGTGCTAGCCGTCCCTAATTTAGCAGTGTAAGACTAGAGGAAAGGCAGCTAGTCATCACCACCCACCGCCAACTCTTGGGCTACTCTTTTACCAACGAATAGTTGATTGACCGTCACATTATAACGCCCTCACGGTTGAAAGGGCGAGCATGTTTGGCGCGACGCGGGCGCGAACCCGCGACCCTCAGATTACGAAGCGTACGCTTTAACGCGCTAGGCCATGCCAGGCCCATTATTAAACAGAATAATTACGTCATGTTTGTTTAATATATTTAAAAAACCCTTTGTTTTACAACGTAGTAATAAGCCCGTTAATAACAAAAAATCAGTGAATAATAGTTTCCTCTCTATATCAATTATTTAAATGTTTTATTTCAGCTCAACATAATTGAATATTTGTACTCTGGTAACCGCAGGAAATCGAACTTCGAATTTTCGCTTTGTAGTTTCTTAAACGTAACACTGGCATTTGGAAGTCACGCGACCTTATCACTAAACACTTAAATCTGGAAGACAATTTTAGGCCTTCTATTATGACAGTGTTAAGACTTTCAACTAATTATTTTGTACATGAAACGAAAACATATCCAGTTACCAAATAAATTTGGCATGTACTTCAAGATGTGTCTGACAACAGTCAAACCTTAAAGATACAACCTCCTAAACAAAAACAACTTATTATATTCATAAACAAGAGGAAATCCTCGATAGCCGAGGCACTTAAAATTCGTTTAGCCAGGATTAGAGTAAATTAACCTATGACACCTTTTTATTACACATACTTTTGTCCACCAGCAATACAAGTTTGGAGCGCACGTACACCCGATTCGTTTTTATTATTCATCAGGATCTAAAAAACTCAAAGCCACTCTATGAGTCGCTGCGTTGCTGCTAAAAACGTAAAATTGTGAATTCCTATGACAATCTCGTTAATATAAACAGCATTGCAAGTAAACCATAACTTGTTGTAATCGAGAAGAACTCTGAAGTTAAAAGGGAAGTTAAAATTCTCCTCGGCAAAGACTTGGAACAAATTGTTGAAATGTTACTATACGCCCTTATAAATGAAAAGCTATGCTAAACCAATAAAGTTTCACTTGTCTCGTGTTGAGTTAATACCACATTTCTATCCTAACGTACACATCTCTGGTATTTGTTGCTTACATTTCTATAACATATACCAGGGCTGTTCAAAAAATACGCGGACTGTTGAATTGCGCTGCTCCAGTTTGTTCCAGGGGAATCCGCTTGGTGTCGCTAGGTTTGCACAGATCAGCTGATTACGACGCCATTTTCCGATTGCAGATATCTTCATTTGTGTATTAGCTACGCGGTTTTAAGTAAAGTGCGATTTTTTCGTTTGGCGGATTTCAGAATGAATGACCTGAAGGAGCAACGACTTGCTGTAAAATTTTGTGTTAAACTTGGAAAATCTGCGACTGAAACTTTTGCTATGCTTAACACGGCTTATGGTGATGTTGCTATGAAGCGTACGGCATGTTTCAAGTGGCATGAACGTTTTAAGGATGGTCGACAGTCCATTGAAGATGATGAGCGTCCTGGACGTCCTTCCACGTCAACTGACGACCCACACGTCGACAAATTCAACACCCTGTTGCGGGCAACTCGACGTCTGACTGTCAGAGAGCTTGCTGAAGAGTATGGGATATCAGTTGGATCTTGTTACGAGATTTTGACCGAAAAATTGAAGATGCATTGCGTTGCTGCGAAATTCAGCTCTCAGAACTCGTGAGTTTTTGGCCAAACACTCGATCACTATTCTTCCCCACTCCCCTACTCACCTGACCTTGCTCCTTGCGATTTTCTTGTTCCCCAAACTCAAGAGACCCTTGAAAGGAAGAAGATTTGAGACGATTTCCGAGATTAAGGCAAATGCGACGAAGGAGCTGGAGGACATTACAAAAGAAGCGTACCAGGACTGTTTCAACAAGTGGAAACACCGTTGGAATAAGTGTGTGCGTTGGGGAGGAGAGTACTTTGAAGGGGTCCCAGACGTGTAACTTCAAGTACATTTTGTTTTATGACGTCAGTCCGCGTATTTTTTGAACAGACCTCGTACGTATATAGATAGATACATTAAGGTTCCCCATGGGACAGCGATAAATGACTTCCATAGCTAAATCTGGATTTCGATTTCCCGCAGTGAACACAGCAGAAAAGCAGTGCTTTGTTCTAGAGCAAACAAATAATTTTCTTGAGGGGTAGCATGAGAATTCCGAAATAACTTTGGTAGCTTTCAGTTATTACAAAATATATTTTGGTAAGAGACATAGCGATGTAAAGTTAATACTTTACATTATCATCACCTGGTGACGTAACATTAGTTTGAAGTGCTTCATGATGACGAAAAACCCACTTGAAGTAAAAATGTATTCTAAAGTGACTGGTATGGGTATTAAGGCTTTAATTAAAATAAATTACAGAACAACGTTTCGACCTTCTTAGGTCATCTTCAGGTGATGAGTTAAGAAGGTCGAAACGTTATTCTGTATTTTATTTTAATTGAAGTTTTAATACCCATACCAGTCATCTTTAGAACACGGTTAGTCTGAAAACTTCTAACGCTAAATATCGGGTTTCGATACTCGAGGTGAGCATAGCATCGATTGTTCGTTTTTGTAGATTTCCGACAAAGAAATAAAGCTACTGGTTGGAACTTCTTATCAGAAATAAACTAACCCGATTAGAACCCAAAATTCGTTTAACGCTAATAAGCTGACTAGAAGTACTTAATAGCATAAAATAATTCAAAATAAACACTTATAAGTTTTGTGTGTGTTCACATCAAGCAAATGGAGAGAACTGAAGCATGGATAAACAACAAAGTGTAAAGTAAATACCTATTTTTAATCTGTAGTTTCTATAATAACATATGAGTTTAAATTGGTAAAACAGTGGCTGATAATATAAAAGAAAATACCGAAAATCAAATGCCCGACATGGCCAGGTGGTTAAGGTACTCGACTCGTAATTCGCGGGTTCGAGTCCCGTCACACCAAACATGCTCGCCCTTTCAGTCCACGATCAATCCCACTAATCGTTGGTAAAAGAGTAGCCCAAGAGTTGGCGGAGGGTGGTGATGACTAGCTGCCTTCCCTCTAGTCTTACACTGCTAAATTAGGGACGCCTTGCGCAGATAGCCCTCGTGCGCGAAATCCAAACCAAACAAAATGACACCTCAGAAAATATCATCGACTCATTTTTGCTTGTATTTACTATATTTTGAATGTAAATTTGCTTAGTTTAATTATTATTTGTCAGATGGCTATGTGCTGTTTCTTAACTATAAAGTACGTTCTTAACTTATTCACTTCACTAAGAAAGAGCCAATAAAGTTCAAGGTTCAACCTTCCACGGCTTTCACATTTTATTTAGAGTACGAAAAATGGCTTTCCATCATTTTTTACCATATGTGAACAATTGCTTGTTTTTGAATTTTGCACTATGCTACTCAAGGGCTATCTGTGCTAGCCGTCCCTAATTTAGCAGTGTAAGACTAGAAGGAAGGCAGCTAGTCATCACCAACCACCACCAACTCTTGGGCTACTCTTTTACCAACGAATAGTGGGATTGACCGTCACATTATAACGCCCTCACGGCTGAAAGGGCGAACATGTTTGGCCGGATGGTGATGCGAACCCACGACCCTCTGATGCTGAGTCGCACGCCTTAACACGCTTGGCCATGCCGGGCCTATATCTGAACAAACTTTATCTAAATAATAGCCAAGGACTGACTAAAACTATATCATTATCAGAAAAAAATCATTTTCGTTATATCGTATATTTTTTATTCTATTTGGTTACAACAAAAATATCTAAAGGTGACATTCAAATATTTGATGGCTTACATAAATTAGTATTCCCGACACAAGAGGTAATATATGCATATCAAATGTACTCCATCAAAATTATAAACCATATTCAATAAAAATACATTGTCGAAATTCCGAATTGAAATCAACACAATATACCCTATTCGAATTCCAAACTGAATTCAATGGAAAATATTACTTCAAAACTCCATACTGAATCCAAACAAAAATACCTTATTCGGATTTCATAATGAATTTAACCCAAAATACTTTATCCACAAACCAAACTGAATTAAACAAAGCACCCAATTCAAACTTCATACTGCATTCACCAAAATAAGCCTTTAACTCTCCAATCCGAATTGAGTTATAAGTTCGTTAGTTACCTAGTTCTACAGTTCATAAGATTAAATTGTTTGTTGTCCAAGTGAGAAACTCTTCAGCTTCCCCTAAATCGTTTGGTACAGTCGTCTCCATAAATTACACACAATAGTTTCCGAGTTCTTTTTTTTTTTTTTTTTTTGTATTACAGCATTCCACGTGCAGAAAAAAAAATGAATAATTTAAAATCTGGCGTAAAAACTGGCATAATTCATGTATAGGTAATTTTGTGTTGCGAACGTCAGGTAAGCCTTTATTAAATATTTTAGGGGCTTACTTATTCAGAAAATTATAGGTTCGTGTACTTTGGGGTAACCTTGGCAGGTCCCTTAAAGAGTTTCGTATATATATATGTATGAGTATCTTATTCTCTAAATCTTTAATTATGTATGAAATATTAAATTACAAAGCTTTGTGTACACCTTAATTTTCGGCCCATGATTTTTGCTGCATCCATGGTGTTTCTTTATCTTACAGTCTACACACACACACACACCTATATTTTATCTTTTTTTCTCTCTTCCTCTAGAGAAGAAATCGAGAGTCTGCTAACAATTATCCCACGCGAAAGCAGTAGAATGGTGTTAAAGGCCTGAAAACCAAGACCCCTCAGGCTGTTCAAAGCCAGTTTCTTCGTTAAAAGAAAAAAAAAAGACGTTCCTCCTCCGGGGTGTTGGCGGTCTTAGGGTCGGTGACCCGCTCCTCTTCCTCCAAGGTCGTTTTTCACTAGTCTTGTTGCTGGTCTCAGTTGCGATATCATCCATTTACAGAGGCAGATTTGGCCTGAGTCAATTTGATGGTATGCACTTTCTGAAATTTATCCAAGGTTTTGTTTCCTCACGCTGTCGGTAGAGGGCAAAATGGCGCCAAGTCATTAGTAAAGCCAAACGTATAACTTGGGAAGGCAGTTTACATTCGGAGGCTATCAGTTTTTTTTTTTCAAAGATCAGACTAAAATTACATGAGAATAGTATAAAATATATCTTATAAGTTGCTGATCACCTGAAAACAAATGCGTACGACTCGCTCTTGTCGTTGTAAAAATTCATAGAAAGGAATATAATTGATTTCTCAAGTACACTCAGTTTATGGTCAATGTAAGAACTAATGAGTGAAAGCAAATAAAAATGTGTAATATACCTGCCATACCCAATGTCGATGATGTCTTTCGTGCAGTGCCAGTGCTCATGAGCCCAGCTGGAATAAGACAAGCCCAATGATGTTGTGATTGAATGGTCGTTCAAAATACAGTATTACCAGTTTGCTGGTCCGTAATTATTTGGAATAATAATGTGCTTATTTTAAGTAAAATAAAATAATAATAAATAATTTGTGTTAAAAATAAACGTATAATATTGTGTTATTTTTGGGGAAGTTAAATACAGGATAATGTCGATTGAAATTAAAAGAAGGTGAAAAAGAGGCCGCCTTTTAGGTTCAACTGATATGAGACATTATAATCTGATAAACGGAAAAGAGATTCAAAGCTGGAAAGAAAAGCGCGAGTTTGAGAAAGGAGTTCAAACAAGAGATCAGAGAGAGAGAACGAATAAATCGAGAGAGGTGAAGGAAGAAAGTAATATCTTTTCATGAGTCAATTCCTGATCGGAATAGATGCAACTTAAATAAATTTGATGGTCGCAAGAAGGGAAAGTGAAGTCGAAGTATAACATGATCGTATCAGTTGCTAATCTATACTTTAATTATGATCTGTAAATCACTTAAATGAAAATTTATTACAATTACGCTACATCGTAATAATTACTGTTCATGCAATTGATTATAAGGTACTAAGACAAAACTGAATAATATGCCATCAGTGTCGTTCCCATTGCTTTGTTTCTGTTTTGAATTTCGCGCAAAGCTACTCGAGGGCTATCTGCGCTAGCCGTCCCTAATTTAGCAGTGTAAGACTAGTGGGAAGGCAGCTAGTCATCACCACCCACCACCAACTCTTGGGCTACTCTTTTTCCAACGAATAGTGGGATTAACCGTAACATTATAACGCCCCCACGGCTAAAAGGGCGAGCATGTTTGGTGCGACCGGGATTCGAACCCGCGATCCTCAGATTACGAGTCGAACGCCTTAACACGCTTGGTCATGCCGGGTCCTTGTTCCCATTGCAAAGAGCGTGTGTGTTCTTCTATAGCAAAGCCACCATAAGCTACCTGCTGTGTCCACCTTAGAGAACTAAACCCCTGATTTTAGCCTTGTAAATCCAAAGACTTACCACTGTCCCACCAGGGTAACCTGCAAGGAGTAAACAGCAAACTTTAGAATTATAAGCCCTCATCAAATACAGTGGCAGTATTATGAGATTGAAAAAGAACCACTAACTTGAGCATTTATATCATTAAAGAATACCTTATACAAGTTATCTACACTAACATAAAATATCTGCGTTCTGCTGAGGAGTTCCAAAGCCACTTCGTCATCCATGGAGGTCCCACTACACCGATCAAGCTCTTCCATTATCTCTGGTTAGTTTTTTGAAGTTACCCTAGGGAGGAGGAAGGGGTTCGTAAACGAAAAAAAGATTATTTTAGGACGCTCACTCACCGTAGCCTAGCAGTTGCATCAAGTTTGGTCCTACTATCTTGTGAGTGAACTCAATGGTTCACCCACGATCTGCAAGCTGGCCAAGAACACAAATTACGACGCCAGATTAAGTTTGACAACTTTGCAAATCCACTCTTAGACTCCCGCATTCCTAGGTTAACTTATAGATAAAAAATACCCTCAGCGTCTCTAGCCTAGTCCATCTGCTAGTACAGCGGTAAGTCTCCGGCTTTACAACGCTAAAATCAGGGGTTTCGATTCCCCTCGGTGGGCTCAGCAGATAGCCCGATGTGGCTTTGCTATAAGAAAACACACACACTCCGGATAAATGACGTCAATTATTATTGAATATAATATGCCCTCAGCGAATATGAATTTCAAAATATCGACCATTTCTTATGTAAAGATTTTAAGACATTATTCAAGAATTACAATATATACATGTAACTACTTTCGAAAAATTCTATTCCAGAAAACATTTCAATATTAAATTTATATAAATTCAGCATCTTAGCACTTAGAACTAATTTTATATTAAAACAAAATTTTCTCAAATAGCTTATACATTTTTACGAAGATTGCTCAATATGAATGTTCATTTGTTTTGAATATTACTTTGTTTTTAGTGTCGTTAATGAAACACTTTTGTAAAATAAAAAAACTAGTTGCCAGTAGAATAATAATATATGTAGATGTTCCTTACGAAAGCATAATACAATAAAGGACACATATAAGATATTTATTTCCAAAGTTAAGAGATATAAAGTAAAATCACAAGCACGGATGGTGCTAGTCCATTGAGGACGGCCCGGTGTGGCCAGGTGGTTAAGGCACTCGACTCGTAATCGGAGGGTCGTGGGTCAAATCAAGCTCCTAAGTAGCACCGGGATTATAAGTGTAGCAGTCTATTCAAATGATTTGAACAGTATCAAACATAAGGGTAACAACACATGTTATTCAGATTAACCCTCAGACCAGCATTGGTGTTATAAGCGTAGCAGTTTATTAAAATGATCTGAATTGTATTAAAAATAAGGGTAACAACATATGTTATTCAGATTAACCCTCAGATTAGCATCGGGTTAAATGTAACAGACTCTCAGTCAAGTGAACAATATCAAGGGTATGTGTACCATAAGAGATTAGTCAAATTAATACATTGGACAGCATCGCGGTTAAGCGCAACGCTACAATCTCTCGATCAGTTGATAAAGGTTAAATCTGATACTTCAAAATAGTTAATACAATTGATTCATCAGTATCAACTCCAGGTGTAATATAACAAATGAGTCTATTAGCCACGTGAATAGACTTTGTACTGTAGTCGTCACTGTATGATACAAATTAATGACACTTGAAGAAATATTTCGCTTTATTTCTAACTGACTTTTCTGTTAAAAAATGTATTTTAACAAATGGTTCTTCATCCTCAAATGTTTGATTTTGTTTTATCCATGAAATCAAGTACTGTTGCTATAAACAGTTTTCTTAACCATTTACTATATATCTTATTCTGTAAGTTAAACCTCTTAAAATTATAATAGGTTAAATCTACGATCTTATATTTGGATAATAAAATGGGCCCGGCATGGCCAGGTGGTTAAGGCGCTCGACTCGTAATCTGAGGGTCGTGGGTTCGCATCCCTGTCACACCAAACATGCTTTCTCTTTCAGCCGTGGGCGCGTTTTAATGTGACAGTAAATCCCACTATTTGTTGGCAAAAGAATACCCCAAGTGCTGGCGGTGGGTGGTAATGATTAGCTGCCTTCCCTCTAGTGTTACACTACTAAATTAGGGATGGCCAGCGCAGAGAGCCCTCGTGTAGCTTTACGTGAAATTCGAAAATAAACATAACAAATAACAACATGGAACGTGGTTTGGAGATAACTTTAAATGTGCTAATATTGGAAAATCTAAATAACTTATATCACAAACTCAAGCGACTTTTGTAACTACGAACATTGTGGTGCGTAGTTCTTTATCTTATTTTGCTTCTCTCTCTGTCTGTACATAAGTATCTCTTAAACACAACATTAAATTAGCATACTTTTGCAGAAAAGTAAAAAGGTACTTCCAAAACATATAAAAAACTAAAATATAATTATGAACTCACCTTCGAGAAAAGCAGTATCTCAGTTATATATGGTGGGACAGTGTTAAGTTTCCTCATTTATCTCGAAAGTGGGCACGAAATGCTGTTTAGTTTTGAAACAAACACAGAAATACTTGAAACTACTTCATAAAATTCAATACAAAAATATATTTCAACCATGTGCTTATAAATAATTCAGCGTCTTAGTAGCTCAGTTACACGGGATAATCCGTTGGATCTGTTGTGCTGAGCGACAAGCAAAAAAAGCCTGTATTTACATGAAAAGATTTTCCTCTTATGTGGGATATAATCGGACAATGATAAGTATATTTAATAGGTATATATAATCGGACAATGATAGGTATATTTAATAGGTATATATAATCGGACAATGATAGATATGTTTAATAGGTATATATAATCGGACAATGATAGGTATATTTAATATTTATATATAATCGGACAATGATAGGTATGTTAAATAGGTATATATAATCGGACAATGATAGGTATATTTTCTTAAGAACCTACTTTCAATCTCTACTCCCACAAACCATTTTTTCGTGAAATGATGCTACTGGTCTCCAAAGGACTACCTACTTCTTTATAGTATAAGGAGTCCCCCGCTGGCACAGCGGTAAGTCCTCAGATTTACAACGCTAAAACAGGGATTCGATTTCCCTCGGTAGACACACCAGATAGCCCGATGTGACTTTGCTATAAGAAAACACGCACACAAATACTATATCAATTACCTACTTCTATTACCCAAAACGATTGTATACTTCGCTCTCCCAAAGGAATCGTCTTTTCCTCCATCTCAACAAAACTATCTGATTTTCTGTCCCAATAGGGTTATCAGTTCCTGTATTACCTACTTCCTACGACAATATTAGTTGCTTCTGACCAGGTGGGTTAAGGCGTTCGACTCGTAATCTGAGGGTCGCGGGTTCGAATCCCCGTCGCACCAAACATGCTCGGCCTCCCAGCCGCTGGGGCGTTATAATGTGACGGCCAATCTCACTATTCGTTGGTAAAAGAGTAGCCCAAGAGTTGGCGATGGGTGGTGATGACTAGCTGCCTTCCCTCTAGTCTTACACTGCTAAATTAGGGACGGGTAGCACAGATAGCCCTCGTGTAGCTTTGCGCGGAATTCAAAAAACAAACAGTTGCTTCTCTATTTCAAAAAATTAATTTGCTTCCGTTTCAAGTGTTTGATCTACAGTCTCAACTATTACATATAAATTAAAAATTTCACAATC
Source organism: Tachypleus tridentatus (assembly GCF_004210375.1). Lineage (NCBI taxonomy): Eukaryota > Metazoa > Arthropoda > Merostomata > Xiphosura > Limulidae > Tachypleus > Tachypleus tridentatus. The sequence continues at coordinate 77,638,593 of NC_134836.1, read as the reverse complement.
CAAGATTTATCATAGAGATGTTTTCGTGACAGAAAGCCTTGGAGATACAACTTTCAAATCTGATTACACTTGTCACCTTACAAGGTTGTCTTTTCGTTGGAATGTGGAGTCGTTTAGGCGTGTGGTATCAGGTAACAGCTTTCTTTCAAGATTTCAAGGTCTTACCAAAATTTATATTTTCACATCGGAGGTTATGAGCAGCTAACAGGGGTCTCTGCGACCTAACACATAGGAAATTGTACAAAAAGTAAAAACATTTTTATCTATTTTATATTTCTATTTTCCTGCCAACAAGGGTAAACAGAAAAAAATCAGTATAATGAACAGAATTTGGTAAAACCATATGGAAACAGAATGCAAAAACATCAAAGTGTTAACATTCTCACCAGACGTCGTTGTTCCCTCTTGACAATCATTCAAAATAGTTTAAAAACATTTAATAAATTTGAGTCGCAAATACAGAAATAATCGATACATCTAGAAAAATCAATTTACTAAACTTTAGCGTGAACGTATCAGAGGCTAAGTAAAGACTGTTGTTTACAAGGATAATTTGGTTTGAATTTCGCACAAAGTTACACGAGGGCTATCTGCGCTAGCCGTCCCTAATTTAGCAGTGTAATACTAGAGGGAAGACAGCTAATCATCACCACCCACCGCCAACTCTTGGGCTACTCTTTTACTAACGAATAGTGGGATTGACCGTCACATTATAATGCCCCCACGGCTGAAAGGGCGAGCATGTTTGGCGCGACGGGGATGCGAACCCGCGACATTCAGATTACGAGTCGCACGCCTTAACACGCTTGGCCATGCCGGGCCGAGTAAAGACTGTCAGGGGAACTACAAAATGGCGTGCATCTTGAACAGAGTTTTAAAAAGGTGAGCTCCTCTGTGAAACTAAAGAAAGTGTAGTTGGTTCTAAACTAAGTTTGATTAATATGTGAGATGACATATAATTTGATTCTTTGAGCAAAATACGTTTGAGCTGTTGTTACTAACTAAGCACAACGCTACACAATGGACTATCAGTGCTCTGCCCACCATAGGTATCGAAACTCGGTTTCTAGCAGTATGAGTCCTCAGATATATTGCTGTGTTGGTGGGGAGCGTAAATTTGAGAACAATGGTTAAATATTTTACCAAACTTTCAAAACTACAACATCTGCTTTAAAAATTGTCTCTTCTCATGTACATTTAGTTAAAATATATCTCCTGAAAAATCAAAGTCACTTTTTGTTTTAAAGCAACATTAAACTTACATTTTTGTTCCAGTTCTAACTTCTCTAGGTGGTTACCATAACACACAAGCTGGGGTCTCGGCTCTCGTATAGGGGTCATAAACCCTATGTTCTTTGAGCAGAATATACATATGTTTATATGTGCGTGTGGAACACAATATCTCCTCCCAAACACATGCTAGAAGTCACAGTTGACTAAGTTACTTTTTGTTTGTGCTTTTAAACTTTTACTTTATAATCAATAAGGTAATAACATTCCTCTTTATTATCCATAAGGTAACAACATTCGTCTTTACTATCCATAAGGTAATAAAATTCATCTTTACTATCCATAAGGTAATAATATTCGTTTTTACTATCAATAAGGTAATAAAATTCATCTTTACTATCAATATGGTAATAACATTCGTCTTCACTATCCATAAGGTAATAACATTCGTCTTTAATATCAATAAGATAATAACATTCGTCTTCACTATCAATAAGGTAATAACATCCCTTCTTACTATCCATAAGGTAATAACATTCGTCTTTACTATCCATAAGATAATAACATCCCTCTTTATTGTCCAGACGGAAATAATATTCCTCTTTACTATCCATTAGGTAATAACATTCCTATTTATTATTCATAAGGTAATAACATTCGTCTTTTCTATCCATAAGGTAATAACATCTCTCTTTACTATCCATAAGGTAATAACATTCCTTATTGCTATCAGTATGGTAATGACCCAACGCAACTGGTCCATTGTGTAGCTTTGAGCTTCACAGCATTCAAAATTATTATTAGATTTCAAGACTAATAATGGTCTAATAGGACTTGTCATTGAGCAAGCTGTCGTTCACGAGACAATTTAAACGGCTAATTAAGAGTTTGCGTGCACATTTTAAGTAGGTGTCGCTAGTTGTCCACAACATACATCCTCACGGTTGAATAAAATCACATGCGTGATTCCCTTCAACAATGACTGGTGCACTATCACAAAGGTTGTTTTCAAAGAAAACATCTGTGGGTTCTGATGAAAAAGCAGATAATACACAAACCCAAATGTTGAATATGTTTCCTATTCTTCCCTCTTCTATTATTTAATCCCTAATGATATAAATAGAAGTGATTTGCATATCCTCTTTGTGGAAGGTTATAATTGACTCATTTACCTTATTAAGTACTTTTGTCTTTAAACTCAAAGCGACATTAATTGGGAATTAAAGTGTTTTATCTTCATTTTGGGACAAAAATAACAAGAAAAGAAACCCTGGACTTTGTTTGACAGTTTACAGGTACCATACAAACAACTGAGGTAATGGAGCCAGCTAACTGTGAGATATGATGGAAGACAAAAGTAGAAATAAGTCGTATTTGAGAATGTTTTTTATCATCCTTTTCGAGCATAAGTCCTAAGACAAAATAGTTCATATACATCTCTAACAGATTTCAGACACCATATAAAGTGAATGGTAACACACACCCCTCTTCCTACGACGGTAAGTCAGTGAACTTATAGTGCTGAAAATCGGAATTCGATACCAGTGTTAGCACAGTACAGATGATCCATTGTGTGGCTGTTAGCTTTACCACAAACAATTTAGGTATTTTTTTCATTTCTATTTACTTTTGAAGCACATGCGTCAAATCGTGAATGTGTGTAGAAATCCTCATTGTAGTTCAAATATTTCGTGTTACAGTTGTTTTGTGTTTTGAGAATTATATTCAAAATTTAACCAATTTCTTACAAATGTGCTAATAGGCTTGCAACTCGTCAGGGCTAAGATAATAAATGACTGCTTACGCGTGAAGCTAGTTCATAGTCCAGATAAATTTATCACCCGATTAACAGATGTTATAAAGTGTTTATTTTGTTTGTTTGTAATTAAGCACAGAGCTACACAATTGTTTATCTATTATGTATTCAACATGGGTATCGGAAAACCTACATTTTAGCATTGCAAGTCCAAAGACCTCAGGTGGTTAGGACGCTCAAAACCCTGTCCCCCAAAACATTACAACGCTAAAAACTGGGTTTCAATACCAGTGGTGGGCATAGCACAGATAGTCCATTGAGTAGCTTTGTGCTTAATTCAAAACAACAACAACAATAACCCCCAAATATGCTCGTCCTTTCAGTCGTCGAAGAGTTATAATGTAAAGGTCAAAAGCAACATTCGTTGGTTAAAGAGTAGCCCAAAATTTGGTGATGGGTGATAATGACTAGCTGCCTTTTCTGTAGTCTTTCACTGCTAAATTAAAGACGGTTAGAGCACAGAGCCCTCGTGTGACTTTGCGCGAAATTAAAACCTTTAAGTCCCTTAGTAGCACAGTCGTAAGTCTTCGGTATGGTTTGTTTTGAATAAGTTAATATTTATTTCAAGATTCCAACAGTCTGCTTAATGTTTCTGACATCCATTTTTATCGTGTACACAGTTCAGTTCTACACATAACAGTATTAAATATCTAGAGGCTTTTTAGCTGCGACATATCGCCTCTGAGATAACTCTGAGTGTGTTTTTTTTTTCCCAAGTCAAACTTTTAGCTCATAACTCCGTTAAGCCTTGAATGATTTAAGATCTAATTACAATTTTGGACTTAGGAGGTTAAACCATTTCGACTGATGTATTTGACCATACACAGGGTCTCATAAATTAATTTACTGTGATCCTGCTTAAAATAATTTCAAGTTCCACAACTACAGAGAATACCCACTTGTTGGATCAAGAACAGATTTCCTAGGGACCTGACATGGCCAGGTGGTTAGGGCACTCGGCTCGTAATCCGAGAGTCGCAGGTTGGAACCCCCGTCACACCAAACATGCTCGCTCTTTCAGCCGTGGGGGTGTTATAATGTGACAGTAATCCTACTATTCGTTGATAAAACGGTAACCCAAGAGTTAGCTGTGGGTGGTGGTGACTAGCTGCTTTCTCTCTAGTCTTACACTGCTGAATTAGGGACAGCTACCCCAGACAACCTTCGTGTAGCTTTGCGCGAAATCCAAAACAAAACAAACAAACTTGTTACATTCACAAAAATAAACTTGTTCATCACATTGACTCAATTACTCTCGAGATGAGGTTATCCTGGGTGCTTCATCAGGTGATTTTCTTTAAGTCACGATAAAGTACTTAACATTTACGACGAAAATAAATGACTTACACATTCGAAAATTTCATTTTGATTTACACATGATTTAAATAAAAAATTGTCACGTTGATTCGTCGATGATTTTTTCTAATATCTTATTACCTTCATTCTCATGACAGATTTCGTAGGGACGTTTTAAAGTCAGTATCTAGATTGCGCTCTGAAATAGCTCTCGTATCTCAGAGTTGGCCGAGCGGTTAACGCGCAGCGTTGTGGGCCTCTAACAGTTCTTTCGTTGTTCAGCACAATGGATAAATAATAATATAAAAATGAACCATCTTCGCTCTGTTCACCGTGAGAAATTAAACTTGATATTTTAGCACTGTAGATCGTGAAACGTATGGCCTGTACACTGACGGGACTTCTAATACTTCATATGTAACCCAAAATACTAGATAAATCAAATCAAAAGGAGTAATTTGTATAAGAAGGATCTGCATCTGTGAATACAAGCAAATTACATTGCTAACCGACTGTAATGAATTTCCCAAAATTAATTCAAACAGACAGTAATTTGGCTTTAATTATAACAATAAAAAAGTCATATAATTCTGAGTAACCATGAGTGAAATAAAAGGAGAATATGGTACAATGTGTCAACCACACTACACCTGCTACATCTGGTGCCGACGAAGCCTTTTCTTACAAAACCAAGAATAATCAAGCTGATTGGAATACGACCATTTTTCTTGACCAATAATTGTTAGAGTGTGAATCAAATAACGCTAGGCATGGCAAGGCGTGTGCGTATTTTAAACATGCTTATTAATCTCAATTCTATTCAAGTTCATGACTATAAATCTTACACTGCTAAATTAGGGACGGCTAGCACAGATAGCCCTCGAGTAGCTTTGTGGAGGTTTAATAACACGACACTATTTATGCTATTATAGCGCTATTTATTTATTGTTTTCTTAATTTCACGGTTTTGATTACCAAAGTCCTTTAAACGTGAAATCTGTTTGAGAAAATACATGATATATGGATGCTGGCTTATTGGCCACCTGACGAAATCAAACACAGTTCGCCTGATGGGGCATTACGAGTTCACTAACCGACCTATCAACAGAATGTTTCTGTTTCTCAAAAACCTCGGCAGGCTCAACAGATAACCCGATGTGGCTTTGCTATAAAAAAACACACATACACTCTCTCGAAAATAGTAAAAAATAAGCAACCTTGCCTAAGTATTTCACACGCCCCCTATCGACTATGAGTAAATCATGCTTTACGATGCTTAGTGTGAACCAGGTAAGAGGACCTTCCTACTGTAAACAAAGAAATGTTTGTACGTCTGTAGAAACACTGAGGGCTAAAGTAAGTCAGCACTTCGAGGTTGCGTTTCAGAACCTATTGTATTATGTCTTTAATTTCAATGTAGGATTATTACTAAATATGATATTCATTCTGAAGTAGTTGAAGTGGAACTCAAGATCTACAAAGTGTCTTTATAATATTATTGAATTTTATTCAAAGAGACACTAATACTGTAGTACTAAAATCACTTATCGTGTGTTTGTAATATCCACCTTCAGATAACGTTGGCGAGTTTGTTTTGATTGTTTCTATTTAAATACAAAGTTGACATAAATAAACTACTATCTGCATTTTAGTTACCCTTGGTAATTAAGCCAGATTATTAAAGTATAAGCACTTAAGCTGGCTGCTGAGCCATTGAGGTGTGAGTGAGTGTGTGTGTGTGTGTGGGGGGGGGGTTAGAACTGTTGCTATTTTTTACACAATGGATCTACAATGGATTATGTGTGTTATGTCCACCGTGGAGAATCAAGCCATGGATTTTACAGTCTTAAGTCAGTAAACCACTAGGGGACGGAACTTAAGTCATTTAGAATAAAAAAGTAAGACCGGTCTTGAATTTCGCTCAAAGATACATGAGGACAATCTGCGCTAGCCGTCCCTTATTTAGCATTGAAAAACTAGCAAGAACGCAGAGTCGTCATCACCCTCCGCCAATCCTCGGGTTACTCTTTTACCAACAAACAGTGACATTTACCGCAACATTATAACGCCCCAACGGCTGAAAAAGCGAGCATATTTAGTGTGACGAGGGGCTCTAACCTACGACCCATATATTGCTAGACCAGTGCCCTAACTACCAGAACATGCAAATACTGACAAGAGAAACAAATCAACTAAACTTCCCACTGGCTCAGCGGAATTTCTGCAGACTTATAACGTTAAAAACCGGGTATTGATGCCTGTGATGGACACATCCCAGATAACCCAATGTGTAGCTTTGTGCTTAACTACAAACCAACAAAAAAATTAAACAATGAACTCTTGCGTACGAGCGATTAGTAGCATATCATTTTTTTTTTACCTCCGCCACCGAAGATGGATGGAAGTTATGTTTCACCCCCCGTGTGTTTGTCAGCAAGATCTATCAAGAACGACTGAATGGATTTGGACAAAAGCTGGTATACATTTTCCCTACGATCTATCTTAAAAGTGATTAGTTTTTGGAGGGTCAATGTGAAGGTCACAAAAAAAAACCTGTATAACATGGAAACAGACTTTACACACTATTCGTGCTCTATAACTCAGTCAAAAATGAGAGAATTTTGATAAAATTTGGAGCACTTAGTAGCACATTATTCCACGTTGTTCTGCCAAAAATGGTCCGTTAACAACGAAGGACATACGAACATATTTTTGTATTTGTTGAGAGCCAAATATGATCAATGCTATGTCGCAGAGGTATGTGCCCTACCGAGTGTCCCTTGTAACGAATATACTGTTGCAGATTTACTTTAATATCTACGTTTGTTTCCGTTTAATGCATGTAATGTATTATCATTTGTGTATTGTGCAAGTTCCTCCTATTGTCTAAATTTGTAGAAGATTCTCGAGAACAAAATACCAACACTACATATTTCATGAAAGTACTAGCATACCTTTAAATATTGCTGTCAAGTGAACTTTCTAGAACCTAAAATTTATAAATCGACGCACCAAGAGACAGTAACAAGATACTGTTTCTCGGCTACAGGCAGTATACTATAAGCTTCGTAAGCTATAACTGTGGCAAACGCTTATTAATCGGAAACGTACAGGTATCTGACCAAAAACGCTTCGAACATTAGAAACCGTTTAACTTCAGTGAATTAACTTCGAACGTTAGCATTTCTACGCGGACATTACATGTTGTCGTCGGTGAAAATTTACATGTGCTTTTACGTGTGCTTCAAGCTAGCTTCGTCATCAACTGAATTGCATATGGGTATTAACATAGGAGTAATTCGCTCTTTGTGAAGCGTCGATAAAAATATTCAGTTCCAGACTAGATATTATAACTTTGATACATACTTACATTCAAATAAATTCTAAATTAAAATTAAAATTTCTGGCTATTTGAAATCGTAATATGTTAAGATACTTAAAAAATCGAAGACTCGTCCGAGATAAAGTATATAATATATAATATCATCTAGTTTATTTCGATAAAGATCTAAGAGCCTGTACATGCCGTATTTTTTAAAGCTGAAATATGTTTTCTTAACAACTCAGAGCGAGCGAGGAGTTGTGGAATCAGGCGTGTCCTTGTTTGTTTCGTTGAATTTCGTGTAAAACTGCACGAGGGCTTCTGCTTTAGCCGTTCTTAATTTAGCAGTTTAAGGTGTGTCTTTGAGTAATTGTTGACACAAGGTCAAGGAAGAAGTTTAAGCCCAACCAGTCACCCCTCTGTGTACGTCATTGTTTGTAAGTTGCATAAATTATTGCTTTTATATATATTTATGTGATTCTCAGTTTAACTTATTATTTCGTCAGCAATTTTAAACAACACTAAGAAACTCATTTGACTGTGGTACTTCTACATATCTGTCTTCAGGCCTAACACACGTTATCATATAAATACTGAATATCGCAACTGCATACTTTATATTTACATAGAATTGTTTTCCACTGAGGAATTATTTTTTACCCACGGAAATTTAAAACAGAATATTTTACTCACATACCACACAGAGACCAGAAACATGAAACAAAGGAGAGAGTGTGTTCTCTTACAGCGAAGCCACATGGGGCTATCAGGTGAGTCCACCAATAGGAATCGAACCCCTGATGTTAGCATTGTAAATCCGAAGACTTACCGCTGTACCAGCGTGAGACAAAACAAAGGAAGACAGGCTCAAGTTACATGAATAATTTTTCACCACACGTTAAATAAGATATTTGGTGCAAATAACTATTTCCAGTGTGGCAGTGAAACATTATGACAAAACATTAGGTCTAAACAAATGAGAAAGTCATGGGTTTAGCAATATGTAAATATACTTTGTTAAATGGAATGAATCTGCACACGATGACACTGTGGTAGTGGGTGAGCCCTCTCTCTTCCCTCCCCCCATGATTAAGGCGCTCGACTTGTAATCTGAGGGTCGTAGGTTCGAACCCCTGTCGCACCAAACATTCTCGCCCTTTCAGCCATGGGGGCGTTATAATGTTACTATCAATTCCATTATTGGTTGGTAAAAGAGTAGCCCAAGAGTTGGAGGTGGGTGGTGATGACTAACGGCCTTCCCTCTAGTCTTACACTGATAACTTAGGGATGGCTAGCACAGATAGCCTTCGTGTAGCTTTGCGCGAAATTCAAACCAAACCAAATCCTCCCTCCACATAACAAATTGCCATTCAAAAAATTCGGCCATTAAGGGGTTATATAAAATAATTCTAAGAAGAAACGTTTTGTTTTTGTAAAATAAAACAAATAGAATTATTAATGTGACTTTAAATAAATTTATTGACTAGATAAATTTTAAAAATTATATATTTGTTTTACATACTAATCAAATGCAGTTCGAAAACTTTGTGACAGAGAGAAAAGTCCTTTGATTTGTAAGAATAAAGATAAAGGAGTATACACAACCAGCTCTGATATTTTAAGCTTTTAAGTGTCTTTTATAATAATATGCAACATATTTATGTTGTCCCTCTTTCGGCTAAAATGCTCACCATTTTGAATGCAGCCTGAAATCTCAAAATCTGCTGAATATCAGTCGTGTCCTGATAATATAAGCTACTCATCTGTTTGTGGTTGTGTGTATTCCATAGTTTCAGGCTTTATTTGTTAGTTCATAAACCATAGGTGAGGAACATATTCGATTTTAGGAGTAACTTATTTGCTATGTGATTGTTGAATTCGAAACTACCAGTAGCTTTCCATGGTAGTTATACAAAAATGAGGACGCATGCTCCCAGTTTCCCGAATTACATAGTAGTGTCTATGAAAATATAATGTTCAGAACTTCGATTGTTCAATCATTGTTTTTGCTCGTTTTTCAGAATAATATCAGAAGACGATGCTTAATGTTTTCATAGCAACATATATTTTGTTCTTGATTTTTGTCTTGGGATTGGACAACACGTTACATTATGTTGTTTCAGTACAACAAAACTGAAAAATTTGATATTGTAACCCCCACTAAAAAACTGAAGGTTTTAAAACCTTACAAGAACGTAAATAAAACACAAACAAATTATAATGTTGGAGAGAAATATATGTAACTTATAAGGAAAATGATAAAATAAGTAAATTTTAATAATGTAAAATTAAGTTGCGTTTAAGTGATATAGAAATAAATCATGTCTGAGTAATATCGAAAATGAAAAAAAAAAATATTTATTAGTATTAGAAAATGACAAATAATTGTATTTATTAAATATAAATGATAAATAGTTACGTATATTAACACAGAAATTGAAAAAGTTGTTTATTAATATTAAAAATGGTAAAAAGTTATATTTAAGTAATACAAAAATAGCAAATAATTATACTTATTGAAGGTTATATTTCAATAACATAAAAATGAGAAAGTAAATCTTCGATTCCCCTCGGTGGACTCAGCAGTAAATAGCCCGAGGTGGCTTTGCTAAATGAAAACACACAAACACACACAGACAAAGTAAATCATATTTAAATAATATAAAATAAGTCATATTTAAGCAATATAGAGATAACAAAATATATTTGGGCCCAGCATGGCCAAGTGGTTAAAACACTGGACTCGTAATGTGAGGGTCGCGAGTTCGAATCCCTGTCCCACCAAACATACTTGCCCTTTCAGCCGTGGGGGTGTTATAATGTGACGTTTTATTCCACTATTCGTTGGTAAAAGAGTAGCCCAAGAGTCTAAATATGGATGGCTAGCGCAGATAGTCCTCGAGTAGCTTTGCGCGAAATTCAAAACAAACAAACAAAAATTAAGCAATGTGAAAATGGTAAAAGTATTACTTAATTAATATAACAATTATAAAAATAATTTTGTGAAAATTGTATGCCATTCATAACATACCTTTTTATTCTGTTGTTTAGTTCTCATGGTTGTTCCGTAGCAACTGGTATCCAAATTTGTCTCCAGTTTGTTTCTTTCAACCACCGAGTTTTTAAAAATACGACGAGGCTTAGAAGACGTGCCTACTTTCAAATATAAGATTCCAGTTTGCTTGAATCAACCCAGATGGACACGAAGGACATTCAGAAACTTAAAGAAACAAACTTTTTTAAAATCAAAACTATCAAAAACATTTGTTTAGAATTTCCATTTTTTTTTCTTCTGCGTTCCTCCTTCGACCAGTTGACTTAAGAGTTAATTAGTCACGTTGAAGATGTGCTTATGGAAGGTGATATATGCGTTTATTCAGGGCTACTAGAGTTACAAAGTAGTTCTTAAAGTGTTGCCAAATTATACTCTACATAACCATTCAGTGTAGCTCAGCAAACTTCGCGCCCTTCCCTATGTCCGTTTATTTCGAATCATACTGTTTCTACGCGAAGGGCAGCCACCTTACTTTCGCCTGACTTTCTTTGCAACCTGATGTGTGAATGTTTGGCCTTGGTTGGCTTGGCTTAGCAGGTAGGCAGCAGCGAAAGTTGAAGACGTCTACTCGCAAGCCGGAGGCGGTTCTTCGCTCGCTCGCCCTTCCATGGGTTAACGAACACCACGGTGCGAAGGTCACCTCGAACGCTACCTGACTCTTAAAACCTGCAGGACGTGATTTCACCAGCTTTTTTTTTTTTTTTTAATGGCTAAGAATACAGCTTTTACTTTTCTCAGGCAGTGTGGTATGCGAGCTTTTCTAGCGGCCTTGACTTGTCGTTGACAGACCTAGTCTAGCGTGAGGAACAAAAAATGTTATAACGTTTGTTTTCAATAATTTTGCAACAAAACGTAGACACCTGACTGAAATTAAGATCAAGGGCAAAGAATGAATCATTCATGAACAGGATTCATGGGGTGAGTGAATAGCTTTCTTGGAAGGTTGAAAAATTACCGGGATAAAATCCATGGTTGGCCAGAACAATAGATACAAAGACGTCAAGAGACTTTCCTTTTAGGCTCTTTATACTGAATGGAATTAATAAATCGAAACGGTAATACTTCTATAGGCCAGAATAAGGTTTGATCGTTTCTCCTTTGTCCAGGTCCAAACTATAAAGATATTGTATGTAAACGCATCTTTCTTTGGCTGCGGAATATATCAAAGACATTGTAGTTGAATAACTATTATATGCTCTTTTTCTCCTGCCGTCTCTTATTGTACTAGCTACACGTGACGTGTTAAAAGTTTTTATTAATTTGAAGAGAAAGTAAAATCTGTTTATTTCTTCCGTTAAGATAAATGGAGATAAATTTTATATTACAAATAACTGGTCAGTTTTGAGTGGACAGAGTGTCTCTTATTCCAAATCTGTAAAATCCACGCTTTGCATTTTCCTATTCTGGTCATTTAAAAGAAGGATATTCGTCATCTATTGCTTTATTTAGTGAGTGACGCCTGGCATGGTCTGGTGGTTAGGGCTTTAAACTTGCAGTCTGAAATTTGTGTGATAAAAACTAGGTGCCGAATGTGCTCGCCTTTTCAGCCGTGAAGGTGTTATAATGTTACAAATAATCTTATTACTCGTTCGTGAAAAACAGTCCAAGAGATGGTGGGGAATTGTCTTCCCTCTAGACAGCAGTTCAAAATTAAGGACTATGGCAGATAGCATTAGTAGTTTTGTTCTAAACAGGCAGGGAAACTTAATTAACAGTTTGGTGCTCTTTAAAACTGAGTTGTTGTTATATGTGGTTATCTGTACTTATTATTTTGAACCACCATTTTATGTCTGGAGTATCACAGCGTTTTTTAAATGCATACAGTAAACAGTGTTGATTGACCAGTAGAGATAAGGTATGCGTAAAATAATAATAAATAGCGTATTTGATGCTGATTCAGTATAAGTCCATCTCACAATGAGCTAAGGTGAAAGAATTGTGCACTTTTGACGATAATAAAAAGGTGAAAAGGAAGACTTTTAAGAAACGAAAGCAGACGAGTGTTCGGTTAAATTAGATATTTTATTGTTTGTTTATTCTATAACAAAGCCGCCTCAGGCTATCTGCTGTATCCACCGAGGGAAATCGAGCCACTAACTATAACCTTGTAAGTCTGTAGATTTACGGTTGTCCCATTGAGGACAGAGTTTACAATTCATGGTATTTTTACAATCATATCTGGTTTAATCAATGTGTTGACCAGCTATCATATATAAAGGTATGAAGCTCACTGACGTAATTTTACTATTGCTGTAAATTAACGGTCACACAAGAATCCACGTGTATTTTGCGAATTAGACAAAATGCTTTTAATGCTTTTAATGATCAGTTTCCCCCAAATAGTTGGAACTTATGGGAATTACATTAAACAAACAACAATATTAATTTTAATGATTCACAATGAAACCGTATAACTATTTTCATACGAAGTGGGTCAGCTTGACCCGCATTTGGTAATGCCTTTTACAACCGTATAGTTTATTAGGTTCAATAAACTACGTAAAGTAACTTAACAGCAAAAAGACAACAGAATTTCTGCTATGTGTGATCTACAATAATTCCTTGTCGTCACTTGATTTACGAACTATAGCTTCCACGCTGCTAGAACCAATTTCGGAGATTTCCTTCTGGAAAAGTATATCCTCAGATCATATACAAGAAGAAGTATATGAAATTATAAAAGTATATACAAGGGGGCTCATTCCTTTGACATTGGAGTTAATAGTGGATCTTTGCTATCAGAAGGGTGACATTATAAAAAAAAATCCAGATAGTATATCAATAGTATAAAACGGATTGTAGAGAACATAACACTATTATAAAAAGATTTCCAGAAAAAAATATGTATTTATATTTCAGATACTCTTGAGATTTCCCACAAAAAAATATCGTTTTTTTATTTAACATCGACGTAAATAATCAAATTAGAAATGGGATTATTCATTAACTTGTTGCTACGACACCATGAAAAACGTTGGTTGAAAAATTGTCCCTTGAGTTTTAAATCTATTTTTTTTAATCAAAGGAGTGTTGGTTTAAACGCTGAAAGCAGGCTAAGCATTAGAAACCTAGGCCCAAAATTTCTGATAGTCACGTAAGTTACAGATGTCATTTTCCACATAGTCCTTTTACTTTGCTCATTTCGGAAAAGTTATAATATTGAATGAAAGAGTTGATGTTTTACGTGGCATCTAACCATCAATGCCACTATGAGTAAAGTGACGTCAAATGGTCCAGCACTGAATTTTTCATTGCTCATGTCAATCCCATTCACGTTCACCTTTCTTCCACTATTATGATCAGTTTTCTCCTTGATTAATCCACCTCTTTTACTTTATGGCATGGCCCGGCATGGCCAAGCGTGTTAAGGGATGCGACTCGTAATCTGAGGGTCGCGGGTTCGCATCCCCGTCGCACCAAACATGCTCGCCTTTTCAGCCGTGGGGCGTTATAATGTTACGATCAATCCCACTATTCGTTGGTAAAAGTGTAGCCCAAGAGCTGGCGGTGGGTGGTGATGACTAGCTGCTTTCCCTCCAGTCTTACACTGCTAAATTAGGAACGGCTAGCACAGATAACCCTCGAGTAGCTTTGTGCGAGATTCGAAAACAAACAAACAAAACTTTATGACATACAATACATTCGTACGCCCCCTTGAACCCCAGTGGCACTGCGCTATGTCTGAGGATATGCAATGCTAGAATCCGGGTTTCGATACTTGTGGTGGGCAGAGCACAGATAGCCTATTGGGTAGCTTTGTGCTTAATTCCAAACAAACATTCTAACTGAACATTATAATAAATATAACTGCGTAGCCCCACGGATATTGTTCTCCCCTCCCCCATTGTTTTTATTTTATAAATTTGTTATAATTTGTCAGTCACTACAGAATTTCAGCCATTAATTTCTTTACGCACATCTCTCTCTTATTACACGTTCATCTTCTTGTCTGACGAGAGTTTGTGACCCCATGCTAGTTCACCAGTTCATTTGGATGGACGGGTATAAAATCAAGTTTTTTATATTTTGTGTGTGCGTTTGGTTAGTTTGGTTTGAATTTCACGCAAAACTACACGAAAGCGATCTGCTCTCGTCGTCCATAAAGTTGCTAGAGGTAAGGCATCTTGCCATCAACACCCACCGTTAACTGTTGAGATACTCTTTTCCTAATGAATAGTGAGATTAATCGTAGTATTATAATGTCCCGAGACTGCGAGAACAAACATGTTTAGTGAGGCAGGGATTTGAGTATGCGACCCTCAGACTGCGAGTCAAAGCGCTCAAACCATCTATGTGGCCATACCGCCTTAAAATCAGCACTTTGGAAGAAGTGATATGAAATTATGTTTGTTTGTCTTTTAAGACAATGAACTTTTTATCACATTGTGTGGATTTATTTTACCTTTTATACTTGTATTCTGGGCTTGTAACAACATCCTTTAGGGTAGGCTTTCAGTGTTACCCCTACAAGGATGTTGTATGATAGAATCATTTTCCCTCCTATATTTTTACATCCACGCAAACTTCGCAAACTTTTCTCTCTCAGAATGTAATATTTTATCATGTGTTCAGTATTGGATCATCGCTATCGTCTTTGAAGAAACCATAGTATATCTAGTTGAGCCTACACCTATCAACCAACTCATATTAAAACAGTATTCATTTCTCTGTATAATGAATTTCAATTGTTCTTCAGCCAGCTTTGATTGTCCAATCACAAGTGAAACTTCGTGCAGTCAATGAATGCGCTACCTTGCGGTCGCGAACTGACATTAAAGTCCCGGATGCCTGATTTCATAGCAGACGCGTGATGTTTCATTAAACATTTCAGAGTTTGCGCGTGGATCCGAAAACAAATGGTTTTTAATGTTGTTAGATTTTGTCGTCATATCCCACATGTTTGGACCAAGTATGAGAAGACGGCCTCGCATGCTACAAATATCAATAACTCTTGAAATGTTTATGAGGTCTTTTCCTCGTAGGTACTTGACTTCAGCTGGGTAGATCTGGCGGCCTTTATAAATCCTAAATAGCCAAACATCATGAAATTCTCTTGAAGATTTAGTGAAGATTGCCTCCATTACGTTTTGGAGTACATTGTCTCAAGTTGTTTGTTTCTGGCAACAAAGTGTATATTGCTACTTATCTTTAAATCTTTTATTCTCCTGTGTTCGAAACCAAACTGAACTGATTTCGGTGTTTTACCATGTCATTACAATGGTACATCTTTACGATAACCTTGCATTATAGATTTTTGTTACAGAAAGATCCGTCATATAGCTATCATGTCAAAAGCTCAACACTCATCCCTGCATCTTTCCATAATAATGTAGAAGGGCGTTTTCCCGATGCCTACTTCAACAATTCATTCACATTAAATGCATAACTGGTATGTCCGGCGAACTGATTAGCATTTTCCATCTGGGGTACGTTCTTGTTCTTGTCTACTTGTGGATAGTTCTGATATCCTAAATTGACCTATATTCCTTTGTTTTTGAGTGTCATTAATTACAAGGACAAACCCATTCTTGGAAAATCTATATGATATGAGTGCATGAATATTTTTGCGTCAGTAAGACTTATCGATGTGCTTCCCAAAAGCTATCATTTTTCGATAGCATTACACTAACAATAGAGCATCAAACAATGTCAACATGTAGTTCTGATTCATTCCGTGCTACCGCAACTTTATATTAACTGTGGTTGTGACGTGATTCATTTTCTGTAAAATCTTATAGAAGCTGTTAAAACCAGTTTAAAAAGAAACACGTCATTTTAACAATTATACATTAAAAGATTATTATGTTTTCCAAATTTCATTTTCATGGTCTTAAAGCATGGATAGAGTACAGTCACAGCTTTTTATATGCAAAAACGGCTCGTTTGGGTTGAGAAAATCTATGTAAAATATTTTCTCAACCCAAACGAGCCGTTTTTGCATATAAATTTCTCAACAAGTGGGTTTCTCGACATCACTGAGTCACAGCTTTAATATTAACATGATTCCTTTATCAAATTTTTCCAAGTAAGCTTCTGTATTACTTAATAAGTTACAAAAAAATGACAAAACACATTAAATATTTGTCAATTTACTTGATCTATGTAAGACAGCACAGCGTAAGGTATTTAATATTTAAAAGTAAAATATTTGTTTCATGTTAACCTGTCTCCACAGCGGCACAGGGGCATGTCTATGCACTTATACCACTATAAACCGGCTTTCGATACTCGTGGTGAGCAAAGATAGCCTACTGTGTAGCTTTTAGCTTAAGTACAAACACACAATCATCTTAACTCAGAGGCACGGCATGCCCAGGTGGGTTAAGGCGTTCGATTCGTAATATGAAGGTCGCGGGTTTGAATCCCCGTCGCACCAAGCATGCTCGTCTGTCAGCCGTGGAGGCGTTATAATGTGACTGTCAATCCCACTATTCGTTGGTAAAAGAGTAGACCAAGAGTTAGCAGTGGGTGGTGATGACTAGCTGCCTTCCCTCTTGTCTTACTCTACAAAATTAGGGATGGTGAGCGCAGATAGCCCTCGTGTAGCTTTGCGCAAAATTAAAAAACAAACAACTCGTCAGAGCTTTTTGTACGTTACTACAATTTCTGCAATATTTTCTTATTTGCGCTTTTTAGTGTAATTACATTTAAAATATCCAAAGGTTGGCTTTGATTTAAAAAAAATGAATTACAATTTTATTTCTCTTCATAGTATTCAGCCTAAGCACTACATCAGAAATAATAATGAAAATGGCGAGTGAAAAGGGCGTAATAGGTAAACACTACAGTATGCATTGGTTTAGCCAATGATTTTACAATATAATTTAAGATTTTCATTATCGTCACATTCAGTGCTTTATGTTGTTTGGCTCTCCACCCTCTCTCTTTTCTTTGCATAACAAACTTTTAAAAGCTAAGTATTATCACAAATAAATTCTACTTTAATAACTTTCTGCGCTTAATACGTTCAAGCTTTTTGGCAAAACCAATTAAAGAGAATAAAGAAGTATTTGTTTATATTTCATATATATTTTTTAATTCTGTTATCGTGTTCGTTTAAAGGGAAAAAATCTTACAATAAGTATCCTTATTTTTTGGTAATTATAAAATTGTTGATGAAACTAAGTCACAGAATGATTAGTTTGTTTTGAATTTCGCGCAAAGCTACACGAGGGCTATCTGCGCTAGCCGTCCCTAATTCAATAGTAAGACACTGAAAGGAAGGCAGCTCGTCATCACCACCCACCGCCATATCTTGACCTACTTTTTTACCAAACAATAGTGGGATTGATCGTCACATTATAACGCCCTCATGGCTGAAAGAGCGAGCATGTTTGGTGTGACGGTGATTCGAACCCGCGACCCTTGGATTACGAATCGAGTGCCTTAACCACCTGTACAGAACGAACCAACCGTTAACTTTGATGCCCTCTATAAACACGACTTGAACTTAATAAAACAGTTTGCAGCCACGTTCGTTTGTTTTCGCATATTGACCCTTCAAAGTTCACGTAATAATACCTCTTTTCGATGTTATGATATTAATACTTTATGAGTCACGAATTAAAACTTTATAACAAGTTTTTTTGTGTCAGTTATCACGTACAGAGGTCTAATTAAATGTAAATCACGCATATGGACGCGGGGGGTAGATTAGAGGTGGTTTGGCCAAGCCCTTTATTTTCATGATATAAAAAAAAATGTTTGTATGGTTTTTACGCAGCTGTTTATGATAGTTGAGGTCTTCTACCTATCTGTATTTTTCAAATGAAGAATTGGCCATTCTGGGCTTGAAATAGTCACGTATCCCCAGACCCCACAGTAGCATTATCATACTTTGTACAGTGTTTGTGCTTCCCACAATATGTGTTGGCTTTTGATCTGAAAAAATAGACCCCCCTTCCTTTTAAACATTCTGCATGCAGGTCTATAGATTGTGTTATCTTATGGTTTTGCAATTCTTGGCGCCTGCACTTTCAACATGTTTGTTTGTGTTTTCCATAGCTATGTGTTTACTTAAACTTCAAGGCATACAATACAAATAATATCCAATTCACGAAGGCGTGCAGCAATTACCAAACTTTTATTTATAATTGTTTTGTATGGACTATAAGTTAAACTGTTTCACTCATATGTAATTTTAAAATAAAATTTCGCTTATATCTTACAGACAGTTGCTTACATATGGAAATTACTAATTAACAGAAATGGTTGTAGTTGTTTTGAACTTCAAGCAAAGCTACATAAGAGCTATCTGCGCTATCCGTCCCTAATTTAGCAGTGTAAGATTAGAGGGAAGGTAGCTAGCTAGTCATTACCACTCATTGCCAACTCTTGGACTACTCTTTTACCAACGAATAGTGGGATTTACCATCATATTATAACGTCCCCACGGCTGAAAGGGGAAGTATGTTTGGTGTGATGGGGATTACGAGTCGCATGACTTAACTACCTGACCATGCCGGGCCCAACAAAAATATCCATTTTACAAGTTTTCTCACTGTATGGGAATAAAGTATCTCGTAACATTATTTTAGAACTTTTTTAAATATGATACTTCATATTTATATGTAAAGTGACTGAGTTTGTTACTCGTTGGTTATAATTAATCAAATTGAACGTTACATGTTTTGTCCGTTCTAGCAGTTTTAGTTAACAGGACTCTCAGAATACACCATCCTAAACTTATATAAAATTGTATAGCGCTTTTTGTTGGTATGGGTGTTAATTTTCATTCACGTTGTTTTGTGTCTTAACGGTATGGTTTGAATTTCGTGCAAAGCCACTCGAGGGTAACCCAAGTAGCCGTTTCTAATTTAGCAATGATAGACCAGATGGAAGGCAGTAATCCACGCCACCCACCGCCAACTCGTGAGCTATTCTTATACCAACGAATAATGGGATTACCATCTCACTGTATTGCTCTCACGGTTGAAAGAACAAAGAACGAACATGTTGGGGGGATGTTATCGAATCTGTGACCAGCAGCTTGAAAGTCGAGCGCTCTAACAACAGGCCATGCTAGGTTTGCGTTTTAGTGAAATTAGGTTGTTGGGACCCGACTGGGCACCAAAAGTAATCTAGACTCAACTTGTAAGTTAAATCAATTTTAAATCGCACAGACAATATATTCCCCCCCCCCAATGGAACAATTTATTCAAGTTATCAAGTCCTTAAAAACAGACACAAACTGTTTAAAATTCTGCAGATTTACAACGCTAAAATCATGGGTTTGATTCCTATCGGTACTATAAGAAAAACACATACACACTCTCTTTCACGCATTGTGGAAATAAAATGGGAAAAATATCCTCTTTGAATTTCTTACCTGAATAGTTTTGTTTATATTCTACAGAAATATTTTTGTCAAATATATTTTTGATAACTTAAGAATGGGGAGAGTGCGTTACTTGTAAGAAATATTGTTCAGTTAAGAAGTCAATGTAAAAATATTGTTCAGTTAAGAAGTCAGTATAAAAATATTGTTTAGTTAAGAAGTCAATATAAAAATATTGTTTAGTTAAGAAGTCAATATAAAAATATTGTTCAGTTAAGAAGTCAGTATAAAAATATTGTTTAGTTAAGAAGTCAATATAAAATATTGTTCAGTTAAGAAGTCAGTAAAAATATTGTTTAGTTAAGAAGTCAATATAAAATATTGTTCAGTTAAGAAGTCAGTATAAAAATATTGTTTAGTTAAGAAGTCAATATAAAAATATTGTTCAGTTAAGAAGTCAGTATAAAAATATTGTTTAGTTAAGAAGTCAATATAAAAATATTGTTCAGTTAAGAAGTCAGTATAAAAATATTGTTTAGTTAAGAAGTCAATATAAAAATATTGTTCAGTTAAGAAGTCAGTATAAAAATATTGTTTAGTTAAGAAGTCAATATAAAAATATTGTTCAGTTAAGAAGTCAATATAAAAATATTGTTTAGTTAAGAAGTCAATATAAAAATATTTCTTTCGTTTATTTAAACTGTTACCTGGAAGTAACACTGTTCAGTTAAAGGAGTCAACAAAAATCTTTCGTTTATTTCGTTTATTTAAACTGTCACCTGGAAATAACAGCATGAAGATAGAAAATTATAAAATTTGTAAGTGCATTAAGAAACAAAGAAAGAGTTGTTACCTGTTACAACATGCAGTAGAAGGTTAATAATTCGCGTACAATTGCCACAAAAATGCATTTCACACTTTGGGTCATGAGCGTGTTGTAAGAAAAATCGAAAAATCCTATTATGTTTTGTTTGGAATTACGCACAAAACTCCACAATAGGCTATCTGTGCTTACAACAGATATTGAAACCCAGATTTTAGCGATGTGAATCCGCAGACATTCCACTGTGTCACTGAGATCCCCATTATGCCGTAAGCAAATTTAGGGCGTCTATCTGAAGTAGGAGTGTGGTGTAGTGTCACGTAAAAGTTCTAAACAAAACTAGTCTTCAGTGAACTTTTATAGAAAATATCCCAAGGTAATATCAGTATTTTTCCACGCGCATGAACTTAATAATATTTTCTCTAAGCCGATTTTGAAAACAATATTCAATAAAAACTTCTTATATGATTGGGCTTGGTAGCTAGGATCATTCTACTCGTAATCCGAGGGTTGCGAGTTCGAATCCTCGTCACACCAAACATGCTCGCCCTTTGAGCCGTGGGGACGCTATAATGAGAAGGTCAATCCCACTATTCGCTGGTAAAAGAGAAGCTCAAGAGTTGGCGGTGGATGGTGATGACTAGCTGCCTTCCCTCTAGTCTTACACTGATAAATTAGGGACGGCTAACGCAGATAGACCTCGAGTAGCTTTGCGCGAAATTCAAAACAAACCAAACCCTCTAATTTATCGCTTTAAAATTAGAGACGGCTAGCGCAGATAGCTCTCGAATAAAATACAGAGAGAGAATGGTATACATATTTTTTTATTTATTTGGCACATCTGACTTCATGAAGTTCAGTGTATTTATGACGAATCTCAAAATACAAAAATAAACCCAAAATAATACTTTCACACATTTCAGTAAATTTAGAGATTTATTCCAACGTAGGTTTACTTTACCTAATCTTCACACCACACATTTCGGTAAATTTAGAAATTTATTCCAACGTAGGTTTACTTTACCTAATCTTCACACCACACATTTCAGTAAATTTAGAAATTTATTCCAACGTAGGTTTACTTTACCTAATCTTCACACCACACATTTCAGTAAATTTAGAAATTTATTCCAACGTAGGTTTACTTTACCTAATCTTCACACCACACATTTCAGTAAATTTAGAAATTTATTCCAACGTAGGTTTACTTTACCTAATCTTCACACCACACATTTCGGTAAATTTAGAAATTTATTCCAACGTAGGTTTACTTTACCTAATCTTCACACCACACATTTCGGTAAATTTAGAAATTTATTCCAACGTAGGTTTACTTTACCTAATCTTCACACCACACATTTCGGTAAATTTAGAAATTTATTCCAACGTAGGTTTACTTTACCTAATCTTCACATCACACATTTCGGTAAATTTAGAAATTTATTCCAACGTAGGTTTACTTTACCTAATCTTCACACCACACATTTCGGTAAATTTAGAAATTTATTCCAACGTAGGTTTACTTTACCTAATCTTCACACCACACATTTCGGTAAATTTAGAAATTTATTCCAACGTAGGTTTACTTTACCTAATCTTCACACCACACATTTCGGTAAATTTAGAAATTTATTCCAACGTAGGTTTACTTTACCTAATCTTCACACCACACATTTCGGTAAATTTAGAAATTTATTCCAACGTAGGTTTACTTTACCTAATCTTCACACCACACATTTCGGTAAATTTAGAAATTTATTCCAACGTAGGTTTACTTTACCTAATCTTCACACCACACATTTCGGTAAATTTAGAAATTTATTCCAACGTAGGTTTACTTTACCTAATCTTCACACCACACATTTCGGTAAATTTAGAAATTTATTCCAACGTAGGTTTACTTTACCTAATCTTCACACCACACATTTCGGTAAATTTAGAAATTTATTCCAACGTAGGTTTACTTTACCTAATCTTCACATCACACATTTCGGTAAATTTAGAAATTTATTCCAACGTAGGTTTACTTTACCTAATCTTCACACCACATTTCAGTAAATTTAGAAATTTATTCCAACGTAGGTTTACTTTACCTAATCTTCACACCACACATTTCGGTAAATTTAGAAATTTATTCCAACGTAGGTTTACTTTACCTAATCTTCACACCACACATTTCGGTAAATTTAGAAATTTATTCCAACGTAGGTTTACTTTACCTAATCTTCACACCACACATTTCAGTAAATTTAGAAATTTATTCCAACGTAGGTTTACTTTACCTAATCTTCACACCACACATTTCAGTAAATTTAGAAATTTATTCCAACGTAGGTTTACTTTACCTAATCTTCACACCACACATTTCAGTAAATTTAGAAATTTATTCCAACGTAGGTTTACTTTACCTAATCTTCACACCACACATTTCGGTAAATTTAAAAATTTATTCCAACGTAGGTTTACTTTACCTAATCTTCACACCACACATTTCGGTAAATTTAGAAATTTATTCCAACGTAGGTTTACTTTACCTAATCTTCACACCCCTTTTGTGATCAACAAATTATTTTGGTTCGATAAGAAAAACATTTTTGATACTTTACTATTTTCCACTTGTATTGTTCCTTAGTGGCGCAACTGTAGGAAAGCGGGCTAATAGTGGTAGAACTCGAGGTTCAATACCTGCAGTAGTTACAACTTAGATAGTTCATTGCGTAGCTTTTCGCTGAAGTACGAACAAAGCGTATGTTTTATTCAAAATTCTTTTCTCGTAAAATGACGAATTTATCTAAAATGTCAACTGAGTATTCCTTTTTGTAGAACCCGGATGTAGTTCGTAACTTATTATTAACATCACTAGGAAAAAAATTACATTCTTTTGTACAACTGTACACAAAAAGAGTACTGATTAATCTTCGAACGAACCGGTAATTACACTTACAAAAGAATGTGTCTCTTCCCAGTCTTTAACTTTCGCATCACGTTTAGAGAGGGAGCCATGTGTAGCTGATGTAGTCATACGCTTCTGTGGGAGAAAGCAGCAAGAAGCTATAATTCTTTTTCCGTTTTATTAACGGAACCAATCAGGAAACAACAGACTACGCTAGATGCATATAGATTTCACAATATAGAAAATATAAATTATCTGTTGTATTTATTTTAGAAGTTGAAAGTTTTTTTTTGTATTTTCTACCCTAAAAAAATCGTATTAAACTTGTTGAATGACGAAATTTACAAAACGGGAAGCGTTTGTACGATTGTGGCGCCTTCTCAAATCTGGATTTTTTCTTAATATTACCAGTATATTTTCATCGTTTCGATAGGGAACGAGCTTTTATTTAATGAAATTCCAACGCCGCATAAATAGACTTCAACAAAATTGGTTACGATATGAGTTTTATTTGTTTGTTTTTTTAAATTTCGCACAAAACTGCACGAGGGCTATCTGCACTAGCTGTCCCTAGTTTAGCAGTGTAAGACTAAAGGGAAGGCAGCTAGTCATCACCACCCACCGCCGCCAACTGCTAGGCTGCTCTTTCACCAACGAATAGTGGGATTTACTGTCACATTAAAACGTTGTTGTTGTTTCAACGCAACCACTTCTAAACTTGTAGTTCGCGTCTCTAGCCCTTTCACTCCCAGATCGGCACATTAATTATTTCTCTGCATATCCGTGAATTATCTTCATGGAGTTTATTCAGGTTTCAATAACAGAACTTCGTCCGAGAAAACGAATAAAATAATAAAAACCTATTAACACAACATGTACAGTGTTTGTGTTTTGAATTTCGCCCAAAGCTACATGAAGGCTATCTGCGCTAGCCGTGCCTAATTTAGCAGTGTAAAATTAGAGAGAAGGTAGCTAGTTATCACTACCCACTGCCAACTCTTAGACTACTCTTTTACCAACAAATAGTGGGATTGACCAGCACATATAACGCCCCCACGGCTGAAAGGACGAGCATGTTTGGTGCGACCAGGATTCGAACCCGCGACCTTCAGATTACAAGTCGAACGCATTAACCCACCTGGCCATGCAGGGGCATATGAGATTTAAGAAGTATGGTTTAATCATGGAAGAAAAATGAAATTTTTGGAAGAAAATTCACAATGTATTTATTGAAGGCAAGCTTTCTAAATTATTTATGAGCTGTTTTTCTGACGAGGGAATATGAATGTATAATTGTTGCAAAAAGAACTGGGCAAGGCCTAGTGGTTAACTATGAAGCTTGCAGGTCTAGCGTTTGCATCTTATTACCGCAAAATAAAAATTCATGTTTCATAGTTTCAGGCCATGGATATGTTATAAGGGTGACAAATAAACCCTACTTTTCCGTCAGGTTTAAGAACACTATCTACGCTATCCGTCCCTAATTTAGCAGTGTAAGACTAGAGGGAAGGCAGCTAGTCATCACCACCCACCGCCAACTCTTGTGCTACTCCTTTACCAATGAATAGTGGAATTGACCGTCCCATTATAATACCCTTACGGAGGAAGTGGGAATCATGTTTGGTTTGAAGGGGATTCGAGCTCGCAACCCTCAAATTACGAGTCGAGTATCTTAACAACTTGACCATGTCGGTCCTTTAATAAATAATAAGCTCACTGCTAATGTTTCGTGACTCGTGTAACCAATTATAATTGCGTTTTGCCAGCTTGTAAAACGCATTCACATCATAGCAATTGTTGCTGTAACAAACGGCTTATATAAATAGTTTTATGACCACTACTATGTTTGTTGTGTCCCAGCTGGCTTGAAGGTCTTTAGATGAGAGAACACTTTGTCGACAATGGTGTGCTTGTAAAATACATTTGTGTCATTATTTCTTTAAGAACACTAAAGTAAAAGTAATGTAAGTTAACATGATGTAACTTGTGTTTTCTTAGGGTCACGGGTTCAAATCACCATCACACCAAACATGCTCGCCCTTTAAGCCGTGGGAGTGTTATAATGTGACGGTCAATCCAACTAGTCGTTGGTAAAAGAATAACCAAAGAGATGGCAGTGGGTGGTGATGACTAGTTGCATTTCCTCTAGTCTTACACTACTAGATTATGGACGGCTACCGCAGATAACCCTCGTGTAGCTTCGCGCAAAATTAAAAAACAAACAATCTCTGATAATATATTGCATTGAATCTCATCTGGTATAGGTTTTTTTTTTTATGAGTTGGTTAGTTACGATGTCTAAACTGACCATAGTCTGAAAGCCTGATTTCAGTAAATACGTGCGGGTTTTTTATTATAACAAGTCACATCAGGTTATGTGCTGTGTCTAGCGATGGGAATCGAACCTCGGATTGTAGCGTTATAAATCCAGAAACTTTCCGCTATCCAACTGGAAGACTTCAATAAATACAACGTGGAGTTAATCTTAACGTTAATTTTATAGAACTGGGTTAGGTTGTTAATAAGCACAAAACTAGACATTTGATTACCCGTTCTCTGCACACCAGGGGTATCGAGACCCATGGACTCGTTGCTGAATCATTGGAAGGGGAGCTTTCTTTTCTTTTTTGTAAAGTTGGTACAAGTTAGAAAAATTGTTGATTCCAGTACCGATACAACATTACAAGTGACTTTGAGTAACTCTGTTTTAATAGTTAGTTATAATTTATGAAACTGTCTTGCAGACAACTGGAAATTTCAAGAAGATAAAAATGAGTGTCTAGTGTAGTTTTACTACTTCAGTTAAATTATTTTCATTTTAAACTACAATGTATATGCAATATATATATATATATATGTTTGTACAATATATATATATTGCATACTTCATTGTATTATTACCTTTGCTGCCCAGGAAAATTTTAAGTCGATATGTCACTACTATTTCTAAATCCACAAATTGGCTAAACCATGCCCGACAGGTTACCCAGTTGTGTTGGGGGTCTAATAGTAGCCGGATCTCGTGTTTCTGGCCCAGTCAGCATCCCGGATACCATGAACGAACGTTCTAAAGATGGCTTTTGGATACGGACCTGTCATTCGCCTTAGTGTAGCCATAAAAGTAACTGGGGACTGGATTAGTAAACCGGATCCTCTGTTAGTCATGAGGGGGTCTTTTAACCCTGCAACAGGAGCGGCTATTTTAGATCGGTGCTCCAAAAGAACTTGGATTTCTGAGTCATTTATTATTAATACCCACCCATCCTCATATTATCTTACTTGAACTCACTTCGACGTCTCAGCTTAAAACGCTTATAACGCAAAATTCGTGGTTCGATCCGTATGATGTTTTGTAGCGTTATATTATTCAAAATGAAACGGAAGGACGAGACCTATCCTGAATTTTGGAATTCACGGTTTTCATTTCGTTGACACAAAAACAGGACCCGCAATTTGGGGCCGTGGTAGCGTTATAGTAAAGCTGATGAAATCCTACTACTTGGATAGGAAAGAAAAGTAGCCCATCAGTGTGTGATGGGTGTTGTTGAGAATATTCCTTTTTTTAGTTGATAAATTCAAATGTATTAAAGGGCTTACACAGATAACTCATGTAGCTTTGCGCAGAATCGTAAAAACAGAAAGGATTGTTTACAATATACCTGGAAACATTATATACTGAAACTCATTCAACAATAGACTCAAATTTCGGTTTTAAGTGGAGTTTCGTTGATATTTTTGTTTAATATTAATAATAAAAATAATTAATATTAAAAATGTCCAACTGCCAGCAAGGATTAAATTGAATGCACAGTAGAAAAAATTAAAAACAACTGTATTTTGAGATCCTGTTTTTATAAAACTTCAAAGCATATGTCGTATTACTTAATGTTTTAAAGTATCATCACTTGTACCAAAATAAACAAATTAATTACCTTCATAAATCACTTTGCTTTTTTTACAGTTTATCGTTTCTTATAAAATTATTCGGTTTTATTGTATAATCTACACTCATTTGCCTCAAGCCCAGAAATCTCATGTTCGTAGTGTGGAAGAAGGTCGCATGTAAGAAATGGGCCAATGAACTAACTACTCACGGGTACATCAAAAACCAGAGACAAAACTGCTGTCATCTTCATAACGGATGGGCAAACATAAGTATGTGTTTAATTATTCTTATAAATGTGTTAAATGATTGAAAAAAAATTTTGTTTAATTAAGGAAATTATGCATTGTTTTCAAAGTATTGTATTTTGTACTGTAAAACAATATGATCCACATAGTGATTCATGAAGGATTGGGAGTGAGATGAGAGTTATTTTCTTCCCTGTGATTACTTACTAAGTCGGAAGATTCTTTACAATCCACACTGTGGTGAGGCCCATCACCACAAGTAGTAAAACTCCACGTGTGGAACAGAACTGGCCCTTCAGGCAAAAAGGAGGCAACCGAGTGGGTTTTCCAAGATTCAGAGAACAATCACCATACTCATAAGGTCATCTCATGACAATATTAACAAGTTGACCACGGTTATGAAGCTCCTCGACCGCTCTTCGTATTACAGTTGGGGCGGTGGGGAAGTAACAGGGGAGAGAGAGAGGTCTTCGCCCTTCCTACGTTTTATGGAAACCTCAGAAACAATACCACATATGATCTGGTGTAACTTCATAATTCTCCGGACGAGTTTCCTTTTACACGCATTGTTCTTAACAGGTTTTGTCATTACAACTAGAATTTTAAATAGCCACAAAAACCATTATCCTTCCTAGAACAAAAACATTACAAAGGGAAACAATTGATTGGTACAGCGTAGGTTATAGATGTCGTTATGATAATAAAGAAGGACCGTAACTACGATATTTAAAGATTAAAAGAGTTCCTGGTTTTTGTTTAAGGCAGATCAAGACATTATTAGTATCGAAATTTATAACTTATCAACCTTAACGTCTAATCAAGTATCGGAGTCATAGAATAAACGCAATTAGTTCGTAAAGTGCAAATAATATACAATAACTTAATCAGGTAAAGAAGTCATAGAACAAACACAGTTAGTTCGTAAAGTGCAAATAATGTACAATACTTAATCAGAGTTATAGAAAAGAGTCATAGAATACCGTTTGTTTGTTTTGAATTTCGCGCAAAGCTACTCGAGGGCTATCTGCGCTAGCCGTTCTCAATTTAGTAGTGTAAGACTAGAGGAAAGGCAGCTAGTCATCACCACCCACCGCCAACTCTTGGGCTACTCTTTTACCAACGAATAGTTGGATTGACCGTCATATTATAACACCCTCATGGCTGAAAGGGCGAGCATGTTTGGTGCGACCGGGATGCGAACCCGCGACCCTCGGATTACGAGCCGAACGCCTTAACACGCTTGGCCATGCCGGGCCACATAGAACACTGACTGTTTGTAAAGTGCAAGTAATATGACTTGATCTGTTATCACTAACCTTTTACAATTATTAATTGCTTGAAGTATTTCAAATACGTTATTTTCATTTCATGCAAAGACAATTAAAAATATTACTGTCAATAAAGAACGATATTTAAAAGAAATTAAATATTTTGACTTTTGTCTCAAATGATACTGTGTACACATGACAGTTACAGATACTCTGAAGCAGAGTAATTGTGCTTGTAGGATTGAATTCATACTACAATATATCTTGATATTTAAAATCAATATAGAAGAATAATGAACTTGACAGTAACCAAGAGCAAAACATAAAATCGAGCACTTGTCAGAAACAAAGAGTGAATCATGCAATTGAATACTTGAAAGTAACCAGAGGCAAATTATCTAGTTAAGCACTCGACAGCAACCAGAGGCAAATCATGCAATTAAGCTCTCGACAGTAACCATGGGCAACTCACGTAATTAAGCACTTGACAGTAACCAGAGGCACATCATGTAGTTAAGCACTTCACAGAAGCTGAGATCAAATCATTATAATGACTGCTAATTGATTTTTTATAGGAACAGTGATCTAAGTCCTGTGATGCACTTGGAACTATTTTGTTTGATGACGATTTTGCTCACTTTGATTGTCATGATTACGTGTTATTTATTCGCACTCACAGTTTGAACGCTACAGACTTCCTTGACAAACATTCTACAGAATTTCCACTGTACATGGACGTAAAACACTTGTAACTAGACCAAAGGCACGAAACGTCACCAGGGCTGGTTTGCAGAACGCTACAAGTGTGTAACCGAATAGTTATTGTTTCTGTTTTTCAAGTTTAGTTCGAGAAAAATTGTGAACTTTTGTCATCTTCAATAAATACGTGTATTATATTGTTAACAGTACTACCATATATATATGCCCAGTTACGTGATAATAATGTTTTGGTTCGAACTGGGTTGAAAGGTTTTCGTACGTTACCAGATGAGGGCTTTGCTTCGTCTTGGCTTAATATCTGGTTTTGTCTAATGACACTACATCACAATATGTGAATATTGTTTCTTAAATAGTTGTGGCATATATTCTTCATCCATAAATACAACATGGCAGTAGTACAACAGTTGGAAAATGTATGGTTGGGTAAACGCCGTGAATTAGTAGGTTAAACATAAACATGTAAACACGCAGCATCATGACTCGCATATGCTCCTTTGTTTCGTTTTAGTGCAAAGTTAACAACAGGTTATCTGCGCTTTGTCCATTCAAGGGGAATCGACCCTCGAATTTTATCACTGTAAGTCAAGAAACCTACCGCTGATCGTCTGGAAACTATAGAGACCATCAAGAAACGAACTAGTTTAGAGGTATTAGAGCTATTAACAGCTACCATGGAGTCACATCTGGTTGACAAAGACTAAAACTATTGAGACCATCACGAAACTAACTAGTTTAGAGGTGTTACAGCTATTAACAACTGCCATGGGGTCACATCTAGTTGACAGAGACTAACATTATTAAGACCATCAAGAACCTAACTAGTTTAGAGGTGTTAAAGCTACTAACAACTACTATGGAGCCACATCTATTGACAATGACCAAAACCATTGAGACCATCAAGAACCCAATTAGTTTAGTGGTGCGAAAGCTATTAACAGCTACTATGGGGTCATCTAGTTGACAGAGACTAACATTATTAAGACAATCAAGAAACGAACTAGTTTAGAGGTGTTAAAGCTACTAACAACTACCATGGAGCCACATATATTGACAATGACTAAAACCATTGAGACCATCAAGAACCCAACTAGTTTAGTGGTATTAAAACTATTGACAGCTACCATGGGGCCACATCTAGACTAAAAGTATTAAACCCTCGCCTCCCTTTCAAAGAAAAACGTGTAGATGGTAAACACTAAAACTAATAATAGTCAAAAACAAAAATATTCCGTCAGCTGAATGAGAGATGTTAAAATACCAACAGAACTGAAAACTATTTCTATATATAAATACTGGGAGTAACGACTCTTGCAAACAACTCACCCCCTTACAGTTTTGACACAGACAGTTTTCCTTTATCTAAGTCCCTCTTTTAATTTTCAAATTTTGAAACTTTTTTATCGATTCATAACTACTCACGGTCTAAGTTAAGTGGGTTTTATGCTGTAAATTATCTATAGCATATGTAAGAAAAAGCCGACCCACTTTCCTATCCGAATTTTTGCTAGATATTCAACATGGCCATTCTGTATAAACCCATTTTACCACTACATTTTAGAGTGGGTGTTTGTGTGTGTTTTTCTTATAGCAAAAATACATCGGGCTATCTGCTGAGTCCACCGAATGGAGTCGAACCGCTGATTTTAGCGTTATAAGTCAGTCGATATACCGCTGTACTAGCAGGGGACTGCATTCTAGAAGAATAATGAGAGTGTTTCTTTTAGCATAGCCACATCTGGCTATCTGCTGTGTTCACCGAGGGGAATCGAACGTCTGATTTTAGTGTTGTAAATCCTTAGACTTACCGCTGTACTAGCGGGGAGCCTAAACCAAATAATTGTGTAAAATTATAATTACTATTTTATATAGATCTGTAAATGTAAACCAAATATTTGTGTAAAATCGTAATTTCTATTTTATATAGATCTGTGAGTGTAAAATCAGAACTAACAGTTTATATACGTATATATATTTGTGTGTGTGTGAATAAACTAAAAAATTGTGCAAAATCATAATTAGTAGCATATATGTATATACTATATAAGCTGTATATGTGTGTGTGTGTATATGCGTAAGCCATATAACTGTACAAAATTAAAATTACCAGTTATGTTTATATATATATTATTACAGCCAGCATGAAAATTACATAAAAGGTTACTTACCGTTTATAACTTTTTACCTTTCTTTCTCTTGCATTTGAACACTGACTGCTAACTCTAACTCATAGAACGGTTTCCTTTTTTCTCAAATACAAACAAACCAGGTGGGTTAAGGCGTTTGACTCGTAATCCGAGGGTCGCGGGTTCAACTCCCGGTCGCACCAAACATTCTCGCCCTTTCAGCCGTGGGGGCGTTATAATGTGACGGTCAATCCCACTATTCGTTGGTAAGAGAGTAGCCCAACAGTTGGCGATGGGTGGTGATGACTAGCTGCCTTCCCTCTAGTCTTACACTGCAAAATTAGAGACGGGTAGCGCAGACAGCCCTCGAGTAGCTTTGCGCGAAATTCAAAAAACAAACAAATTTCATATTATAGCGCCATCTCTTGATCAATCTGATAGCTAATCACAGCCCCGATTTTTGAGAATTCTCTGTTCTTTCTTCTTTAACAGACAGAAATTCAAATAGATCTACCATATTATATTATAATTGCAGCATTTAACATTTTTTGAAATAAAGAAAGTCAAGTTTGATGTTATTAGCTTATTTTCAATGTAAAAAGTTCTTGATGTGAGAAATGTGTTACAAATTTCTTAAATTCATATAATATATATTATATGACGTAACACCATGGAATCGAAAGGTTTATATTCTTATAGTAAAAGAGAAAGTGAAAAAACAAAAATGTCTAGTCACACCACACATAATAACTGGGGCCCGGCATGGCCAAGGTAGTTAAAGCGCTCGACTCGTAATCCGAGGGTCGCGGGTGCGAATCCCCATCATACCAAGCATGCTTGTCCTTTCAGCCATGGGGCATTATAATGTAACGGTCAATACTACTATTAGTTGGCAAAAGAGTAGCATAAATGTTGGCTGGTGATGACTAGCTTTCTTCCCTCTAGGCGTACACTGCTAAATTAGGGGCGACTAGCGCAAATAGCCCTCATATAGCTTTGCGCGAAATTCAAAAGACAAATAAACATTATAACTGACGTCATTCCAATCACTGAGACACCACATATGTGAAGAATTAAATAATAAAGTTTCATGTGCCGGGAAACTCTCAAAGCAAGGATATACGTAGACAGGCAGACTCAATTGTGTAAATGAAATCAAGAGGTCAACCCATTTGTAATCACCCTTGTTTTCACAGAAGGAGTGAAGAGACTTAATCTTTAAGTGTCAGAGGGAACTTGATTTGTTCACTCTATACACTCTTTATATCGTATTTAACCTTTCTTGTCCTTACTGAAACTTCTTCCGTGAAGAAACACGTTAATATCTGTATCTAACTAAACAGTAATACCATGAAGGGTCATGTGAAGTCTAACAAATGTAATCAAATCACAAGAATTGGTTTGATGGTAAATATACAAATGTAATCAACTGAAACTCTCGGTCATCGTCCCTCATTTTGAACTACTGACCAGAAATAAGACAACCAATCAGAAGCACTATAACACCTTCCATCCACCATAAGAATTTGACTGTCACAGTACAGAATCGAACCAAGATCGCCAGCTCTGAAATCCAGAGTTCTACCATAGGATCAATTCGCGTTTTCACCTCAGTTTAGAATACTTTAATAGCACTCTTTAAACCAAGTTAAAATTATTTAACTCTACCATTTAATCTTACTTGAATATTTTAACACCACGCTTTACACCAAGTTAGAACGCTATTACACCATCATTTACACAAACTTATAATATTTTGACACTACTGTTTATACCAAAATAAAATACTATTACAACACCGTTTACACCAACTTAAAACACTTTAACATTATTCTTTACACCAAGTTAGAATGCTTTAACATCACAATTTATACCAACTTAAAATTCATTAACACTACTCTTTACACCAAGTTAAAGTACTTAAACTCCACCATTTACACCAACTTAATATACTTTAACATTACTACTCTTTACACCAAGTTAAAATACTTTTGCATCACCATTTACATTAACTTAAAATACTTTAACATTACTCTTTACACCAAATTAGAATGTTATTACATCACCGTTACTCTTTACACCAAATTAGAATGCTTTAACATCACTATTTACATCAACTTAGAATACCTTAATATTACTGTTTACACCAAGTGAAAATACTTTAACTCCACCATTTACACCAACTTAAAATTTTTCAACAGCGTTCTTTACACCAACTTACTATACATTAACAGTATTTATTTGGTGTAACTAATAGATCATCCGGATAAACCCTGGTTTTCTATCACAAGGAATCACTATGGATCAAATTTACCCTTCATATGAGACTGGATTGAAACAACAAAAAAGGACTTCGTTATTTGACAGATTAACTACAATCTTCCCGAAACGTTAAATATTTACAGAAATAATAGTAAAAGTCTTCTTATTTTACCTTGGTTACCTGAAGTTAGAATAATCTTAATAATGAAAAAGCGACACTTAATAATTAATAATAATAAGGTATTAAGATAAAATGGTCGTTCCCGATTGTTTGCCTCCTTCTAATTGGCGGTAGTTTGAACTGGAAATGGATAAACACTATCTGGACTTTGCAGTTGTCAACTGCAGAGCTGCAGGATTCCACAGTTGGAGAGAGGAGAGACAGTGCTATGTAAATAAATAAATAAACAATAAAGTCATGTTTAATTTGCGCATTATTGTTGGCTGTCGTAGATCACATTAGTGGTTAGATTATTGTGATTGAAAGCAGGAAGGCCCAGCATAACCAGGAGCTTAAGCAGCTTGGCTTCCAATCAAGGGTGACGGGTTTGAATCCCCGTTCCACCAAAAATGCTTACCCTCTCAGCCTTGTTACTCTTTCAGATAACATTGCAATGTTGTTTTTTTACCCCCGCTGGGACAACAGTAAGTACACTGATTTATAACGCTATAAACAGGGGTTTGATTTCCTCTCGATGGACACAACAAGTAGCTCAATGTGGCTTTACTATAAGAAAAACACTCACTGCAATGTTTTGTGTGTTTTAAAATAATTATTAATACAAATTGTCTGTTTAATATTCATTTCACTGATTTTCTTTCACCATCACTAGTTATAGTTGGAAAATAAAAAGAATTAGAAATAGTTTCCCGAATATAATTTTATTATCAATATGTGAATTCTCTAAGAATGTATTTCTGTTGTTTAGTGTTTCCGTTAAATTTGCATAATAACAATTAGATGTCTCTTTAATATTTTCAATATTACATTTATATGGCATCTTTCTCATTATAACATCATCACTAGATTTTATTTTCAAACAAATCATTAACAACTGTCCATGTTTTTTTCTTATTATTATTATTTTTTGCCCAGCAATCTGAGGATTACGGGTTCGAATCCCCGTCACCCCAAACATGCTTGCCCTTTCAGCCGTGGGGGCATTATAATATGTTAGGTCAATCCCACTATTCATCAGTAAAAGAGTAGCCTAAGAGTTGGCGGTGGATGGGATGAATAGCTGCCTTTTCTCTAGTCTTACACTGCTAAATTAGGGACGACTAGCGCAAATATCCCTCGTGTAGCTTTGCGCGAAATTCAAAACAAACCAAGGTGTAAGTCCGCACACATATCACTGTGCCGGAAAGTAGTGAGAGAACTATACAAAGAAGTATTGTCTGAGTTGATTATCCATATGTTAAGCATGCTAAGGTTACGACCCCTTTGAATCCTCAAAATCTGGATCCAAGGTACTTAATTAACATCATGAACGAGTTGCCCTCTCAGAGCAATGGAATAAGTGCACTGATTAACAAGATATTTGAAAAGATGTCCGTTGCAGAGTAAAACTGAGTTTCTCTGAATAGATGAATTTGTGAAAATGAAACAAAAACAAAAAGAGATTAATATACAAAAACACAGTCTTTATTATAAAGGAATATAAAAGCATATTGTATATACTTGCTTAAAAATTGGACTGCCACTTTTAATGGTTTAGAACCATTCTCTTTTTAAAACTAACTTGCTCGGGGTTATCTATTAACTTATTTAAATATAACATTCCTTCCGTCACGGGCCCGGCATGGCCAAGCGTGTTAAGACGTGTGACTCGTAATTTGAGCCCATGAGTTGGCGGTGGGTGGTGATGACTAGCTGCCTTCCCTCTAGTCTTACACTGCTAAATTAGAGACGGCTAGCACAAATAGCCCTCGAGTAGCTTTGTGCGAAATTCAAAAAACAAACAAACAATTCTTCCGTCACAAGTAATATGTGATTGGCTCAGAGTGTATAGTGCCATCCTTGTGACTAGTCATTATCATTCAAACGTAGTGAAAACCACAATCTCAAAGATCCACCTGATCTACCATTGCTATTTAAGAACACTGGTGTCTACATTATTTCTCAACTTAAAGCATTACCATCATCATCCTGCAGCCAGAATAGATTTTACCCTATTAGAATGACAAAGATACAAAGTCTAATAGAACAAAATCAATTCAACGATTTTTTTGCTGCATGTTATATGACAACAACTGTATTCTGGGGCTGTAATATCTATTTTCCACTCCTTTTACTTTACAAGTTTACAAAATTATTGTTATTTCTTTAAAACCCTCGTGGTTGGAACAAAGCATTGCTTAAGAATGTTTCTAGCTTTAGCTTTCATAAGTGGGTACAAGTGAAGATTAGGATCATTTTTGTCTGATTATTTTGTAAGTATAACAACATATTTTTGATAATCATGCCGAGTTATTCTTATTAATGGATCTGACAGTAGTTGTGGGTGGACCCATCCATGATCTTCACTTCCCGTTGGCTAATTTATCTAACAGACTTAAATCACCGCTTTAGTGTGACAAAAACTTAAGGATTTATTGCCTTGTTTAAGACAGCGTTGGGTCCAAGAAGAGTAAATTTTCCACGGATTTGTACGATAGTTGTCGCAGACCTTCTGCAGACTTTACTGCATCTTGACATACATTTTACTCAGGTTTTTCAAGTTTTCCAATATATATATATAGATTATACAGATTCCACAGGTTTTCTAGATATTTTACCGTAGATTTTTCCCAGTGTATTGATTCAACATGTTACAAGAACCTTTAAAGCTCTGACACTCAAATTGTGTGTATTATTTCGTTGCACATTATCTATTTTATTTTGTTTTCTTTCAGAAGAAGGCCCGGCATGGCCAAGCGTGTTAAGGCGTTCGACTCGTAATCCGAAGGTCGAAGGTTCAAATGCCGGTCGCACCAAACATGCTCGCCCTTTCAGCCGTGGAGACGTTATAAAGTTATGGTCAATCCCACTATTCGTTGGTAAAAGAGTAGCCCAATTGTCGGCGGTGGGTGGTGATGACTAGCTGCCTTCCCTCTAGTCTTACGCTGCTAAATTAGGGACGGCTATCGCAGATAGCCCTCAAGTAGCTTTGCGCGAAATTCAAAACAAATTGTTTCAGAAGAACTTTTAAAGTCCTCCAGGGGTGTAAGCTGTAGATGAGCTTTAGGAGCCGTTATTTGCATTTAATTTATGGCAAGTGAATTAGTGTTTCTTTTTCACCAACCACAGACCGGTTTTAGTGTTCATAGTGGAGCATTGACTCTGATGTTGTTAGAATTGTATTTTCTTTATCATTTCTTTTCAGACACATTGTACCATCCGTTAAAAGTAATAAACAAACAGAAATATTCGCGTATTTCTTTTGTTAATTATTTAGTGGAGATATTTTAATTGTCAGTGGAATCCGAACTAGGGAAATGGATTTCACAGCTCGAGTGTATTTTTATTTCTAATCACTGTTGTCAAAAGCCATTGGTATTAGGCCTAGTATGTTTTAAACATTAAATTCTTTATCCACTCTCATAGAAATAGAAAAGTATTTAATAAATATTTTGTTTTTTTATGCAAAACTACACGAAGACTATCTACGCTATCCGTCCCTAATTTAGCAATGTAAGACTAGAGTGAAGGTAGCTAGTCATCACCACCTAGTTCATTTTTCATTTGTTGTCGTACCTGCTGGAAAATACACCTGTATTCAAGATGCGCAAACAATTATTTGAGCGGCTTGAATTTTTTTACTCTATAGGAAAATTTCGAGATACTATTCAACACATTTTGAAATTTACTAATGAATTTAGAATAATACTGTATTAAAATAAGGAAGTAGAAAGCTGATTTTTTTATATACCAAACTATTTTGTAACTTTTTATTATTTTTTAAATATTTTCTGTAGTTGATGATAAAAATTCAATGGTTTTTATTAGTAATAAGACAGAAAGAAGGCTTGAAATTTATTAAAACGTTGTTTCGAACAAACTGCAGCTTCTCTAGAACGTATTTTAAATTTCAATATCTCTATATTCGGCGCTTGGATTAAAAGAAGTCTTGAATGGTAGTACTGTCTTTGTTTCACCAGCTTATTTCAGATAGTTCATAAGAGTTATTCATTACTTTTAAGTCCTATCGGATAAAGAAGTTTTCGTTATCTGAAATAGAAAGATGATTGACTACTAAAACATGTAGATGGCAGATCGATCGTGGGGTGGCCAGGTGGTTAGGGTGCTCAACTCGTGATTTGAGAGTTGTGAGTTCGAATCCCCGTCACACCAGGTATGCTTGTTCCTTCAGCCGCCGGGGCGTATATTCGTTGGTGAAAGAGTAGTCCAAGAGTTGGTGGTGGGTGGTAATGACTAGCTGCCTTCTTTCTTGTCTTATACTGCTAAATTAATGACAGCTAGAGCAGATATCCCCGTGTAGTTTTGCGCGAAATTCGCAACAAACCATATGAAGTGTGACGAATATTAACAACTCAATGGAAAAGTACCTCATCGTTTGGTCAAAAATGAAAATAACAATATCAAGTCTGATTATTTTTTTGTAGCCCGACATGGTCAAGCGTGTTAAGGCGTGCGACTCGTAATCTGAGGGTCACGGGTTCCCCGTCGCGCTAAACATGCTCGCCCTTTCAGCCGTGGGGGCGTTATAATGTGACGGTCAATCCCACTATTCGTTAGTAAAAGAGTAGCCCAAGAGTTGGCGGTGGGTGGTGATGCCTTCCCTATAGTTTTACACTGCTAAATTAGGGACGGCTAGCACAGATAGCCCTCGAGTAGCTTTGTGCGAAATTCAAAAACAAACAAACAATTTTTTGTATGTTTCAGTTTATGTAAATTGTTATAAATATTATACACAATCCAAGAGCAATAAGTATTGTTTATAGTATTACATATAATATACATATTCATATTTGCAATTGTGTCTTTCTTTTTAAAAAATCTATAATTGATTTAGAACCCCTGGTTGACCAGTTAAAATGTTGCGAATTTTAGACCTTGTTCTATATACATATAGCTCCTCACTTTGAAAATAACGTGACAACTGTCTGAGACGTAATGGCGACTTTTATGTACAGATTGGTTTTAGTACATATACTTTTAAACGTTTTTTAGTATGATTTAATTATAGACTTTATTCAGAATTATAGACTGAATTGAGTTTCACGGTTTTATAATTGATTTAATTGAACTTGGTATATTTACTTTCATACTGAGCTTTCCTATGAGATATTTAATACGTGATCATCAACAATAAAAAAGAAAGTTAGGGTGGCGCCACCATATAAAAGACGACTCGACTTTGAGTTTGATGGCGAAGAGAGTGATTAATTTGTTTGACAGAAGAGAAGGGGATTCTTCCCCGGTGAATTTAGATATTACAGGTGTGAAAACATATGCAGATCTCAAACAAAAGGTTGCTACCGTAAGTTATTGATCTTTTGTAGTTTGAACTAATAACACTAGGGGAGACGAATTATACAAGTTTAAACGAGGACAGGGGACCAACACAGCGCAGGAGGGGCACGTGCCCCTCACTTTTGCCAATTACTGAGTTTGTGTACATACATTATTATCAATATCAACAAGCATTAAACTGATTTAGCTTTGCTTTTGTCCTCGCTTTACTTTCTAACAAAAGTACGCTTTCGTGGTTTTAGAAACGGTACTTTTCTTTGCCAAACATTTGGCAAGTTAATTTTAGCATGGGCAAGGAAGGGTCAAGACCAATGATACAGTGACAGTATTATCACTTATGTTATTAATTAAGTATTGCTAATAAATAGTCATACAAGTGTGTACTAAGCTCCGTTATTTGTATCTCACCCAACCGTTGTAAATCAGTCCTTAAGTTTAACGTT
The DNA here is from genome assembly GCF_004210375.1 of Tachypleus tridentatus. Classification (NCBI taxonomy): domain Eukaryota; kingdom Metazoa; phylum Arthropoda; class Merostomata; order Xiphosura; family Limulidae; genus Tachypleus; species Tachypleus tridentatus. The sequence goes on along the minus strand of NC_134836.1, from coordinate 77,598,458 downwards.
ATTTAATCGACTGAGTGAGATATAAACTAATTATTAATACTATACCAGTATTTTTGCCATTTGACCATCTTACTAATAGGTACTTTTTTTGACTGAGGTGAAAATGTGAAATTGTTTTTATATAAAAATTTGTTATTTACAATTATAATTACATAAATTTAAAAACTGAGATTGTGAGTACAAACAGTGGTTACCATGATGTATCAATGTTAGTATGATTGATTTAATGATGTACCATCCTTCTACATCTGCTACAGGTATAATATTTTCTTAGTGCTAAAGTATTTTGATGCCATTTAAGTATGAACAGCCATGTTTGGCATATTTAGATTGGATGTTTGTGATCAAAAGACTGAGTCTATCAGTTATAAACACCATGTGTGTGTCAGAATTTCAGAAAGAGTTTACTTGGAAATTACTGCTGACATTGGTGCTCTTATCTTATTTTTAAATAAACTTCTTTCTCCACCCATACGATATAAGTACATTTTTTGTATTCAGTGATCTACTCTGTGATGATTTAAACTTGAAATTACCTTTTGTGGTAATAATACTCCATTAAACATGAAGGGTGAAGTAGCTAGTTGATGTTCAAATTACATTTGATTGACAAGTTACTTTGTTTTGTTATGCAGGCTAATTATTTCACTTTTTTTTGTTAGTAATAAAACTTTGAACTTGTGGTCTTAATAAGAATATATAATCTAAATGGTGGTGTTAAAATTCAACAAATAAAAATATATTCTGAAAATTTCTAACATATATATATGCTATTTAAAATGGTGTTGTTTAAACTGATTTTATAAAAATTTGCCAGTATTGTGTTCACTTGTACCTGTTGAATAAATATAGTGTAATTATTTTAATGATATTCATATTTTATTATAATTATGTTGGTTGGATATGAAAAGTAAGGCATACTCAGTTGTTTGTAATTTATTAAAAAGTTTTGATAAGTCCTTGAAAAGCCTGAGCTGAAAAATAAAAGTTTTCACTTAAAATAAATTAAAAGTTATGTTTTCTTTTAATTTGAGGTATCGGAATGGACAAACATTGCTACTGTAACCAAGCAACAAACATGTTTTACATGTTTGTATCAAGTGTCTTATTATCACCATATGTAACAACTTTATTTTACCTCTGATGTGATATAATTCTTATATCTTAAAAGCTTCTCCAATTTTAAATCGTGTAAAGCAATGACAAAATAACTTTATCCATCAAAAAAGTTACTGTATAAAGTATTAATTCACCCTGAAAGTTAGTGAACTACACAGAACTTTAATTGTGTAAATTATGGAATCATACAGTTCATTTACCAACCAACCACCACCACCAATATATCTCGGCATGTGCACATATAAATGGACAAACTTTGTAAGTACTTCAAGGAGAAAATCATCAAAGGAAGCAAAATTTGTCTCAGTAAATTTCTAAATGTACAGAAGTTCAGACAAAAAAAATTGATACCAAACCCATATCAGTTACCATTTAGCCTTATGAGGGAAATTCTAATTTGCCAAATTACTATTTTTGTTTTGTTTTTTGTTCATCCTACATGCTATAGAATACAAATAAGAGTCAGTAGTGCTTTCGTGATGAAATCAGTCTAACTCTGATTGTGGAAGTAGTTTTAATTACCCATTCCTATAGCTACTGGTTTCCCTTTTCTATATGCCTTGCCACTGAACTAAAACATTACTAGAACTTGCATTCTTGAATTTAATGAGCATTACCTAACAGTGGGTGAGTACATCAACATGGACATATGATTTAATATATTTTTTCTTTATGTTTATACATCTCTGAAATATTTACAGTTTACTGTCCTTATTGAATTGATTGTTACTTGGTATATTAGCCTTGATCAATGAGAAGGTCTGAACTGGAATCATAAAAGCCTTTTTTTAATTAAACTCTACTGGCCCTCTTTGTCCAAATAATATAAAGTTTGTCATTTAGATGACCACTTTTATGTAGCACATACATTCTGTAAATTCACTTGATTGTTGAAATACATCGTTTTGCACAAAAGAGAGCCTATTTTTCACATTTAAAAATGCATCTTTTTCAAGATTGTTGGCTGGAAGGGTAAGTGAAAACTTTATGCACTTCTAAAATTGACATAATTGCACCAGCTGAATAACCTCAGCCAGATCCTGCTGGATATATTTGGTACTGATTTTTGATGTCCTTGTTTCTGATAATTGATATTTGGAGCATTTTCTTCGTGTCGGGATTGTGTGGCAAATGCTTTATCTAGAGCTGAACAATTAATAGAGTTAATTGTTATGATCAATTACCTATAAGTATAAATGACATTGACTAGTGTTACATAAGATATAATTGATTAATTGAAATTACTATTAAATCAGTTAATGTCCAAAAATATTATCCTAACAATTTCTCATTATATGTTTTGATTAATTCAAATTTGTTCAGTTTAATTAATTATTATAATGACTCATGAAAATATTCAACTAAATAAAATTAATGTTTCTAATCATTACTGTTTTTCATTGTTTCAACTAATCAAAATGTTACCATTGTGAATTCTTAATAATTTCAGTTAAATTCTTTCAACTTAATATATTAGTGGTAGAACTCAAAACCAACAAATAATTGAATTGACTATGACCAGGGTCTGAGAGAGAAATCCTGAGCCCTGGTACTTCTCCTGATTCTGGATCCCTTATCCTTTCTTATCCTATCCCAATCAATTATTTATGTTATTTTTTCCACTTGCAAGGCTCACCAAAATGTATTATCAACATCATATTACTTTGTTTTTTTTGAGAGAGCAAGAGAAGGGTGACTTTTTGGCATTGTGTGTGTGGTAAATAGTTATTTGAGCTCAGACCCTTGAGATTTGCACTGGCTGCATCCCCCACTATAACCCTGACTATAACACAACAGAGCAGCTATTTCTGTTAGTGTTAGGTAACTGTGTATTGTGATATGCATGCACCTGCTTTTAACTCGTGAATTCAAGGTTGTGGCCTGTTGGCCATTGATTACATAATTAGCAGTAGTGATGTTTATGTTATTTGGATGAATCAGTTGCTTGTTTTAACATTATCCTCATTTCACACAAGCTACACACCTAACCAGTGTTACTTAGGGTAAGATTGCTTAAAAAAAGGAAGTTACAAGAAGTTTACATTCGTTATTTCTTGAAAAAAAAACATTGATGGCTGAATAACTCACTTTTAACTGTTTACTGCTTGACAAGGACTAATAATAATCTAACAATATATAATATTATTAAGTTGTCAACCAGCTTACCTAAACAGAACACCTGTTTAATTATGACCAACTCCAGGTGGATAACATAACAAAAGGAAAGAAAAGACTGACTGTTGCCATGTCCTGCTTATGTCGCTTGAATTAATGATATTTCATCTTGCTCCTGTAGTTTTAGTTTATTATTTGTATTAATTTGTTCTTTCTAAAGTTCTATCAATATCAAAAACTTCTTGCATTAAAGCTTCTGATGTTTTTACAGTTGTAAAGTACTTTTTAAATTTTAACTTGCTGATAATGAAATTAAAGAAAATCTAAGAACTATCTATAACAAAAAATTATTGTACATTATCATAGTTTTAATATTTATTATAATACTTAAATACTTCACTTTCTGCCTTATAAATAATTATAATTTCTTTATAGAGGTCATCTAACATCATCCTACCTTTTCTTGCAAAATAATAAACACTGTTCTTTTATTTTTCTAGGACCAGAGTAAATTTTTTTCACTGAATTATCTATTCTTTCACACAGATAAGAATCTACTAGTTTTGCCAAGTGAAATCTGAGCTAGTGAGACAGAAATAGAGAGACTTGACACAAATGTAAAAAAAAATACTATAAACAAACTTTATTGTTAGAAGATAGTGTGTGTATTTGTTTGATAGAACAGACTACTACTGGATCAAAACTTTTTTCTTTCCGAGCGACCTTACTTGAGTTCACACTCTAGACTTACAACCATATGTTACTTAGTGAAACCATAACATCATGTTTACCAAAAAAGACTGGCACATTCTACATGACAGGTCATTCCTATCCCAGTGTGTGGGAGTTTGTAATTCTCAAGACCTCACCTGGTTTACCATTGTAAGATACTGCTGTTTACTTTCATGCATAATGCTTTATAACCATATCTCAGGAGTTATTTCAAAAGAATAACAAATGATAAGGAGAGTTAGAGTGAAAGCAACTTAATGACTTTCTGGAACTTACTGGAAAGTGTATCCTTTAATACTAGTAGATGAAGTATACAGTATTAAAAATTACTGGGAACTGTTTAGTGTTATTAGGTTTGACGGTTACACAATTATTAGCTAGTTACGTAAGTGGTGGTGGTAATTGTGTATTTGTTGTCACTAGTACTTATATCCATTTTACTTTCTGTGCTGATGATGATTTGAGTGGCAAGCTGAATAGTTGGTTATCATAATGGTAGAACACCAACAGGATTTCATCAGTTCTTGAAGAGAGAATTGTTTGAGCTAATACTGTCTGATCTCTGGATAAGAAACAGTGCATTTCTTGCATTGGCTCCATTACCACATTAAACATTACACATCATTCTCAATAAACTATGAAACAGAATTTGTATATTTGGAGGTACTATGACTCCCTCTGCAACATATGTTTTTGAACCTTATCTGGCCAGTGTTGGATATATTCTTCATATAAACACAGTTTACCTGTTATACAGGTAAAGATGATTAACATTGTAGTAAAATCCTTTCTTAAGATTTTAATGCCAGGACTAAGGACAGAGATGACAATTTTCATTCAATGGTTGACATTACTTAGACAAAGTCAAAGATGTGTCACTACAGCCATATTCATCTCATCACAGTACGGCAGAACAAAACCAGTGATAACTGGCTTTACTGGAACACACCAGTGCAATTTCAGCCTTTACAGAGCTGGGCTGAACACCAGATATTTTGGTGAAAGCTCTCTGTTACCTTTCTAATCTAATGTGCATGTTAGACTTGAGCTCCTTTAGTTTCCTGGAGCCAAGGTGGCAACTGCTAAAGTTTGATGTCAATATTCCATGTTTTTGCAGTTGGGCTATACTGTTGGCCTTGTCTAACTTGCTGTGATGCAGGATACAAGATTTTCATTTGGAAGTGACACAAAAGTAGATTTGCTTGGTTTTCCATTCTGGAGCAATATCCACTTGGAGGCAACATCTGTATTTGTTGCAGCACAGTCGTCATGGAAGAGCTAAAGAAGCTCTGTGTACTCATTGGTGTCCAGTCAGGCTTTGTTGGCAAGCAGACTGAATTACTGCTGCAACAGCTGCTTGGTTTTCTCTTCTTGGGACTTATTGAAAATGTAACTTTGAAACTTGGCCTGATTGATAGCTTTGTTCAACACAGGCTTAAAACTTAATCATGTTTTATCATGACTGTATCCCAGGGTTGCTTCTAAATCATACATTTTATAGTCAAAATATGGAACATCCAAGCTCAAGCATTGTGCAGCTTGTTCCTGATTCTTGTCATTTTGAGCAAAGATCCATGCCCTCTTTACCCATACCTTTAAATTTTGAGGGAAAGATATATTTATCTTCACCCATGGGTACTTGTTACTTCATAAACTTTTCTCCTGTGCATTTTTGGACAACACCAGGATGACGTGTACAAAATGTCTAGTGTGTGTGTGTGTGTGTGTGTAATGTAGCTCTCATCTCTAAGGCTCTATGTTGGACAGTTTCAGGTTGGTGTTCCTGGAAAACAGAAAAAGTTACACTGAACAGTATGTTTATAGGCTATGTATAACTTAAGGTCTCTCAGTGGCCCAAAATCATCTTGAAAGTATATCTCATATGATGGAGAGGCACTTGATGACTTCATGGATCAACAAGTGATGTTCACTGTCTCAACTGTTGGCAAACAGATAAGACTGCAAGTTTCACTCACCAGCAGTATGTCCAGTTTACCTTGGCTGGACTTTTGGTCATGGTTATGCTACTCTGTTTGGTAGATGCCTTGGACTCCTGTATAAACTGCCCCAATGGGTTTCAGTCTCATCAGACCATTCATTATTATGGCAATACTCATCTTTGTGCGTCTTCTATGGACTGAAATTAATCTTTGGTTTTAAAAGCATCAGATTCTGGCAGTTTTATTTGTGAGTCTGTAGCTACAACAGGAATGAAGCCATGAACATTAACAACATCAACAAAAGTCTGATGGCTGACAGAAAGAGTGGTCAGGTCTCTGAGAGCTGTCTCTCACTTCAGTGACTAACTCTTTTTGATTATAATCCCTTGTACTCTGATAAATGTAAATTCTTCAAGAATAAAGCCTTTTAAGTTTAATAACACAAGAGTGAAAAAGGACATGAGTAAAAACATTTGTCAGTGGAAGACACTATAAGGTTCTTGTTACAGTGCCACTTTCTACTCTGTGGTATCTTCAGTTTTATTGATTTCTCTTTAAGTACTTGGGTAGGGTCCTGATAATTAATTAGAAGCTCAATTAGAAATTGTTCTACATATTTAAACTGTATTCTCTTAATTTGTGATTGCATTTAGCAAAGAAAGACACTGGACAAAAAACACTCTAAAAGAATGTATTTATAAAAGGAGGTACCATTATTGGAGAGAATAATTGTACTGAGAACTGCTCTACACTAGGAAGACATATTGTTATATACTGTTAACAAGAATGCTATTTTTTAGGGCTCCTACCTATGTCATTTTTTTCATTCCCATCAAAAAATAAAAGAGATGTGACCTATTAAGTCTCACTGCTTATCTACTTTCATATCTTATGTCCATGTATTTATGAGAATGCAACTGTGATTACATAGGTGAATAGCCCAGAACATTAAGTAACTTAGTTGGGATATGACCAGTTTTCTATTATAAGGCTGCCAAGTCTTGAATGCATGAAAAGTTTAAAAAAATATTTGAACCTTTGAATTTGGCAAAGAAGGTAGAAATGCATGTTATGCCTGTATACTACAATCACAACAGTACAGACATTGTTTGTTATTTACTTGTAATTGCTTGTGCTTTTAGTAAGGCAGAATTATACTGTTCATTATCCCATTAAAAATGCAACATTTATCTCTTATTAAAAGGGACTAATTCTTATCTAATGGTATATACATATTACACATATTCATAATAGTTGTAAAATGATAACAAAAATTATACCATTTAATGAATGTTCATTTAGTCTATTCCTTGATTTTAGATATCATAATGATTTTTTTTTTCTTTCAGATGGATTGTGATCAAGCCTGGTTTTATACATATAATACATTTTTTTCAAGATATTAATCAGTATATCAGAATTATATTTTTATCTAACATTTGATGTTTTTAGCAATATTATAAATATAATAAGCAATTATGTATCTTATATTTTGTGCATGTTTTTCCCAATCACATTAGTTGTTTGAACAACTGTTTTGGTGTGGACTACATTAAGCTGGTGAATTTTATTTTTTTTATTAATTTTATTCATAATATTGCTAAAACCATCAGTGTTATAATTGTAACATGTGATGTATGGTTCAATATTTTATGCTTTATTTTATTTCTCAGACATTTGGCATAGCAGAAAATGAGAATTTTGTCATTTGTACTCTCAATCGAGAAAACATTTGTGATGACTCTTCATTTGATACAGGTAGGTTTTGTTCATTTTTTTAATTTGTGTATATTTTATATTGGGTACTTAGAGTTTAGTCAGTTTCATTAGAGAAGGTTGTATATATGAATGGTCAGAAAGGTTGACCTATAGTGTTGAAAAATTAATTGAAATTTTTGTTATCAGAGTAAACATCATAATCTAATATGCATAATCACTTAATACTTACATTTCAGTTTGACTAGTACATAAATAATGAGTACCATTTGTGTGTTTGCTACAAGAGAAGAGCCCAGAGGGTACTAACTTCATCATTATCTTATCAACAGGACTAACAGAAAACAACAGGTGACCCCCTCAGAATGCCTTGAAAAAATTTGCATGCGCTCATCTACCCATATAATGAAAACTTGCCAAAGATTATATCAATATCTCTAATAGTTTCTGATTTACAGCCCTGTAAAATTTAATTAATTTTCCTTTATATTTGGCAATTTCGTTTTCAGGTAACTTTGGCTGCTTAAAGCTGCAAGAGTAATGGTGGTAGAAGGCTGAATATTGCCACACTGACTGAATTAATCTTACAGAATTCAAAAATGTCTCAAATCAAGTTTATCTCTATTAGGATTTGCATAGTGAGGCAGTAAAATCAACTGAAAACCCAAAATCGAAAAAAACATTGGTTTATGTTGTAAGCCATAGCTCTAAGACTTAATATGTTACAAAGCCGAATGTTTTTTCAAATTTCCTATAACATATCAGTTGATAAATCAGTAATTGTTGTAATTAAAAGTCTGTTAGATCTCCTGTAAAAAAAATTTAATTGCATGCAACTTTTTATGATTTAGCTAAAAATAGCCCTACTTCAGGCCACAATTTGACCATGTCAACAGTTATTCAGCCTTTTCAGATTTTTACCATATATTCATATATCTCTGAATATGATCTACAAAAAAAATCAAGATGGTGTTCAACCTACTTTTTGAGTTATAATTTTTTAAAGTATCCTCTGTGGGGGTCACCTACAGCCCCCTGGATGATTTGACATGGAATGACTCAATTTTATTTATGAACTTTCTTACTGTATTCTTTTTTTTTTTTTTTTGGTAATCTTTACTCCAAACAGTGGGATTAAGTGATTTTGTTAGGTAATAACTGGGAGTACTTGCATAACTGTACTTCCATATAGATGTGCTCTCCATTTTGAAAGAAAGCTCCCAGAATGCATATTAAACAGCTTGACATGTTGTGTTGATTTTGAAGAACAATGTATATTACTTTCATAAGTTCAGTAGAACATCCAATTTCAGTCAGAATAAAAAGAAAATGAAAAATAAGTTGTCATTGAGCAGTTTGAGGTGGTTGATGTGTTCAAATAACACACACACACAATTTCATATTTATAATGCTTTTCCAAGAAGTCAACAAGGCAGAATAATAAATCACAATTTTTTATTTCTTAAAAAATCGTGTCTTGCATTTAGATTACTGTTCTTTCATGTATAACATCTCTATAATTTATCGAGTTCACAGACACCAAGTCATCTTTTATTTTTTTGCTGTTTATCTATTTTTTTTTTGCATTTTTATTCCTTCTCAAAGTTACCTAATTAAAATTATTGATTGAATAATTTGAACTGTTTATAAATATCACTTTAATAGTCAAATCAAATTTTCAAAAGTGATAATTTCTCAGTACTTTACTAGTGTTAATATGCCAGAAGTAAAACTTTTTGCTCAAACTGTAAACTTTATAATTTATCATAAGAACTTATGAGTGGAAGTAAAGAATAATGTAATATTATATCAACAACACTACATGGGCTAATCAGACTAGACTTTTGCCTAAGTAGCAGGACTCATCTGTCTGATATACAACAGGCATAATAGTGGTTAGGACATTTTATGTCAACAGTTGTGTGAACAACTGTTTTGATGTTAATTAGATTAAGTTGGTGAAATGTAATTTTTGTTAGTTTTATTTTTTTGTGGAAGACTGTTTAAGTTGGGGTCAAATATTTTGTGGTTGAGGAGTGATAAATGGCTCTCTGTCATCTTTTTTCACATATTCTCAATTTGTTTTAGCAATCTTTCATGTATTCATGTGTGGCTGTGATTAGTTTAACATTGAATATAAATCATAAGAAACTGTACAGTATGATAATTTTGTTTTGTTTTTTTTTCATTTAGAGGAAAATAATATTTTATTTTTTTATTTCTTAAATGCCACTAAATGGCATTTCATTTAGTTTTTTACATCTTACATTATAAGATGTAAAACTTACATCTTTTTATTGGGAAGGAATTATAGAATTTATTTTTAAGCCTTCTGAATTTTAAGGTATTTATAGCAAACCCACTAAGTCAAGGTGTTACCTATAACCATGAACATATTCATAGACTATGGTGAGAATTGATGTCTGGCTGTGGACTGTTGAGAAGAGATAGGTTAAGAACAATATGTAATTTGATGGCAATTTATTTCATAACTTTTTGTCTTACATCAAACATTACTGTATAAAGTATGATGCAACAAGATTCATAGAATAAAAGTAGATGAACAAAACTCTTGTTATTATTTAATGAGTAGGACAAGTTTAAAAAATATTAGTATTGTACAAGTCACTTTGTTATGGTAAACTGGTACTTTAATAAGATGTGTTTTATCTATTGCATAAAAAAATTGTAAACTTTGAACTTAATATATATTTGACAGAATTGATGTGTAAATTATGAAAGTTTGAAATTCTTAATTTATTTAGGCCTAGTTCAACTCACAACCTGAGGGTTGCAGTTTCAAATCTCTGTCAGTGGACATGTTTGTCCTTTCAGCTTTGAGATATAAGTGATGGTCAATCTTGCTAATCATTGGTAAAATAGTAGTCCAAGAGTTGAGGGTGGGTGATGTTGACTAGCTGTTTTCTCTCTAGTCTATTACTGGTAAATTAAGGATGGTCATTGCAGATAGCCTTTGAGTAGCATTGCACAAAAAATAAACTTAATTTATTTAGTTAGATTTGGGGGAAGGACTCATTAACGTTACATTTACATATCCAATTTTAAAGTATCTCAACCACAATTGTGTGGATTAATTATGCATGGTAGAAAAGATAAAATATCCTGGTATATTCTGGCAGTACTCAGAAAAGTATATGGTTTGATTTCTGAAATTTATTAAACACACTAATAATATTAATTTTTTAGGAATACCAAATTTCATTTTAGGTATAGTTTTAACTATTTTTGAAAACCATTTGTAGAATGTAATTCATTTCAGATATTCATCATTGGCATTATTTGTGTGAAATATGGAAATAAAAGATCTCTCTAGTATGAGTTTCTTTGGCCCTTTTTAAATAAAAAAGATATTTCAGAAAATCAAATTTCTAATATTTGATAATTTGCTAGGAAGATTTTTCTTTTAGGTAAGTATTATCAATACCAAAAATAATTTATGTCCATAATTATAATTTCCTTTATTATCTAAATAATCAGATTTTTTAGTGCAAAAATAATTTAAAATTATGAACTACTTAATAACTTTTGAATAAATATCCATTTTTGTAATAACATTATGCCAGATTATTGTAACTGCTGTGAAGGTTTCTCATCATTTATTGTGCTTGGGAGTAAGTTGAATAAACCTGTGTTTATATTCCTTGTAGCTCTTAAGAACGATGTGAGCATGAGCAGTGTAACTGTGTTAAAGGATATTTCTCAGGATCTTCCAGCTCCAACAGAAGAAAAAATTGAATATTTGCCTCATTATGACACACTTCTCAAGAGTGGAATGTATGAATACTATGCATCTGCTGGGCAGGATCCTCTACGTGAGTGATTTGTTATTTGAACTTTAACTGTTCAACTGAAATTTGATATGATGGAAATTACTTTTGTCACCTCCTTTTTAATATACGACATTTAATTCTCTAGCAGAAAAGGGATATAGGGAACTAGGGAAACTTATAATGTGATTGTAGAGTCAGTAGGTGTTAAATTTCCTAGGATGAGAAGTATCTTGAACATACCCTTTATCCATGGTCTGTGTATTAAATACTTGTTTACAATAAAATACTAAAATGGATATATATTGAATATTTGCATGAAAGGGTAGTATTTGGTACAATAGGTAGGGTGATATTATAGATTGTGTTACTGAAAATGAGCATTTTTTTTGTAAACATTTTGAAAAGTGTAACTTTATATAGATTTTCCATCAAAAGAAACTGTAATGAAAGTTTAATAGTAAGCCAAATATTTTCCCTTCTTTGAAATTAGAACAAAAAAATTATAATTTCTCTGAAAGAAGTCCACATGCTGCCTGAAGGGGTCACTTGTTTTAACCACTTACACTAGTATATAGTAGTGTGTTGTCTGTCAGTAAATGTACATTACAATGATGCCACTTAAGAGATGTTAACCCTTCAGTATGTAATGTCACAACAAAAGTAAAATGTGCACATGCCATGAATCATGAGAATAATTTTACTCTCTGTAAGCTACAAATAATATATGAACTTCAAAAGCAGAGATAAGAAATAATTGTTTTATTTACTGTTTAAACAGAACACTTTTGGGAACCATACAGGAGTACATCTTGTCATAATTATATTTGACTTCTAAACTTTAAAGGACAAATGAAATGTTACAAAAGTGTCATTCAGTTACATGTTTATTGATATACTTTTACGTGGTTCATATTTCCACAAAATTATTATCGATGCAAAGTTATAAAATTTTGATATGTGAGAATTTTGTATTTGATTAGGATTAATGTATTGTGGAAAACATGATAGGTGATATTAATTAAATATCTTTTGGTTTTTGTTTCAGCATATGCTTTAGCAGAATTGATTGATAATTCTCTCATGGCAACAGCTCACAATAAAGGTTGTAGAAAGATAGAACTGAGACTGGTAGGTATCGAAATAAACTTGATATAATGGTTTAAATCTTAGGAACTTTTTATTCTCTATCTGGTGCTATAAATTTTGCACAAAACAATAGTTTAATTTCATGTATAAATATGCTAATTAATACACTCATGATGTTCAGTGTCATAATCTTAACTGGCATGCTTTTTTTTGCTTAAAAATCTTCAGCATTTGGATCCAATTCCAGTGATTTTTGTCATAGACAATGGATGTGGAATGACAGCAAGTCAGTTGAAAGATTGGGCAGTATACAGATTGTCAAAGTTCCATCGGAAAGAAAATTCTAAGCAGAAGTGAGTTAAGATATTCATAGCATTATTATCCAGAAGGAAAAGTTAAGCATCAATATAAATATAAACATTTTTATTTTCTGGTTTGTATCTAAATATCTTTCAAAGTTAAAATGATTAACTGGTAAAATAGTTAGAACTTCATTGTAAAAATAAAATCTGAACTATTGGAGTGAGTAACAGATGCAAACTTAAAGTTTTTTTAAATATAAATTTAAAAATTAAATGAAACTTAGGGAAGCAACAGTCTTTAGTACACTTTCTGTGTAATACTTATTGCATTAAATTGTTTTTTTTCTTGTTTACTTCTGATGAAATAAACATACACTTAAGTACAACAATGTTTATATTCTTGATGTAAATACTGATTTATAAAAGTTTTTTATTACTTTTAAGAGTGAATTTGTTTCTGGATGTTAAAATGCTTGAAGTAAAAGATTTTGAAAATATTCATATTCCTTTTTTTTTATGTCCTTATAAAGTTCTCCAAAGAGCCAGGAAAATTTTGGTGTTGAGATTCCACGATTTTTAAACAGTGAAATATCTTACTTTGGAGTTGGAGGGAAACAAGCAATATTTTACTTAGGACAGAGAACCCGGGTGAGTGCACTTGTAGACTGATTTCCTATAATAAAAGGTAACTTAGTTGTTAATGATGTGTTACTTGTGTTGCTGTTGTTTATTTTAGTTTGTTTACCAAACCATGATAGCAAGCTTCAGTTAACCTTCAGCTGGAAAATTGACCAGGAAAACCTATTTTAACCAGGAGTTTCTGTGCCTATAAGTATCAAGACATATGTCTGCTCAGTAATTTGGAGTAACATAGATAATTAGCATAATAAGCATTCTGTGTTTGCTACCTTCTAGTAAAATTTTATGTTATCAATATTAAAAAAAAGGGTGTATAAGGGGAAGCATGGTTCAGGGGCTTTGCTATTTGAACTCTCAATTGGACAGTTGTAAAATTTAGGCTGGCCATTGTCATGCTATTGTGTTTTTGAACAAGAAGACACTTTATCCTACTTGTTCCACTTTACTCAGCCATGTGATGGGTGCCAGTTGTTAGCTGTGGGACTCAACTGTGATGGACTGACACATACTGGAAGGGAAGTGAGCCAGCATTCTCATTTGCTTGTGCCATTTGAAACTGGAGTCCAAAAGGACTGGCCTTTCGTACTTGTCAAGACATGGAAGGGATTTGATTTTTTTTTAAACTAACGTGTGTGTATATATATTTATGTATGGAATGGAATCTATTTTTCTATAATTCGTTTTTTGATATACATAACATTGTAGGAAGAATGAAGGTCAAGTTTACAGATATATTATTATTCTTTGTATAATTCCTTTAACTAGTGTGTTTTTATACTAATTTAACTCTTGAAACATTGTTAACTGTTTAACTGTGGAGCAAGGTGCATTGCACCCAGTACTTAACTGCCAACAGAATTTGCAGATTATTGGTAAAGATTACAAGACTTTTGTATGCAAAATATCAGGTTTTTGAATTAAGATTTGCTCAGGCATTTTATCTTTCAGAAAGTTGACCATTCACCATGTAAGGTAATTTTGATTTTAAATTAAGAGAAATAATTTTTTTCTTGTGAAAATTATCAAATTTTATTTGTGTAATGTGTAACCTCCTGAATAACTGTCAAACTTTTTTTTAGAAAAGTTTATCTGTTACTTTCTCCAAGAGATGGATTGAATATAAGACAGTTAAAGAAAACTTATGTACATCAAATTATGGATAGCAACGTATGATGTCCATAGTGTGGTGGAGATAAAATCCAATTAAAAAAACAATTACATATTTCACCAGAACACTGTATTAGTATGTATTTTAAAGAAATGTTATCAGTTTCAGATATGTATTGTTTTCAGTTAAGTAAGACGTCTCTAATAAAATGCAAAAAAGATATAAGGAATTCCAAATTTTAGATACCTTTGTTTATATTTATTTATCAAGAAATATATTTGATTGTCTATTTCAGATGATCACAAAACCCAGAAATTCCAAAGATGTCCATGAGTTTTCAATGTCCAAAGATGATTTTGAGAAAAAAGAACTGAGTAAAACATCAATATACAGTGGCATGATTTTGAATAGAAGGGTATTTTTCTTTTGAATTAGTAACTACAAAGCTGTGACATTGTAATTGCTAGTTACTAGTATTTGTCATCAGTTTATGTTTAACTGGTCCAGTATAGTGTTATAATATTTTATCTGAAAGCCTTTTTGTGAAATTGTAGAACAAGGGTATAAGATATAATTTTTTTTCACTTAAAAGTACTTAACATTTGTGTATATAGAAAAACTCAAAGCATCAGGCTTCAAAACCACATCATAAGTTAATCAGTATAAATATTCAAAGTCACACTATAAAAGAATTGTTGTGAATACTCATAAAAATTGGAGGCTGTGGTTTGAAAAAAGATCCTTCAACCAAAAAAAAAAAAAGACATGATGAAGCTAGAGATATCTTCTAGCTCTGTTAAAATGAAATAATGAACAAATATTTGAAGTTGCCCAAGACTTCAATCACACCTCAAAATCTATGGCTGTTTTCATGAGAAAGATGACCACAAACTGGAATTGTAACAATCCTATTTCACCCCATAACTATCAAGTCCCCTGAAACTTGTTTGGTATGTTAACATCAACTTGGAAGTCACAGATTTAAGTTATCAGAAGATCTGTTATAAAGTTATACAGGAGGTAGAGGGAAAGATAACATGATAGTTCTCTAAATAAAAGGAAAGAAGCTTATGGTAATTCTGTTTTATTGTTATTGTTAAGAACTAAGAGAAGCATGGTAGATTGGGAAAGTTACTGTCTTCAGTATTACATGATCAAACATAATTATAATATCCAAAGTATAAACTAACATTTGATAGGCATATCTTAATCATACAATTTTTAGCTTAACATAACATACTTTTGTGAAACTTTAAGTTCTGTGTAAATTTTTATATAAATAGGCTGGTGATGCTAGTCATATTTCTCCTGAAGAAGAATACATGCGGAAAGTAATATTGGAAGAAATGGGAGAGGACAGTTTTACTTGTGTTGTGATACAAGAGATTGTGCCTGATCATGTTACTTACTTGAAGCAGAACTATGAAAATTTGTGTCGAGAGTTAGCGTAAGTAACTATAGTGCACTTTTTGTTTTGATATTATGTGTTTACTGCTGTTTGCTGAATAAATTAGTTTTTATGTATTGGTAAAAAATGTCAGATTTATGTACAGATATAATAATTTTGTATTTTAGATGAAATGCATGCTTACTGAGTTTTTGTGAAATGAATGAGAGCTCATAATAATTGTATTTCATTAGTGGTTGTATATTTTTAACATAATAAATTTTACATTCGTTGAGCACCCAGTATTCAGTATTGCCGAGTTTTTTTTCAATATGAGGTTTGTCTGAAAACAACTTTTCAATAGCTAGGCCTAACCACCTTAAGTGTAATCTCTTATAGAATAATATATTACTTGCATAATGTATTTTATTGAGATGCCTTCATGTTTCACATTTTTTTACCTTGTTTTCTACATCTTCAGTCTTTTGTTTTGATATTTAATACAGAAACTTACTATTCAAAATGAAGGTGACATGAGAACTTTTTGTTTACTTTTATTTTGACAGAATACTGGTGTAAAGAATTTGCTTGAACAAAAAATTAATTCAAATTATGTGAGATATTAATATTACAGATACCTGTGATTATAATGAAAATGTACAACTCAGTTCCATAAATTAAAAATACCTCAAATGACTTGTACTGTTACACACAAATACACACGTTTTGAATTTGGCCTGTGTCCCACTTCTACATTTTATAACAATCTGATGTCAATATATTTTTGTTCAATATGTTAATAAACCAAAATGTTTTGATAAACTAAAAAAAAGCCAGCTGAGATACTGTACTGCAGGAAACTTTATTTAATTGTCTTCTGTGAGATAACGAGATGTTAAGGTGCCACTTGAAAAAGCTGTTTGATGAATGTTTACTAGAAATAGTGCATTTCATTGCTGTGAATATTATACATAGATATAAATAATAATAATATTTATTGAGGAACCTACTGAAATGAATGCTTAATTCATAAATACAATAATAAAAAGTATTACAATAGTAAAGTTCTAATTTTAATAAGTACAGAGTTTTAACCCACAGTTTCAAGTTATCATTAAATAATAAATAAAAGATACTTTTTTTTTAATGTAAATCTCACATGATGATTTGATATTACGGGTTGATTCATTGTAATTATTAAAATCATAACTTTCCTACTGTAATAGTTTTTATTACTATATTTTTAACTAATTATAAATCTTGTTACATTTTACTGAAATTGTGGGAATTAATACATTGTAGCTGGTTAGAACAAGCCAATGGTATATAATTGGTTATCTTTAATTTACAATTTGTTATAATAATGAACTTACAAGTCGTACAGAAAAGTAAGTTGCATCCATTCATACAAGTATATGCTGTGAAAACATAAAAATTTAGCATTATTAACGTTATTCTTACAAATGTATGCTAACAAAATGCTAATGTTTATATAATATAGCCAGAATACCTAAGCACTGTAATGGTAAGTTCATTTTTACAATGCAGAATAAAAAGTAGGCATAACAAACATGATTTTGTTTCTCTAAAAACAGATAGGAATACATATTTAAGTTGTCATATTAGAAAAGTGAATGCTTTTAAATTTCTTTTTTTATTGTATTTTGTTTCAGTTAAACTACTAAATCATGAGCAGAGCTTCTGTTGAAAGAGGCATTATGTATTAACTTTTTTTTTCTTCTTCTAATAGTGCCCAATTATCATAAGATATAAACCTATTCTAATATTTTTTGTTTATTTTATAATTTGAATATCTTTATATTCATATTTATATCCCCTCTGTGTGGATTCCTGTACATGGTGAGGGGACCTCCCAGGGAAAGTTCTGTTCTTTCAGTTTACCTTCTCTGGGATCTAAACATCCACCCACATGTTTGCCATGCATGGTGACCTGTGAAGGGGAGGAGAGGATCCTGGTGATTGAGGGGTTCAACCCTAACACACCACTTTGGCCTTGAATTACTATAGACAGGCAGCTTTGGGGTGGCCCCACTTGGGTCATTTGGCTGGTCCATGTGGGCTTGGGTTAACCAAGTACTAGTGTGGGATGCCATCAACAGGTGTTGTGAACATTGTATCTGATGCTGGTGTTTGGATGTAGTGCTCACAAAACCCTGACATTGCTGCAGTGTCCTTGTTTGACATTGTAGTGCATCCCGTTGTAGAGCTCCATGGTGGGTGAGGTTGGTGGGCACTGAAATATTTCTTTTTTTTTTATTATGGATCCTCCAGATGTGATGAGTGCCATTGATTATCTGCCTTTTGTCTAATTTACCAGCTCGAAATTAGGAACAGTTTTGTACAGATAGCTCATTTAGTTTTGCATGAAGTTATAATACATTAAGTTAATTAGCCAGCTTGTATGACATACCTGTAGTTGTGCTGAAAGTGGGTTACTATGAAAATACAGTAATGTAAAAATATAAAATGTAATTTTTAAAGGTATAGGTTTAAATATTTAGTTAAATAACTATCTAGCATAGGAAAGAAACATTTTTGTCACATAGTAAAAATTGAGGGGATGTTTTCCAGCCTTCTCATTCTGTAATTTAGTTTTCTATTAAAAATTGCATGTACATGTTTGCATCCACAAAAGTAAATTGAAATGCCACTAGTTAAGTTCACAAGTCACATAGTATATAATGTTTGTCATTAACTGTATTCAACCTGCTGACCATTTCTTTCAAACACATTAGAAATTAAACTTTATTAATTCACTATTTTATTATTAACTGTGTTCATCTGAAATAACAACAACTAAACAAATTATAATTTTTGTATGTTTAAAAAATGACAGTATTTTCTGTTTGCTAAGGCTAATAGTTTGTTAACTGTACACTAGGGTGGCATCCTATATAACATTTTATTCATCATAAGTTTTAGTTGTAATGTAGTTTTTTCTTTATTTTGTTT
Organism: Tachypleus tridentatus; assembly: GCF_004210375.1. Taxonomy (NCBI): domain Eukaryota; kingdom Metazoa; phylum Arthropoda; class Merostomata; order Xiphosura; family Limulidae; genus Tachypleus; species Tachypleus tridentatus. Next base: position 77,579,550 of record NC_134836.1, on the reverse strand, counting down.
GTAGGAAAGTTAGTTGGTTTTAAAGTAACTTTTTTTAAAATGTTATTTTAATTTCCATTTACTGTAGAAAAACAGTTATTACAGTGCCAAATTTGTTTTGGAAGGCATAATAAAAACAAATGCACATTTTAGTATTTTCTTTACTTATTCTGAAACTTGAAAATGGTAAATGTTCATAAGTTTGAAGGGGGAGGAAGTACTTACTTTCTTTGCTGGCAAAATATTCCCAACTTGCATGCCACTGTTTTAGAAGGGAATGTGTATGTTCTTGTGAAAAGAGTTAAAAAATGATTTTTTAATAATCTTGAAATTAGTTTTAATGACTAAAACAGTAGGAAAAGTATTTTACTGCTATCTTTTGTGAAAAGGCATATCATAGTAAAAGCATCATATGCACATAAAACAAATATGTATATAATACTTTTGTTATTAATTTTTCAAGAGATCTGAACTTTTCTTGTATTTCAGACATTTTACAAACATTTTATCTTATTCCTTGACAGATTGTTAAGGCAGAGTATTCATGATGAAACTTTGTAGAATGAACAACTGCCTGTTGTGGAGACACAAGTGTAGAGGACGACATTTCAAAAATCTTACATCTTTCCACCTGAAGACAAAAGGTGGAAAACTTTCAGAATGTTGTCCTCTACACTTGTGTCTCCACAACAGGCAGTTGTTCATTCTACAAAGTTTCAACATTTTATCTTGTCTTTGGAAAATGGTATTTCAAAATGATGAAAAGTGCTCTTAATTTTTGTTTAGGCACACATATCATTACTATATTCATGGACCAAAAGGAAACATTTTATCACCAGAAAAAGGACAGAAACTTCTCTCCAAATTTAAAATTACTGACATAGTGGTGAGCTATGGGTTTTTTCACTTTAGCTTTAGCATAAGTAAACTGAATAACATGTTGATGTTGATGAAGTAATTTATGAAAATGATTAATTTTTACATGTTTCAAATTATCCAACTCGTAGTAAGTTGTTCCAAATATGAGCCCTTACAATTATTTTTAGTTTTGGCAAATTAAATATCTTATTATTGATAATATATGTTTAGAAAATAGCTTCTAATCCTGAGTGCAACTATACATCCGATGAACTTTACTGGTTCTTTTTCTTCCCTTCTGTATTAACATAGTGTACTGTCTGAATTTATAAGCCATTGTAAGCTATAACTTATTGTGAAGAAAATTATAATTTCGGCTACTATACATTTCACAAACATAAAATGCAAATTTATATATTCTGTCGTGTTTATCTTAGTGTGTAACACAGCAATCAGTACCTTAAGAAAAAAACGAGCATTATTTTTATTTCTACAGGTCAAAATGTATTCAAAAGGTCATCAGTCACCAAAAGTAACAAATCTTAGAGATGTAACAGATGACCTGGAGACGCAGTTTATTAGAACAGCCGCAAGCTGCTTTGAGTTCAGAGGTTTGATGAATGGTAAACGAGTTGTAGAAGGCCTTCTCAGATATCACCCATTTTTATATGACCATGAGACGTATCCTTATGATCCTTATGGTAAATGTAGAATTTTGTTTTAACTCTACCACAATTATTTTCTCACTAGTACAACAGTTTTGTAGGAGTCAGTAAAGTGAAAAGGTCGTATTGCCACAAAGAGAAGTATTTTGTAATTGATAGATATGAAACTCACTTCATAATTAAAATGAGCTGTGGAAACATACTGACATTTATCGCTGTTTTTGTTGAAATTTATTAGATGAGAACAAAGGAAACAAAAAAGGTGCAAAAATTAACAGGAGCACTGAATAAATAGGAATTAAAGTTTGATTTTCAGAAGTCTGTGGTGCAGAAAGAATTGAACAGAATTTGTTTGTAGTTTAACCCAGTGATGGTGGATGCCATAGCAGTTTATGATACTTGTCTCTTAAGAATTTGGCTAGCAACTAAGTATATGTAGAAATGAAAGATTTAATTAATAATGTACTTGTATATATATTTATGAATAAATGTTAGCATTTCAAATTATATAATAATTATAAGAGAATTATCAATAATATTACTCATAGCTGTATACATTTTTAAAAACTATATAAATATCTGTATAGTAATATTTATATGGTAATATTTATAGTATTGTTATCATATGAACAAATTGAACAGTGGTACCCATGGCTTCTGTATATACCTGTTTATTATACAGATAATTGGAATTGGATAATTGTATAATTATATTGTTACTACAACTGTATGGAAGTTGTGAATACAGTGAATAAAACCAGTAGTTGTGTGTCTGTTGTCAGTTCTGTAGACACTGGCATGAAATCAAAACTACTGTTGGCTTTCAGTCTTTACATTTAACACTCTTTTCATGAATGATATTTATGTGTGGATTTTTAATCATTTGTGGATCTTTGAATTCTACTGTATTTTTTTAACAGTAAACAAATATTATAATATTCTGAGACTTAGCTATTTTTCCCCTGTCTTCTCAATGATCAATTTTTTAACTTGTATCCTTTATCATTCTTTGATAAAGATAAAAGTTTATTTACTACTAGATGCACTTTTAATAATGTTAAATGTTTGTTTTTGGTAAAGTTAGTTGTAGTAATCTGTCTGTCAGCATATAAGGATGTAGAGCCCTTGGGGGGGGGGGTGACACTGGGTGTTTGATCTGAGCACTGACTCTATAGGTGACCATTTTGATGTATGACAAGTTTGTTTAAGATTGATAGAATAGCATGTGGAGCACAGAGGGGCTCCATGGATGACACAAAAGCATTATTGCTTGGATCTTATCTCCCACTCATCTTCAATGCCACTCCTTGGAATGTTCAGGGGTTTAAGAATTATAAACAGGCATGTGCACATATTCTTTTTTTGTTTAGGTTAGTCTGATTCTAAAGAAGTCTAATGCACTTAAGCAGTGTATAAATCTCTGAGACCTCTCAAAGTGTGTTCACATATTATTTCTTCAAACATTCTGGTTAAACCATTAATTTCTCCTGTAACTGAACCTCTCTCCTCCCCCTGATTTTTTTCTTTTTCATTTTAGAAGTGTGATGGTGATAGTTGTTGTTTTGATTTTGGTATATCTAAATGAATATAAGGCTTATGTATTTATTAACTGTTTTAGCACTTCCTCAACCAGAGGATGAAAATGATTCTGTTATGGCTGATACAAAACCAGGAAGAGGAAATCGACCCATGTTTGAATGTTTTTGGAATGGCAGACTCATACCATATACAACTATTGATGAACTTCCATGGTGTGCTACTCCAAAGAAACTAAAAGATGTTCCAGTAGAATGCTATAACAGGTGCTTTTCTGGTATATTTGTTTAAATTTAATTCTTTTTGTAACAGCTAACAAGTATTTTTTTATTGACTTTGAAATTATTTTGGCCAACCAAAGGGGTCATCAGAGCCACCTACATAGTCAAAACTAATATTTATCCATGAGATAATGTGGATAATTTCTACACTGGGTTGATTAGAAGTATGTAGTCTCACAAAAGTGAATGTTTTACAATTATTAGAATGTATTTATTTTGTCATTCCTACTAATATAAGGAATGTTTCGATCATATAAAGCTCAACCAAATTCTTGAAGTGAGTATATTGTGCATTTAAGTAATATGAGAAAAAATTTCAACAAATGTGTTAAACTGATGTAAGTGTCCAATTAAAAAAACTGGATAGTGTTGAAGGTTACATTTTTATTCTTTTAACAGAGTGTCTGGAGTGCTTTGGACTGATGACAGTGTTCATGTAACCACAAACAAACAGACATTCATTGATTTGGAGCGACAGCTGTTAGACAAGAATACCAATTTTGTTCATGTGGTTGATGGCCAAGTAAGAAAAAGTGAATATCAACCTGTGTAAAAGACGAATATAAGTATGAATTAATCTGCATATTAGTGCTATTGAAGAGTTACTTTCATGGTGAAAATATGCAGGAACACATGATGAAATTGGTTTTATGTTTCACTGTAAAATGCATTAAAGTAAGTTAAACGTTTTCACTATGGTACTGAATAAATTTCATGGATGCTAAGGCTTCAGATCTCTAAAAGAAAATGTATTTTTACTCTGCCTGTATTGTGATGAGCAGTTGGATTATTTATTGTTTGATAATTATTAATTGAAACATTATTAATTACTAAAGTATTATTTGTTATGAAATAAAATGAAACATTCCTGTAGTTTACATTGTGATGTTTTTCAAATTAAAATGTTACAATTCTAATCAAATATTTTAAATTTAGGTAAAAAGAGGGGTAATTTCAAAGGAATTTCAAGAATGGCTGAAGACTTGTAATGAACAGTATGACAAACAGGTGATGTTCCGAAACTTTCATGGATATACCTCTCGTTCGGACGTTCAGAAACACAAGCAGTTTCCATGGGCAGTGTTTTATGCCATTGAGTGGGATGGTAGAGTGTATAAGAAAGGACAGTTAGTAAGTTTTGTCTTAAAAATTATTTATGGGCTTCACTGTAAGTAAACTTTAACAGGTCTTGGTCTAACCTGTAAACAGTTGGGGTTAACACATTATCTTTGGAATATCTTTCATGGAGATTTAAAATTAGAGAATTAATAATTGATAATCTTCCATGCTATTGCTTGCTTGCTTTTAGTCTAATGCCAAAATATGCTGAATTATAGGCTGTAGTTCTCATTAATATCTTGGGCATTCCATTTAACATCATATGTGAGGCCACAGAAGTTTACTGCAAATTTGAAGTCCTTTGTAGCTTAATACGTAGATGAGTTTTGACAACCAAACCAATATTCCGCATCAGCATCCCTACTGTTATTTATTTTTGTCATATATTACATGTAGTAGATTTAAGTTATATGTGAGTGAACTGAAATGTCTCTGCTGCTTGTACTATCAATGCTGCTTCCAGTAACATTTTCTTTTGAAGTTTTTTGAGCAGTTTTTCTTCATGGAATTTTGGCTAACTATTTTTTATGGCAGCTGCTGTTCTTTGTAAACCAAACTAGCAGTGTATTATATAATATACTAAGCATGTGTTTTTTACTAGTAGGTTGTGTACTACCTCATTGTATTTCTGATAACTTAATGTGCATAAATTTTTGAAACTGATTGTGTAACATGTAAAGAGTAAAAAAAAAGTTGTGTTTATTTTTCTCTAGTTTAGAAAAGATTGATTTATTTTTCTAAAATTTAAGTATCTACGTCCAGGGTCTTGATAAAAAAATCCAGTGTTTTGTATCTGTTTTGCAGTTTTTGATTTTGTTGAGGTCTTTTTTTTTACTCTGTTGGTAAAAAGACCTGCAAGCCTGTAAT